>NC_048274.1:38447180-38778009 GCF_009762535.1 Notolabrus celidotus | reverse complement strand
ATTTGAATGACCAAAATCTGAAACTCTTTTTGAACATTTTATGTTAAGAATAGAAATCTGTGGGTGCAGGGTCAAGTCAGCAATAGATGTGTGCTTCAAACTGTCCTGCAGGTACCACCGTCTCTCAGCAGACGCCACAAATGTAATTCTAACTGCACTTAGCTGTTTGCACTTGAAAATGATGTCATTGCAGTGAGATGATGCTTTGTGAATGAGTGTGTCTCATTATCACATAATCTCTCCTTCTGTGTTACTTTGGATCAACCTCAGTAAAGAGTGCAGACGATTCTTGTAAAAATGGTTGTGTGTGGAAAGCTGTAAGGCTCATGTGTATTTATTTTTGATGTTGGTGAGTCTCGGTTACAATCCCCAGATGAATGGGAAGTACACCAGAGAGAACTTTAGCAGGGTCTACATGTAATGCTCCAGTTCTCAAAATTGCAAATCCAAAAGGTGGACTCTTGTGAGATGACTAAGAGAAATATAGTGTTAGATTCCAGCGATGTGTTAATGTGGACACCTGTCTTATATCAGCTGTAGGGTTATACAGCAGCTTATGAGAAGCTTTTTACCAAAGCAAAAGCATAAACAAGGAGGAAAGTTACTGAAGTAGAGGAGAATTAAACAACTTATGATAGCAGGGCAATAACACTGAAGGGTTTATTTTCCTGTTGAAGCACATTTTCAACACTATTGTGCTTTCTGTCCTCATAGAAACCTAGAGTTCACCTGATGATCAATCACTGTTACATCAACCTCAACATTTTTGCATTTCATCCTTTGTGTTCATTTGACAAAATGTTTGCTGCTGTGTTGTGTGTCTGTGTTGATTCCCCCTCACACTGACAGACTGTCAGTCAGAAGCTGCTGTGTCCTCAGGGTGTGTAAGTGTGTGTAGAAGGACTCTCATGAAGTGTTGGTAAGTATGAAGTTGTTTTGTAACCATGAAACACTGTCCTTTAAAAGCTGTGTGCAGAGAAAGGCTGGTGGCTGACTGTGACTCAGAGATGATATAGAGCCTAAAACATTCATGTCCACGATTAACCCAACATACCTGGTAAAGGTCCAGTTGTCATGGTGGGGTATTATATTAACCCTTTTTTTATTCCAGGAGAAGAAAAGCTGAATGTCATTCTCAGGACTGTACCTGTGTTTTTGCAAGTATGTACACTTGAGGTCAAAATGATTAGCCCCCCAGGAATTCTGGAACATTTTCCTTAAATTCTGCCCAATGTTTGAATCATTGATACAACTTGATATAAGCAAACATTCACCAGTGTTCTTTAGTAGCTTTGGTACATTTTGGAATGTAAAATACATTTTTAGGATAACTTTATATCAAATATAGTGAAAAATGGGTCGGTCAAAATTATTAGCCCCCCAGTTAATTTTTACTTTTAAAACACACCTGAGCAGTCAGTTTGTTTCCTAACAACACCTGTAGGTCTGTTGGCTTCCTAACAACACCTGAGGATCCAAACAGCATTGAGATTTACTTAAGGGACTCCAAACAGGGCACTTGAACACGTTACTGAGAGAGACTACTCTTACTAACCATGCCAAAGACAATGGAAATCAGTCTTGAGCTCAGAAAGAAGATAATTGAGGCTCATAATAAGGGGGAAGGCTATACTGTCATGTCCAGGCGTTTTACAGTGTCTAGAATAGCTGTATGTTGCATCATTGTAAAGTACAAGGAGACAAACTCTGTTAGAAACAAACCTGGGCGTGGTAGAAAACACAAGATTTCAAGAACTTTGGAGAGGAAAGTAGTTGAAGATGTCAGCAAGAAGCCCCGGACATCTGCCAAGGTGATTGTTGCTGACCTGACCTTCTCTGGAGTTGATGTTTGAAGGAGCACAGTTGTGAGGGATCTTCATCGTAGTGGGCTTCAGGACCATCGTCCCAGAAGAACCCCTTTACTCAAAGAGCGGCACATCAGAGCCAGACTGAGGTTTGCCCGAGAACATTTGAAAGGTAAAGATGAGTTTTGGAAGTCCATCCTTTAATCTGATGGAACTTTTTGGGCACATGGATGTTGTTCATGTTTGGCCAAGAAAGGTAGAGTCCTTCAACCCTTAGAACACGGCCCTCAGAAGTAAACATGGTGGAGGGAGCATCATACAGTGGGGCTGTTTTGCAGCCTCAGGCACAGGACATCTTGTTCTGGTGCATGGCATCATGAAAAAAGAAAGTTATGTTGACATTTTGAGGGATCATGTGAAGAACTCTGCTCTTAGTCTAGGCTTGGTCGGCGCTGGGTCTTCCAGCAAGACAATGATCCAAAGCTTACGTCAAAATTGGTCAAACAGTTCTTAAAGGACACCAAAACCAAGGTCCTGGAGTGGCCCGTACAGAGCCCAGATCTAAATCCTGTGGAGAATCTGTGGCGGGTGCTCAAAGTGAATGTCCATGCTCAGAAACCATGTACTTTGGAGCAGCTGGAACAATTTGCATTGGAAAAATGGGCCAAAATCCCTCCAGAGACATGTGCCAACCTTGTAGAGAACTACTTGAAGAGGTTGTTGTCAGGTGTGGCTCAGAACGGGCGCACTATTGACTACTTATGGCCAGGAGGCTAATAATTTTGGACATGCCATTTTTACCTTTTCTTGTTTCAATTCATTGCATCAATAAAATATCCAAGTCAAACATAGTGAACATTTTAACTTTGTTATTTTGGAAACACATAAACTATAAACACTTGTTTTTAATGGTCATTTTCGTGGAGAAATCAAGGGTTTTATCTGATTTCACAAGGGGGGCTAATCATTTTGACCTCAAGTGTATTTAAATTTTGAACTGAACTACAGAAGCAGTGTGTTTCAGTGAACAGTGACTTTAAACCTCAAATCAAATCTTATTTAACATCCAGGGTGGATAACGTGCGTTCTCTCTCCCAGTGTGTGAAACTGGGCCGCTTGGTCTGTGGTGTTAAGCTTAGCACTATGAAGCTGCAGAAACTCTTTCAGTGTCATTTCTGCTGGAACTTCTTCTCCATAATGTTCTAATGTGCCGTTAAAGTAGAGCCAAATCCAACATTACCAGAGGCTGACATGCTGACATTACTGTGTTGGCGTCTCGCTACAACAACTGTGTGTTTAACTACAAACTGTGAACACTAGACTTGACTTCACCACCACTGTCCGTGTTACTGAAATTATGACAATGATGTAGAGGACAGAGTTCTCAGCTTCTCCATCAGTCGTCTCAAACTTTAAACTCTTCATGAAGAGTCCTGCTTTATGAGAGCTGACAATTTGCACAGGTTTACTGACTGCACAGAGGACTCATTCTTCAGAGGAGGATAAAGATTATCATGTTAGTTATTGTGTCCCTCTAAAAGCCAGTAGATGGATTCAAATTGTAATGTTCATCACCATGTGATTATTTAATCCCTAGTCACAATATCATTTTCCATTTTTATGCTCTACTTTTCCTTTGACCCGTCTAATCATAACCAACTGTCCTCACTCCACTCCTGTCTGAATGAAGTTAAAGTATGGCTGTCGCACAATTTCCTCTAACTCAACACAGACAAATCCAAAATCATGCTCATAGGTCCACACTCATCACAGATTCTCTCCTCGCTTCAGCTTGGTTCTCCTGTCACCCCCCACTGCAAGAATATTGGCATCCCCTTTGATGAAGACCTTAACTTCAACCAACCTATCAAAACCACAGACCAGTCTTGTTTCTGTCAGCTACGCAAAATCTCTCAGATCAGGCCCTTCCTTTCACACCATAACCTAGAAATCATCAGCCATGCATTCATCACTTCCCAATTAGATTATTGTAACTCACTCCACAGCTGCCTAAGAAAACACAACCTCTCAAAACTCCAGTTAGTCCAAAACGCCACTGCCAGAGTCCTCACACACACCAAGAAAAGGGAACACATCACACCAATTTCAGCCTCTCTTCACTGGTTACCTGTGGGTTTTAGAATTGATTTTAAGATTTTAACTCTCACTTTTAAAGCCATAAATGGACTGGCCCCAGAGTACCTAAGTGAATGAAGTTAAATGTATGTCCCCAACTGCTGCCTGAGATCTTCCGGTAGGTCCCTCTTGGAGCTTCCAAGGGTGAAGTTAAAAACCAGAGGTGACCGGGCCTTTGCAGTCTGGGCCCCGTCACTCTGGAATGACCTGTCGGAGGAGATCAGGCAAGCCACATCCTTGCCCTCTTTTAAACCTCTTGTGTTTTCACTCGCTATGTCTTGCACTCTGTAAAGCACTTTGTAAACATGTTTTTAATAGGTGCTATATAAATAAAATGTATTATTATTATTATAAGTATTAATGAAATTATCTTGTATACCAGGAGCTCCCCAACTTTTCAGCCCTCGATCCCCAAAATATAGGTGCCAAAGACCCGCGACCCCCCACCGTCCCTCAAAGTGATTTAACGTGGCTTCATTTAGCTGGTCTGCAGAAAATGACCCTACCTATATGAGCATGTGTCTGTGTTTCCTGTGCTGTTATGAATGAACCTACTGATACTGATGCCTTCGATAATTAACTGTTCACTAACCCCAAACTTAGGAGTCATCTGGAGAAAAGAAAGGCAGAAAACTCATTACATTTTATATTTTCAAGGTTTTATTTAAAGGTTAGCTACTATTTTTGTTGATATTTTTTATTATAATGGGTAAAAGGTACAAATTTTAGATAACTTGATAAAAATAACATACTGGAACACATCTCACGACCCCCCATTTGTGTCTAGCGACCCCCCAAGGGGTCCCGACCCACACTTTTGGAACCCCTGTCATATACAACGATCATTTAGAACCAGCCAGCAGGCTAACCAAGTAGGAGCTGTGTTATCATTACGGACCAGTGACATTAGCAAAAGTAGGATATTTGCGCTTAATATCTGTAAAAAAAAATAGATAAAAAAATAAAAAAGACACACATTTGCCAATGCAGCAAGTCTGTGATGCTGTTTACTGATATAGGAAAAGGTTATGTTAAGCTGTTGTTGTTGTGGTGGTGGTGAATGATGCCTTATATGTCAAATCTAAACAATGTCAAGATTTCCTGGTAGCTATGCAAGATAGCTACTCATGAACAGCTCAACAGATTTGTCAGTTAAGAAAAAGAAGTCTTCTTAAGGCTGAGGTTGGGGTGGTTAGACCCAGGACACAGGTTTATTTTTTAATGCCTAACGCCAAACTCATACGTTTTTTTTTTACTATTCTTTCCATGACAGTGAAGGTCACCTAAGGAGTTTACCCAACCATTGTCCTTTGATTCCTATAAAATATCCAAATCTCAAAGTCTAAAGTCTAATCTCAGAATTCTAAGATTAAAGTCAGAATTCTGAGATTAAAGTCAGAATTCTGAGATTAAAGGCAGGATTCTAAGATTAAAGTCAGAATTCTGAGAAAAAGTCAGAATTCAGAATTCTGAGATTAAAGGAAGGATTCAGAATTCTGAGATTAAAGTCAGAATTTTGAGATTGAAGTCAGAATTCTGAGAAAAAAGTCAGGATTCTAAGATTAAAGTCAGAATCCTGAGATTAAAGTCAGGATTCTAAGATTAAAGTCAGAATCCTGAGATTAAAGTCAGAATTCTAAGATTAAAGTCAGAATTCTGAGATTAAAGGCAGGATTCTAAGATTAAAGGCAGGATTCTAAGATTAAAGTCAGAATCCTGAGATTAAAGTCAGAATTCTGAGATTAAAGTCAGAATCCTGAGATTAAAGTCAGAATCCTGAGATTAAAGTCAGAATTCTGAGATTAAAGTCAGAATTCTGAGATTAAAGGAAGGATTCTAAGATTAAAGTCAGAATTCTAAGATTAAAGTCAGAATTCTAAGATTAAAGTCAGAATTGTAAGATTAAAGGCAGAATTCTGAGATTAAAGTCAGAATCCTGAGATTAAAGTCAGAATTCTGAGATTAAAGTCAGAATTCTGAGATTAAAGGAAGGATTCTAAGATTAAAGTCAGAATTCTAAGATTAAAGTCAGAATTCTAAGATTAAAGTCAGAATTGTAAGATTAAAGGCAGAATTCTGAGATTAAAGTCAGAATTCTGAGATTAAAGTCAGAATTCTAAGATTAAAGGCAGAATTCTAAGATTAAAGGCAGAATTCTGAGATTAAAGTCAGAATTCTGAGATTAAAGTCAGAATTCTAAGATTAAAGTCAGAATTCTGAGAAAAAGTCAAAATCAGAATTCTGAGATTAAAGTCAGAATTTTGAGATTAAAGTCAGAATTCTAAGATTAAAGTCAGAATTCTGAGAAAAAGTCAAAATCAGAATTCTGAGATTGAAGTCAGAATTTTGAGATTGAAGTCAGAATTCTGAGAAAAAGTCAAAATCAGAATTCTGAGATTGAAGTCAGAATTTTGAGATTGAAGTCAGAATTCTGAAAGAATAGTTTTTTCTCAGAATAATAACAAAAAGAAATATTGGACCTTAATTTTTATTTTTTGATTTTCAGTTGCCCTACTACTCTTCCTTAGTAACTCATATACAGGATGCATTAAAAAAATGAAGAATTCAATCACAAACAACATGCACACCACTGATCACTAGGGTAAGGGTTGTTTGTGATAGCATCATATCAGGTGTGATGACTCACTGTGTTTAGTACTGCTGATAAACTCTTGATTCAGTCTGTTTAAAGTTTTAATATCATAATATCCAGAGCTTGAATGTATTGATGGTTTCACTCTGAAAATACAGCCTCCAACACGAGTCAATAACTGACTGATCCAGCAGGCAGCCGGTCTTTGTCTCCTTCTCTCTCTCCTCCTCCCTTTTATAAAGAACAGTTGGTGTGCACAGGAAGGCAGCTCTTTTTTGCTGTGTTAGCACTCCACCACTGAGCTGTTTCTTTCACAGGCTTCCTCGCCCTGCCAGAAAAACAGCTGGTCTCCTGCTCTCCCCTGACTGTGTCCAGATTCGAGAGTGTCTGTGTCCAAGACAGCAAGGGAGAATTCAACTGGGTCACATCTGATAACACTGAACACTTTGTTTCCACTCTGATCAATTCAATATGAATGTGAAGTCAACCATGTGCAAACATTAAAACTCACACTTTAATATTGTTTATGTTTTCATAATGTGGGTTACCTGCATTATCTTTTCATGTGGTCACCAATCAGGGGCTTTCACCGTTATAGGCTGCAGCATTGACATTCACAAGTTTGTAAAGCAACTTGACCCAAATCCAAGGAAACCCTAAACTATGTTACTTAGGATCTTATGTCCCAAAATGCAAGCATATAAACGTCCTACATGAGGTTCAAAATTCCAAATATGTTTTGATTTGGCTCAGTTAAGCTCTGAAATGTAGAGCGACCAATCAGAATCAATTATTAAACACATTAGATACGCAGGGTAATAATGCTTTTTCACTTTTACTTCAGCCATGACAATCTTCCACTTACTCAACAGCTAACAGTGCAACTTTCTTCAAAAGGGGTCAGGACTTATCTTGTAGCACAGGAAATGTGTAGTGCCAAAACACTGGTATAGTCCTTCAACAATTAACACAAAAAATGTATCTGATACATCAGAGACTACTTTCAGTGGCACAGCAGGTGAAGCATCTCTGATATCAGTACAGCAGTCACCAGCCTGTCTCTGTCTCCATGTCCACCTCTATATGCCTGAGAAATCTGTGTTTCAAAAGTCAGACAAAAAATGTTGAAATGTGTCTGACTTTTGACTTAAGCTGTTAACTTCAAACGTTTTGTGCTCCTGTCTGCACTGTCTCTGACACCGTTTCCACCTCGTTTTCTGTGTCTGTGATCAGGCTACATCGAGGCTGTGGTTATCCCTGCAGGAGCCAGACGGATCAAAGTCGTGGAAGACAAACCGTCACATAGCTTTCTGGGTAGGGATGCATGTGTTTTATTTCATCAAAGTCCTTGAGGATGATCACCACTAAGTTAAAGATATTCCTGTTTCTCTTTACTCAGCTGCCAGAAAAGAAGACAAGCCCACACACTTACTCAGTGCCACTTGTGACTAAGTGTGTGGGCTTATCTTCTTTTTCTCGCTGTTCATTGTGATTCCATCCTCTTTCTGTGGCTCAGTGGTGGAGGACGTGGGTGGTTGGGGTCCTGCTGTCCACATGCTGAAGTGTCCTTGGGCAAGACACTTAACCCCATCGGCCTCTGCGGCTGTGCAAGCAGTGTATGAATGGGATTAGTTAATACTGATGGGCTCTTTAAATTGCAGTCTCTGCTAGTAGTGCATGAAAGTTTTGTGAATGGGTGAATGTGACGTATACAGTCATGGCCAAAAGTATTGAGAATGACACAAATATTACATTTTCACAAAGTCTGCTGCTTCAGGGTTTTTAGGTGTTTTTGTCAGATGTTTCTATGGTATAATGAAATACAATTAGAAGCATTTCATAAGTATCAAAAGCTTTTATTGAGAATTACACAGAATTCATACAATAAGTCAATATTTGCAGTGTTGACCCTTCTTTTTCAAGACCTCTGCAATTCTCCCTGGCATGCTGTCAATCAACTTCTGGACCAAATCCTGACTGATGGCAGTCCATTCTTGCATAATCAATGCTTGGAGTTTGTCAGAATTTGTGGGTTTTTGATTGTCCACCCGCCTCTTGAGGATTGACCACAAGTTCTCAATGGGATTAAGATCTGGGGAGTTTCCTGGCCAAGGGCCCAAAATCTTAATGTTTTGTTCCCCGAGCCATTTTGTTATGACTTTTGCTTTATGGCAAGGTGCTCCATCATGCTGGAAAAGGCATTCTTCATCACCAAACTGCCCTTGGATGGTTGGGAGAAGTTGCTCTCAGAGGACGTTCTGGTACCATTCTTTATTCATGGCTGTGTTTTTAGGCAAGATTGTGAGAGAGCCCACTCCCTTGACCAAAAAGCAACCCCACACATAATTGGTCTCAGGATGCTTCACTGTTGGCAAGAGACAGGACTGATGGTAGCGCTCACCTCGTCTTCTCCAAACAAGCCTTCCTCCAGATGCCCCAAACAATGGGAAAGGGGATTCATCAGAGAAAATGACTTTACCCCAGTCCTCAGCAGTCCAGTCCCTGTACCTTCTGCAGAATATCAGTCTGTCCCTGATGTTTTTACTGGAGAGAAGTGGCTTCTTTGCTGCCCTCCTTGACACCAGGCCTTCCTCCAAAAGTCTTCACCTCACTGTGCGTGCAGATGCACTCACACCTGCCTGCTGCCATTCCTGAGCAAGCTCTGCACTGGTGGTGGCCCGATCCCGCAGCTGTAACACCTTCAGGAGACGGTCCTGGCGCTTGCTGGACTTTCTTGGGCGCCCTGGAGCCTGTTTGGCAACAATTGAACCTCTCTCCTTGAAGTTCTTGATAATTGGATAGACGGTTGACTGAGGTGCAGTCTTACTCGCTGCTATAAACTTCCCTGTTAGGCCCTTTTTGTGCAATGCAATGATGGCTGCACGTGTTTCCTTGCAGGTAACCATGGCTAACAGATGAGGAACAATGGTGTCATGCACCATCTTCCTTTTAAAGTGTCCAGTCACTCAATCATGACAGATTGATCGCCAGCCTTGTCCTCATCAACACCCACACCTGTGTTAATGTGTGTGACACCTTCGTGTCATTGAAATGATGTTAGCTGGTCCTTTTGTGGCAGGGCTGAAATGCAGTGGAAATGTGTTTTTGGTGATAAAGTTCATTTTCAAGGCAAAGAGGGACTTTGCAATTAATTGCAGTTGAGCTGATCACTCCTCATAACATTCTGGAGTATATGCAAATTGCCATTATAAAAACTGAAACAGCAGACTTTGTGAAAATTAATAGTTGTGTCATTCTCAAAACGTTTGGCCATGACTGTATAGTGTAAAAGCACCTTGAGTGGTCAGAGGACTGAGAAAGTTCAATATAAACCAGGCCCATTTACATGTGTGATAGAGCAACAACAAAGACATCACATGCTGCATGTTGTCTATGAAGTAAACATGTCATCACTGAAGTCAGCTCAGTTTGCAGCGTCTTAGTGAAAATGTATCAAGCTAGTGCAGAACTATGATGAATGGTGCAAAGAATGCAATCAAGGTAGCGTGTGTTTCAACTTTGCTGTTAAGACTGAGGTTGCACTGCAGAAGATACAACCTGTTTCTGTTTCAGTATCCAATAAGATCGGGGTCTACATCAAATTAGGCCGTTAAAAAACAACACCTCTAGTAGTAACTCTCTGTCATGTTGAATCTTCAGTCTCAACCAAGCAGCAACCTCCGGTCATGAGAATTGAAGCCAATGTGGAAGTGTTAAAATCTGCAGTTTCTTGATTGTCCTCTTGAGGCTGGCTCCAGGAGTACCTGAAACCACAAACACACCAATTCAAAGAAGACAATCTTTACAGCAGAAATAAACATGTTTACAGGAAGCCCTACAGTGCTTCAGAAACAGATGGGTGACGTCACGGATACTACGTCCATTAATTATACAGTCTATGGTCTCAACACAACAACTGCTCATAAACTGAAAGTGGACAGATCTGCAGATGATAAAACATTCACACACCAGAGCTCAGATGATAAGGGTAATCAGGAATGATCTGTGACACCTGTTTAGTAGGAATGAAGCCCACAAAGGGTCAGAGTGTGTAGCAGTGTCTCCTCTGACCTGATGTGCTTCTTCACAGCCCTGAAAGACTCCAGTAAGAGATCCATTAACAGCGACTGGAAGATTGAGCTCCCAGGAGAGTTCGAGCTGGCTGGCACCACAGTGCGCTACGTTAGAAGAGGACTGTGGGAGAAGATGTCTGCCAAGGGACCCACCAAGACCCCCTTACACCTGATGGTAATCACACATCACATGAGACTGACCTCTGATTGAAAGTAGTTTGATACTGGTTAGTTCTATCCACATGAGAGACGCATTCTGTTGTTTATATATCATAAAACTCATTGGGGATATTGAAGTTATATATTTTTAAGACTTAAAGTTATCAGTTGTATGCTAATTAAGTACAGACAAATGCACTTAGTTGTAAGTGTACTAATTAACATAAAAATACACAGTGAGTGAGTGAGTTAAAGTGAATTGTAATCCTGACAGGGTGAGCAGCACAGCTCTCTCTGTCTCATCTAAAAATGGTTCCTCCTCAAGAACAACCAGCTCACTATACATGTTCCTGCTTATTACCTTTTTGCCACTAGCTAAAGAAATAAACACATTGTTGTAAATTTTGATTCAAAAAATATTTTTATATTCAGAAATGATCATTTATTAAACTAGATAAAAAAGTCCCAGTGATTCCACGGTCAGTAGGGCTTATAGCGGTGTGTTCTTATCAGCCTCCTTGTGGATCAAACTAACATTAAACTTAGACATTTTTGGAGCGCTGGTGGCCTAGCGGTCTAAGCGCCCCACATACAGAGGCCATGGTCCTTGTCGCAGAGGTCGCTGGTTCGACTCCCGGCCCTGACCATATCCTGCATGTCTTACCCCACTCTCTACTCCCCACGTTTCCTGTCTCTCTTCAGCTGTCCTATAAAAGGCAAAAAAAAGTCACAACAAACATTCTCTCAAGACGCTTTTACAAACAGAGGGTCTGGACCACTCTATGTTAAAGGCCCTGTGAGGAGTTTTGAACTGGCTGAGAAACAAACTGAAAATGATACTGATGCCTCTTTATGACCTTCAATAGCAAACAAGACCATCAGCAGCAACGCTGACATCTTCTCTGTTGTCATTTTGAATGCCTGAAACCGTCCTGAGGGGGTAGGTGTCAGACCAGATGATGGACATCTTGCTTCAGAAACAGCCTTTATTGACTGTTTTCATGGAAAATAATCACACTGCCTGATAAAGTTGACTGTTAAAAGACAACAGGATGAGGTTTTTGTTGAAAACACTACTTTTGCATGTATAGGACAAGAGATAAGAGGTATCACTTTGTCCACAAGGGGGCGCCAGAATCGATACAAAACAAAAGTTCCTCACAGCAGCTTTAAATTATTAACAAAGACCCAACACCAAGACAGGATAAGACTCAGTCTGACCCCAACTTAATGAGCATTGCACCTCTCAGTATTTAGCTAGTTACAGCAGCGAGGAAAATCTTCCTTTAACAGGCAGAAACCTCGAGCAGAACCAGACTCATGTTAGACAGACATCTGCCTCAACCGAGTTGGGTCTGGAAAGAGGGTTAGAGGAGAATAAGAGAGAGTAGTAGTAGTAGCAGTAGCTGTAGCTGTTGCTGCTGGAGTCCAGCACGTCCACAGCAGGAGGACGTCTACAGCAGCGACTCAGAGGAATCATCCTCTGTTTGATATGACGTCATACTCTAGATATGCAAAAAAAAACCTATGTTAGCATGTTGGCACACTGTTCCGCTGAGAATGCTACATCTCAGGCACTGAAACCCTACCCCTCCTCAGAGGTTCATACATCGGTCACGGGGAGTGCTTATCAGCTCTCTTAGCCCCCCCTTCTGGTCTACCTTCAAACAGCCCTCTGTGCCATATTTACGACTATCCTTACCCCTCCTTGTACAGGGCAGTTCACTGCATCTGTTTTTCATGTTTATTCTTATAATAAAGTAGTGATTGTGTTGCATGCAATATAGATATGTTTGTCACCTAGTATATGTGTTCAACACTTGATTGATAAACACTCGATATTTAGGGTTGTTAGTCAAACATTATATATGAAGGTTAGAAGAGCCCACCATGTCTGGGTTTTCATGGCTTCAGTCAGGGATTATATACTTGTCGTCTTCCCAGGTGCTGCTCTTCCATGACCAGAGCTATGGGATCCACTACGAGTACACGGTGTCTCTGAACATCAGTCAGGACAGGAGCGGTGAGGAGCATAGAGAACCAGAGTATCTCTACATCTGGACACACAGCAGCTGGCAGGACTGTACTGTCCAGTGCGGGGGAGGTAGGTCATCTTCATTCTGAAGTCATGTAAGGTTAAAGCAGTCAAAATGTTTTATCAGAGCAGTCTGGTTTGTTTATCTATCTCCGGCTTCTGCCAAGCTTTTCATCTCGTTGATGTTTGTTGAAAATGAAGCTCAGCTTTGTTTGGGAGGTCAGATGGAGGGGATTGTTACTGTTAGGGCGATGTTTCCTTTTCTCTCCTCAACCTCTTGTGTTTCTTTGGTGCAAAATGTCCCCTGAAAGTAAAATAAACTGAAGATGTGATAGTAAGAGGCGTTAGACACTACATCTGTTATTGGTCTAAAACAGAAAGAACTGACCCCCACAGAGATAATCCTTTCTGTTTAGAATAGAAGATGGTTTCAGAGCTGGAGTAGGAGTTGCTGGTCTGCTTCTGTTTCTGTGTTGATGTGCAAGATCTCATAAAAACACACAAAAGTTACTGATCCAAAGGCAGTAGTAAGATTTGTTTTAATCAATAGAGCCTGTTAAATTAATCAAAATAAAGACACTCATAAAATAATTCCCCTTTATTTATAACAATATACATTTAGAATTATTCTTGTTCTTACTGAGATTCAGACACAAAACATGTACAACGTTTGGTGTAAGTAAAAGTCTTGGTCCTCCTGCTCGGTCAGCTGTCTGCTGTTTGAAGGTCCTCACTACATAGTGTCCTGTGAATCATCATGGGATGTGAAGCAGATAGATAAACTCTAATCCTCCATGAAAACGAGATCAACTGAGCTCTGGTGGGCTCACCCCCAGCTGCTACTGACGCTTACTGAATACGACCATGAGTTAGTTTCCTCAATACTGATCAAAGACTACTCTGTGTTTCATTCTTTATGTTTCATTCTTTGTCTGTGCACGAGGGAGGGCTGTTGTTAGTGTACACTGAGGTTGCATGTACATATCAATTAAACAAGGTAAATGGCAGCTACAAAGTTTTGGTGTATGGATATTATATTCATACAAATGTTACATTCAAATAACAATTATGTAACTAGGGTTGCAAAGGGGTGGAACGTTTACATTAAATTTCCATGGGAGGTTAAGCTGAGGAATTTTGGAAATATTCCAAATTGAAAACTTTCCATGGGAATTATGGGAATTGAGGGTAATTTAATGTAAAGGTATCATATCCAAGCATAAATATTTGTTGTTATAAGCAGACATCCATCCAAAATAATACAATTAAAACAGATTGATTTGTAAGTAGAACTTTATCAAGTGTTAAATATTTTATTGAACAATCAATTCTTTAATTGAAGAACAAAAACATGAATGTTGAGTTAAATATTACTCATCCCCCCGACCCAACCCATTCAAAAATGAACAAAAATGCAATCCCAACAAAGTCCCATTCAAAATGTTAAATGAAAAGCATCTTCCCTCAAGCTTCTCAAGCCTAGCCTCTGCAGGATTCTAGACATCATGTGTGCATGTGATGGAGGAATGCACAGTGCATGTAGGGGGCGTGGTCTCAATAGCCCTGCATTAAGCAGTGTGCTATGTTCATGTGATTGAGGAATAGCAGAGATATTCAACTGTACTTGATGAAATCTGGTTGTTTTAGTCAGGATTATGCTAAAATATATTTCCCCCAACTATATTTAAGTTCCCTATTAAGAGCGAACCTTCAATTTAGTCAATTCCTGTTTATTCCCATAAATTAAATTAAAATGCACTATACAAATAAAGCTGCCTTGCCTAAATTCCTGTTAATTCCCATGGAAAGTTACCAACTTTAAGAATTCCCGGAATTTTGCAACTCTATATGTAACAATAAAAAGAATTGTAAATTTAAATAAAGTTTAGAACGAAGCTTTCCATGACACATATGAAGAGGGGAAAGAATAAGGTGGATGGAGCTGCCGGTTGACAGTGTAGCAATAACTACAGCTTCTCCTGACTCTCATTATCACATGTACAAGCTGTGTCCAAGCTTTGTCATAGGACTTAACTGAACGATGAAAACAATGGTAGGAAATAAATAGCAAAAGAAATACTTTTAAATGACCAGTTAGGGGAAACAGATACCAAACAAAAAGACAAACTTCTGTCACTAAGAGAACCTAGGAAACAAGAGCAAGAACAAAGATACAGATAGAGAGAGGGGCAGGAGCTTGGTGTTTCATGTTCCCCAGTAGTTGTATCCTAAGAACTGGCCTGAGCAAGCCCAACTACAAGCTGACTACAGAAAATACTGTTGAGCTTACTCTTAAAAGTAGAGAGAGTGTCTGCCTCCAGGACCCTGACTGGTAGATGATTCCAAAGGAGAGGGGCCGTATAACTGAAGGTTTTACCTCCCATACTACTTTGAGAGACTCAGTTTAACTGGACGTCTGTGAGTGCATTGTTGCAGAGGGGTAACAGAACACTGTGAGTTATTAAAGATATGATAAGGCCCAACCATCCCAAGCTTTATAGGAGTTGCATCAGGTGAGTTGATCAAATTAAAGAACTACATAACTAGTAATGATGGTGGAAGTACAAAGATTTGTAGCAGCAGGAAGAGCTGCATTTTCGTGGAATGACGCTGAGAGGTTCCCAGATCTGACAGCTCACACAGCTAAAAGTCGGGCCCAGTTTCAAGAGATCATAACAAAAGTACACGGTGAGGGACTCAAACAAGGAATCAAACATCCTGCTACAATAATCTTCAGTTTTAAGGAAGCAACAAAATATTTCCAGGATCATGAGTCTGCAGAAAGTTCCTTTTAAACCCAATCTATCTGGTTCACAACGGACAATGGGTGATGGACTTGAATGAAGTCGCAGGTGCAGACATCAAGACACATTATGACTGCACGTTGGAATGTAATTATGGGGTAAAGATAAAATCTATTTTAGATGAAGTTGGATCATAGTCCATTCATTATTAACTATTGTATTTATTGTGTGTTCAAACAACACGGACAGAATGGGAGTGCAGGGTAAAATAAGAGTGTGAAAAAGATGTTTAATCTTTGCTGTTTAAAAAAGACTACTGTGAGTTTGAGAAAGTGCCCTTACTTTCAATTAGGACTATAGTTTAGGGAGTCCTAATAATTATTGCACAGAATTAAGTTGAATTAATTAACCAAACTAATTAACTATTGATTGATAGGAAAAATATCAGTGGGGCTCAGCTCACTCAGGCCTGCCAGCATTGGCATTTGGTGGGAAGAAGAAAGTGGCAGTGTATTTCTGTGCATGTATTTAGCTAGTGTGTGGTTGGTTTTGTGTTTCTGTATATTTGTCTTTTATTTGAATAAAGGTTGTTTCAGGGACAGCTCTGGTATGGATTGGCTTTAGTTAGCAAATAATTATAAGCTTTATCAATCAATCAATCAATCAATCTTTATTTGTATAGCGCCAAATCACAACAAACGTTATCTCAAGACTCTTTTACTAACAGAGCAGGTCTAGACCACACTATGTCAAATGATGAACAGAGACCCAACACCAAGACAGGGTAAGACTCAGTCTGACCCCACCTTAATCCATCATGAGCATTGCACATCGCAGTATTTAGCTAGTTACAGTGGAGAGGAAAAACTACCTTTAACAGGCAGAAACCTCGAGCAGAACCAGACTCATGTTAGACAGCCATCATGCCTCGACTGAGTTGGGTCTGGAAAGACAGATAGAGGGGAGTAAGAGAGAGAGGTGATAGTGATGAGACGAGTCGTAGAAGCTGTTGCCGCTGGAGTCCAGCACGTCCGTATCAGCTGGAGTCCAGATCGTCCACAGCAGGAGGACGTCTACGGCAGCTCAGAGGAATCTACGAGACAAGGGAGCTCAGGGACTCCAGAAAGGTCTATGGTTAGTAACTTTAATGGGACAGGCAGAGTTAAAGTAAGTGATGAAGGAGTTGGGGGGAAGGGGGTGAGCAAGGATCCCAGTGTGTTAGTGTGCCAGTTCCCCCGGGAGTCTAGGCCTATAGCAGCATGACAAAAGCTGGTCCAAGCCTGATCCAGCTTAACTATAAGCTTTATCAAAAAGGAAAGTTTTAAGTCTACTCTTAAAAGTGGAGAGGGTGTCTGCCTCCCGGACCCTGACTGGTAGATGATTCCAAAGGAGAGGGGCCTGATAACTGAAGGTTCTACCTCCCATACTACTTTTAGAGATTTTAGGTACAACTAGCAAGCCTGCATGTTGGGAGCGTAGAGTTCTAGAGGGGTAATAGGGCACTATGAGCTCTTTAAGATACGAGGGTGCCTGATTTTTAAGGGCTTTGTAGGTTAAAAGAAGGATTTTAAATTCTATTCTACATTTTATTGGGAGCCAGTGTAGAGAAGCTAGCACTGGAGAAATGTGCTCCCTCTTCCTAGTTTTAGTCAATACTTGAGCTGCGGCGTTTTGAACTAGCTGAAGAATCTTTAGAGACTTATTTGGGCAGCCTGATAAGAGGGAGTTACAGTAAGTTTATCACTGTTGAGGTCTTCTAATTTGGCTAAGAAGGGTCTTATGATGACACCCAGATGCTCTGAAGTGTTAAAAAAAAAGAAGTGGAACAGTTTATTAGTACTGCTTTTGGTAAAGAAGCAAGATTCTACCTCATTTCCCATCTGTACAAGCAACCTGAATAACACATATCACTCCATCTACAGACTTTTTCTTCAAGATTCATTTTGAAGAGCTCATGTCATCTGGTGTGGTCATAAAAGATTTGTCTTAATGACTGGTTCTGTTTAGTTTAGAGATAAGTCTGCAGATAATTCAGCTCCTTTTAAAAACGTATCATAATCAACTGGAGAAATTCCAAACTACAAAAATGTTAATACCTTTGAACAGAGGGTGAAAAACAGCACATTATGTGGACCGACTTTGTCTGGGAACATTTGTCTCAAAGGATTACAGTGCAGCCTAAACAGAGGGTCCTGTAGCTGCCAACTGAAGCATTGTACCACAGGAGTCTCTGAACTCTTTGTACCTTTTAGACATGAACACCCAAAGTATGTCTTTAAAAAAAACACCCAGGTTTGTAGAAACAGGAATTCCACTTAAAGGCGAGGCGGCTGTGAACTGAGCAGACTGGAGCCGCGTCTGGAAGGGGGTAAATATCAGGGAGTTCGGACAAAGAGACATTTAGCTATGGGCTAATCCAAGCCAATTATAAACAGCCAGAGCAGGGTTCCCTCTGTGTAGCTCTCTCTCTCTCTCTCTCTCTCTCTCTCTCTCACACACACACACACACACACACACTCACACACACCATGCAGAGCAGAGGGCAGCCTAATTGTCAGGCACCCTGCTGCTGATCTCCTGAGCAGCTCCTCTTATCCCCTTATTGCTTTGTAATATTGGTATCCAGCATTCAAAATATTTCAAAGCACATGTATGTGAGAAGAGCACTTTGAAGTTGCACTCCACTGCTTTGATCCAGGAGATGAGGTCAGGTGTTTCTGGATTAGCAGTCTGTGGAGCAGCATGGGGTGAGCCCACCACTGCTCATTTCATCTCTTTTTAATGGCGGATTAGAGTTTAACTATCTGCTTCACATCCCATCTAAGTGTATGATTTGACATCTAGAGCAGACATCATGGTAAGCAGCTGATCAGCTTCTGTAAACACAACTGACTCAACGAGGGAGCCGATGATGCAGGTTTATTAGTGAAGACAGTCTGTACAAGAAACACACACACACAAAGCTTGCCCCTTGTCTCTCGAGTTCAGCGCAAAATAGCGTTAAAAAATTCCAGAAGGAGTTCATTTGGGATCAGCTTTCAGTACACGCTGAACATAATCTACACTTTGTGAGTCTTTGCCTAACATTTCTATTTATTTGTATAAAGTCTTATTCATCATGTCATTATACATCATTTTCACCCAAATTAAAAAAGATTTCAAACAAGTCAGGACGCTGTGTAAAATGTTGATTTAAAAAAAGTGTTGATTTGCAATGCCAGCAACACATTTCAAAGCAGTTTGGACAGGTACAACAAAACACTGGAAAAGTTGTGTAATGCTAATAAGGTTAATTATCAACAGGTTAGTCACAAAATAAAGAATACTCCAGTTAAGCTGAGTCTCTCAGGAGGAAAGAAGGGAAGAGGTTCACCACTCTGTGAGACACCAAATAGTGGAACAGTTTCAGAATGATGTTCCTTTCATCATCTACAGTACATACTATAAGTAAAAGATTCAGAGAATCTGAAGACATCTCTGTAGTAAAGGGACAAGGACCAAAACCAAGACTGGATGGACGTGATGTTCAGGCAGCACTTCATAAAAACAGACATGACTCTGTAGTGGAAGTCACTACTTGGGCTCAAAATCACTTCCAAAAAACCATCGGAGTAAAATAAAAAAAATTACAAAGAAATGTATACTTCTTGATATTTCACTCTACAGGGCCCAGGGATCCTCACCAGGTTAAACAATACTGTGTGTGTGTGTGTGTGTGTGTGTGTGTGTGTGTGTGTGTGTGTGTGTGTCTTTCAGGTGAGAGGAGGACAGTTGTTTCCTGTATGAGGATAGCCAATAAAACCATGGAGGTGGTTAACAACAGCTACTGCCAACCTGAAAACCGACCACACCCCCAAGTACGACCCTGCAACTCTCACCCCTGCCAGTACAGGTGAGACACACACACACACACACACACACACACAGACACCTACATATTGCTGTTTCAATGGGGGACTGTCATGTCCCTGTAAAGTCTTACCTTCACTGTAAACAAAACAAAAGTATAACGGTGGGCCTCCTGGCGCTCATCCAGTGTTGGAGTTAGTACAGGCTCATTTCTGCTTCCTGTTTGTATAAATAAAGCTACATTGGTTTTAAACAATATAACTGTCACTGCCCACATACTGCCACGTGTGCTTTACGATGGTTGTTAAACAATGCTTCCACTAGAGGGCGCTTGAACAAAGTGGTCTCAACTTCCTCTTCAAAACTGTCCAGCTATAGTATCTCTTAGTCTGTGATCCCCCCTCTGAACAGCCTGTCTTTCTCACAGGTGGGTAACCGGAGAGTGGGGGTCCTGCTCCGTCACATGTGGTAAAGGTCTGCAGCAGAGGGAGGTGGTCTGTGTTTACCACCTACAGAACGGCTCCCTCATCCACACCCGGGACCTGTACTGCCAAGGAGGGAAGCCTCCTGTTGTGCAGGGCTGTGAGGGCCGTCTCTGCCTCACAGTGTGGGAGGCCTCAGAGTGGTCCAAGGTATTAAACGCACACTGAGACGATGTCGTGTGACAAACTGGATCAAGAAGCAGTAGTCTAGCCTTTTCTGTGTACTGTGATAGAATAACTCATTTTGTGTTAATCATCTGGTGCTATATGTTACCCATCTTCATATTAATCCATCACTTCCTCCAGTGCTCCTCAGGCTGTGGGGAAGGTGTTCGCAGACGGACGGTGTTGTGTACAAACCCTCAGAGTCTGTGTGATCCACAGTCTCAGCCCACTGAAGAGGAGCCCTGTGAGGACCTCTCTAGATGTTACGAATGGAAGACAGGAGATTGGTCAAAGGTACCTCTATCTTCAAACTAACATGGGTCATTTACAGGTGCAGCTGGTTGGAGTGTCCCATTGGGTCTTTTGTTTTGATTGCAGTGCTTTATTCATCCACCAGGAGGAGCAGTGATCGTAGAAGCTGAGATGATTTATTGCCATTAGTCTGCTGAAGTGTTCCCACTTTACATCCAGCTAAACAGGCTTATTGATCAACTGGGCAATAATATAAAGTTCTGTTTGTACAGTCATGGCCAAAAGTTTTGAGAATGACACAAATATTACATTTTCACAAAGTCTGTTGCTTCAGGGTTTTTAGGTGTTTTTGTAAGATGTTTCTATGGTATAATGAAATACAATTAGAAGCATTTCATAAGTATCAAAAGCTTTTATTGAGAATTACACAGAATCCATGCAATAAGTCAATATTTGCAGTGTTGACCCTTCTTTTTCAAGACCTCTGCAATTCTCCCTGGCATGCTGTCAATCAACTTCTGGACCAAATCCTGACTGATGGCAGTCCATTCTTGCATAATCAATGCTTGGAGTTTGTCAGAATTTGTGGGTTTTTGATTGTCCACCCGCCTCTTGAGGATTGACCACAAGTTCTCAATGGGATTAAGATCTGGGGAGTTTCCTGGCCAAGGGCCCAAAATCTTAATGTTTTGTTCCCCGAGCCATTTTGTTATGACTTTTGCTTTATGGCAAGGTGCTCCATCATGCTGGAAAAGGCATTCTTCATCACCAAACTGCCCTTGGATGGTTGGGAGAAGTTGCTCTCGGAGGACGTTCTGGTACCATTCTTTATTCATGGCTGTGTTTTTAGGCAAGATTGTGAGAGAGCCCACTCCCTTGACCGAAAAGCAACCCCACACATGAATGGTCTCAGGATGCTTCACTGTTGGCAAGAGACAGGACTGATGGTAACGCTCACCTCGTCTTCTCCGAACAAGCCTTCCTCCAGATGCCCCAAACAATCGGAAAGGGGATTCATCAGAGAAAATGACTTTACCCCAGTCCTCAGCAGTCCAGTCCCTGTACCTTCTGCAGAATATCAGTCTGTCCCTGATGTTTTTACTGGAGAGAAGTGGCTTCTTTGCTGCCCTCCTTGACACCAGGCCTTCCTCCAAAAGTCTTCCCCTCACTGTGCGTGCAGATGCACTCACACCTGCCTGCTGCCATTCCTGAGCTCTGCACTGGTGGTGGCCCGATCCCGCAGCTGTAACACCTTCAGGGGACGTCCTGGCGCTTGCTGGACTTTCTTGGGCGCCCTGGAGCCTGTTTGGCAACAATTGAACCTCTCTCCTTGAAGTTCTTGATAATTGGATAGACGGTTGACTGAGGTGCAATCTTACTCGCTGCTATAAACTTCCCTGTTAGGCCCTTTTTGTGCAATGCAATGATGGCTGCACGTGTTTCCTTGCAGGTAACCATGGCTAACAGATGAGGAACAATGGTGTCATGCACCATCTTCCTTTTAAAGTGTCCAGTCACTCAATCATGACAGATTGATCGCCAGCCTTGTCCTCATCAACACCCACACCTGTGTTAATGTGTGTGACACCTGTGTGTCATTGAAATGATGTTAGCTGGTCCTTTTGTGGCAGGGCTGAAATGCAGTGGAAATGTGTTTTTGGTGATAAAGTTCATTTTCAAGGCAAAGAGGGACTTTGCAATTAATTGCAGTTGAGCTGATCACTCCTCATAACATTCTGGAGTATATGCAAATTGCCATTATAAAAACTGAAACAGCAGACTTTGTGAAAATTAATAGTTGTGTCATTCTCAAAACTTTTGGCCATGACTGTATGTGATGTACTTGCTCAGATCTCTGATACAAGACTAGATTGTACTCATTCACCGGGCGGCCACTTTTCTGTGTTGTCATGCTGAAGATGGGAAGCTCTAATGTGTTTACACCAAACATGAACAAAAAAAGGAATGAATTACATGTAAAGTCAATGTAAAGTATCAGCTCTATGACTCTGCAGTGGCAAAAAAGGAAAGCCTCTTGTCCTTTAGCTTTTCTCACAGACTGCACCAGACACACGCCAACCCCCCAGCATCATGTCATAAAAATAAAAAAAAGAAGTGTCTGTATTGTCTTCTGTGGAGTCACAGTAAGAGCAGCAAGCACTAACACCCCTAACTGTCTTTTTGTAGTGCTCTTCCTCCTGTGGAAAGGGCTTGCAGTCACGAGTGGTCCAGTGTATGCACAAAGTGACCGGTCGACACGGTAACGACTGCCCAGTGACACTGAGACCACCAACATACAGACCCTGTCACCAAGTTGCCTGCAATGAGAAGATCAACGTGAACACCATCACCTCTCCCAGGCTCGGTAAGACACCTCACATCGTGTTATTAACTCTACATGAAACACATTTCTCCTCCAGTGGCATCAAAAGAACTTTGACCATACAATTCAATCAACAGAATAAAGCTGAATTCACCACATGTACATTGAATGAGAGAATAAACTACTGTTAAAGAAGGGTTAATTGACCTCATAACAACATGACAGACCCTAACTTTAACTTCAGCAGAAGAGCTGGTGCTAGGTTTGGTAACATCACAGGACTCCATATCACCTGGTTGACCAGCTGGTTTAGTTCAGAGAGTTTAGTCCAGCTGGTTGAACCAGGAGAATTTATTCTTCTCATCAGTGGAGTCTCCACTTTCACCAAGCTGCTCTTGTACTTTTACATCCTGCTGTCAGAGTTCCCCAGCCTTTGTGTGACACTTTTTCTGAAGCAGCTTGAAGCAGAAAGTCTAAGGTAACAGAACAATTAGGAAAATAACTCCCTACTGTTAGCTTTAACAACTTTAAGTGTAACATAGTTCTTTACTCCAACACTTACTCGATACTGACAACTACAGGAAAAAAGTTTCCTCAATATACTGTGCGCCCCCAGAATATGACACAGCACTGAACACCAACCATTTAGATGGTTGGGAGAGTCCATCCCCTCACCCTGACTACATGCCAGGTTAACTGGTTCACCTCCACCACTGATCCAACCCAGGCTTTTGTATACATGCAGGCTTTGCTCTGCAAACCTACCTGGCTTTAAAATGAGGTCCATGTAAAAATCAGGAAACCTCAACTCAACTCAACTTAAACTTTACTTATAGAGGATGTTTAAAACAACCGAAGTTGACCAAAGTGCTGTACAGATCAAAACAGCACAAATGACAAAAATAACCCAAACAATGTCAAAGATACAAAGATACAATACTAAGATACACAAACACAGGGCAAATACCTAATAAATAAGATAGAATGAAATGAATTAACATTTAATTAAAATTATGCTGATTTCCACTCAACCTTGATTAAAAGCCAGGGAGAGGAGGTGTGTCTTTAGAGAGGATTTGAAAACCTCAATTGATCCTGCAGAGCGGATCTGCCAGGGCAGGTTGTTCCAGAGCTGAGGGGCAGCCGCCACAAAGGCTCGCTCACCATTGGTTTTAAATCTCGTTTTGTGGGTGACCAATAACAACTGGCCAGATGATCTCAATGTTCTGGCAGGTACATGATAATGGAGAAGCTCAGTCAGGTACTGGGGGGCTAGGCCATTAAGAGCTTTAAAAACAAACAATAACATTTTAAAATGTATTCTAAAAGCAACCAGGAGCCAGTGCAGCAAAGCTAGGACAGGAAACCTGATTTATGTCAACATGTTGATGTCCACAGATCCATGTCTTTGGAAGCAGATTTTTTCCTGTTTAACTCCTCATTTCCCCCCGCTGAAGGCAGCCATGGTGCCACTCAGTCTGTCTGAGTGAGCTAATGCCCCTGGGTAGACACAAATTGATAGGCACTTAGAAAGGCTCTGTATTATGTTGTTTACTCTTTGAATTTCTTTGCGGCACATCAAACTGCTAAAAGCTAACTTGCTGCCTCTTCCTCCCCATCCCCCACCAGCTGCTCTGACCTACAAGTGCACGGGGGACCAGTGGACGGTGTACTGTCGTGTGGTCAGAGAGAAGAACCTGTGTCAGGACATGAGGTGGTACCAGCGCTGCTGTGAGACCTGTAGGGACTTTTATGCCATGAAAACACTGCACAAGAGCTAATGACCACATTGCACCTACTTTCACTCCAAATAGCGTTCCTTTTGTAAATGTTTTTAATATTTTAAATGTTATAAGAAAACCATTTATTAATGATGGATTTTTTTCTATTTAAATAAGGAAATAGCAAGTTCATTAAAGTGTACATTTTAAATGGGCTCATACGCTTCTGATTTTGATGAAGACTTGAAAATGTCCTATATTTCCTTTGCTGTACACCAAAAAAAAAAAAGGGGGAGTATTTAGAAAGCCGATTCAGGCGGCGTTATTGCACAGAATGATTGAAAATATGTGCTTGATTTTTAAGAAGACTTTCCTGGCTCTCCTTTGTATCTTTTACTATGTTGTACTGTATTATAGTTAATTTTGCATTTCTGAATAATAAGTAAAATTGTTTACACATAGGTATAATAATGATACAGAAGTATTATAATATTCTTCAATAATGTTTAAGTCCTGATCAGGAGCCGTTATAAAGCATTGCTAGTAAACAGCAAATCAACCAAACTAGTGTTGAAAGAATAGACTCAAAGGGTACTTAGTTGTTTTGTTTCTTTCACATACAATCAGGTTGATGGGTTTAAACAATATCACTCATTTTTGACTTGAAATTAACTGAAGTCAACTCTTGGATCAACCTCAGTGCCAAATGGTGTGCAGATAATTGTATTGGCCCTGTACGAGGGTTGGCTTTACTGTGAGCAGAGAAGACTGACCTTTGGCCTGGTTTACTGACAGAGCAGCTAACAAGAGTGCCCATACGCCTCTGACTTGGCTCTGATTATTGTAGCACTATCAACGTGACATTTGTCTCATTTACAAAGGTGCTCATTAGCGACCTGAAGAGTCCCTGTCTCACGTCCTTTGATTGGGATTATTTTGGACTGTTTATGGACCTCATAAGACGAACAGCTATGCAGATGACAGATCCAGCAAACAATCACTTGTTGAACCAGAAAATAAAGGTGCTAAGGTGTTTAGAACAAAAGTGAAGCAGACTTTTCAGGCACCAGGTTTACAAGCTGTGACAATACAAAGACGCAATGTGCAAATATTAGTCCTGTGTGCTAAAGCTTTTCAGATGATTGTCTGAAACTGTGACCTGTCTGTGGTGAGACTTATTCCAGCATCCTTTCAGCCTGCTCAGTGTCAATACATAGCAGTAATACCTGTTTCATTTGTCTTCATAGTGCTGTAGTAAGAAATATTTCAGCCAACATTAGTGTGACATGCTCCAGTGAAACTGAGACTCGGATAACCAAAAGTGATCCTGCCGTCAAACTTGCGAGGCAAAAATCTTCATTTTTGGTCTCAACATGACACAAGAGTAAGAGCCTCATTGTTTACTGCTCCATACTAAGTCTGTTCCCCTGCACTGTCACAGACATACCTGTCACCAGCAGCTGCTGCTTAACATCTTTACCCCAAAGACTATTTCACAAAGTCATGGAGCGAACAGATTGAACAGCCTGATGAAGTTCTTCTCATCATGCATCTGTACTAAACAGAAGAGCTGTAAAGCCAGATTTCCACCAGAGCAGTGTCCGGTCTAGTTGCTCAGGTTTCACGGTTGAGTACCTTCTGCTGCTGACTAGTCAGACATTAACCACCAATCTAAAGTTTTGTGCTCTCCAAGTATATTACAAGTCATATTAAAAAATATTCTCCATGTTGATTTGGCGTGTGTGATCAGGTGGTCTACAGGTTGTCCCTTTAGAGAAACCATCACCATTTTTGGGGTGTAGACCAATCAGAATGAAGTATCAAACACAGCCAGGTAAAAGTTGAAATAATGGGTTAGTTTGTTGCCTTCATGACGTGTTCTTCAGTTCGGCTGATGGATCAGCTGACCCATTCCCCTTTGAGTACGGTATTTTACCCACTTTGTTTTTTATTCATTTCTAATTTCTCATTAAGTGTCCTCAGTAATCTAAAAGAACAGATTAGTGTAAAGGTCAGAAAGTGAAACTGCTTTATAGTCTTCTGGTCTCACCATGGTATTGACAAACTTCAATCCAGGAAGAAAAGGTATTCCAGTGAAAGTAAGGTATCTGAAAATCATTCTGAATGTCACTTAAAGTTCTGTATTCTTGAATCTGTGCAGTGCAAAATATATGGTTAGGAGATTGTTCTAGCAGACTGGAAACTCTACAAGGTGAGCAGGACCACGAAACGAAGCAGAACAACTATAACAGACCATTTCTGTAGAGCATTGACCAATGAGAATCAAGTATTTAACAATCATGTCATGAAGAGAAGATACAAACAGCGGTGAGCATTTCACAGTTGCAATGATACTGCGTGTTTGAGTCCATGCAGTAGCTGTCGCAGTGACAGGAAGACCTGGAGTGATGGTCAGCATTTGATGCACAAAGTATCACTAAACATTACACTTTCTGAGTTGTCAGTGCAGCTTGGTTTCAATTACGTTCAAATCCAACCAGTGGCCTTCTGCTACATGTCATTCTTCAGTCTTTCCTCCTAGTTTACTCCTCTACCCACTGTCCTATCCTCTCAACAAAGGCATGGAAAAGACACAAAACTACCTTTGAAAAATAGAAATATATTATGCTTTTTATTCAAGGGTCTAATCTGGCGAGCATATTTGTTTGTTTGCACAGAAAAAGTCAGTAACTATCAGTATCTACAGGTTTAACAGGCTCCTGATTATTTGGTTAAGATGTGTGATGATAAAACTTGTTCTATATGCTGATGACAGCTGAAATTATCAATGGTGCAGTGAATGTGTGTGTTTGTATGCGTGCGCGTGTGCGTGTGTGTGTGTGTGTGTGTGTGTGTGTGTGTGTGTGTGTGTGTTAATAAAAGGCCTCAGTCTTTCCAAGTTGAATGGTGCTATCTCTTGACCTGTTTCACTCTGGTGGAATCAGCTGATTGTCAGTAGTCGTCTGTTTGTTAACAGTTATTTGTTTTTGTATGTTGTAGGATTATTTAATATCTTGCCTTATCAATGACTTTTTTATTTCCTATTTTTTGCCAATGTAGCGCACATATGCTTCAATATTCCTGTACTGTACTTTGTTTTAGTTGCACAGACCGTATGTTTGGTACATAAACTGCCACTACATGTATTTTATGGTGCTGATGATGTGGAACAGAGTAAATAATCCCTTTAACCCTTTGTTGTTGTGTTTTTGTGTGGTCACACTTCTTTTGTCTTGCCCTCCACTTTGTGTCCAACATTCATCAAACCTTAATCTACATCATATTCTACATCAGGTCTACTGTAAGTCATTCTATGTATTATATCTGTTACATCCCTCGAGATCATTAGGGGATGATGATGAGATGATGTGTTCACACCATCATTTGCTCACTTTATTTGTTCGTATTTGAACACCAGAAAACCGAAAGACAGGAGAAGAGAGGACGGTGATTCCACACTGCAAAAAAGGGTGGCTTAAATATAGAGTAAAAAAACTGAATTCAAGGTGAAGATTTCTTAAAACTAGTGAAATGATCTGTCCATGCAGCGAGTGAATTTTACTTGATAAGAACTCTTAAAATGAGATGAAAATAAGTAGAATTAGCTGATTTTTTTAGCTCAAACTACTTGAAAACAAACTTCTTACAGCACAGTTAGAAGTGAAATATACTAAATATAAGCAAAGACAATCTCATGTATTTATTTTGTATACTTCATTTGAGCAAATTAAGGCCTGGGGAAGAAAAACACCACTTTAAATAAAAAACGACTCACTATTAGAAAACTGTGATTACTCTGTTTCTTGATATAAACTGGCTCATCTTAAAATAAACCCTAATCCATCTTTAAACTAAAACTAAAATCTTTAAACCAGGTCTTATTCTTAGAATTTACCTCTGAAATGTTTCTACAGAAACCACAACAGCAAGCTGGATTACTGGACACACTTAATACATGTCAGGATTAACAACATATAACATCAAGAACACTTTAATAGTGGCTCAGGGTTGATGCATACTTCAAGACATTTAAAAGAGTCTTTAGAGCCAAACCAAAACAAGTATATCACCATACAGCAGAACTCTGAGCAGTCAATAAGATACAAGCTGAACTGTGCCTTGAAGAGATGCCTCATGTGTTATTCCTAAATCAACTTGAAGTTGTTACTCAATCTTGAGACAAGTTTTATTTTGATTAGACTTTAGGTGAGACAACCAATGTAGCTTAATTTAACAGTCATTCACTCAATTTAAGATTCACAGACTAACTGAGACAAAAAAGACATGTTCATAATCAATTTAAGATTCAACCATACATACAAAGATTAAAATAAAGAACTCTAAAAACAAGGTCATTCATCTAATATGTCTCAGTCTAAGAACTTCAATCTTTGCAAATGACAAATTATTTGCATTGGGTCAGTCCAAACGTGTTGGTTCAACAGATGGCTTGAATAAAGTGACGGACACAGTTTTCACAATTTACCAGATCATCCGACCTCCTCGTTAACTTTCCTCCACGAGAGCTCCTTTTTATTCCTATTTGAAAAAAAAAAAGAACAGGTGGTGTCTTACAGTTTGGGGAAGCGGCACACAGACAGTTTCTATTTTTTATCCATTTTCCAGATGAATGAACCTCCGCTGGTCTGTTCAGTCAAACATCACCAGAGGATCTCTATGCTGATTGGCCATCACCGAAGATCAGATATTTCAACTCTTCAGAATAAGCGAATAGAGCATTGATTTAACATTTGCGGCATTGAAGTGTATAACCCTCTCCATTCACTTCACTCATGAGAATTAATTTATTCATGTTCGGTGTGAACACAACATGACCATACAAATTAAACCAAAGAGAAAGAAGGAGGAAACAAAGTAGAATAATTTATTTACAAAAATAAGGAAAGTTATCAACTCAAAAATAACGAGGTTATTATACCAGTGGCGGCTGGCCAATAGGGGCGCTAGGGCGCCGCCCCACCACCCACCACAAGACATTCAAATAAAAAAAAAAAATTAAATAATAAAATAATATTCTGAACTGTATGTATATATATTTTAAAATGAGCAAGATTAATATTGTATGGTTAAATAATTATTAGCAAAGCTGTTTCGTTCATCTGTGTTGTCTGGGTTTTCCCCATAGACTGGTTTTCCCCGGTTTTCCTCCGGAGCGCAGAAATCTTTGGCTATAGACTCTCGTTAAAAGTTGTACATGCGCAGTAGCTCCTCTTCAATACAAGAGATAGGGCCATGTCGGGGCCATAGACTGTATAAAATATGGACGTAGTATCCGTGACGTCACCCATCTGTTCCTGAGAGCTGTTTTGAAGCAAATCGACGGCAGCAGCCATATTGGAAATGCTGAACTCAACCAGGCAGAGTGTGACGTAGTGTGAGTCTCTTAGCCAATGGCTGTGTGTTCCCGACCGGGAGTCACGTTAGTCATGTCCTTATTTGGGCAAAACTCATAATCTTAATATCTTCTTAACCGTCACGTTAGAAAAAAATTCACCCCCGTACAGTGTGTGCCATTAGAGAGATCAGCTTCATAGGGCCAAGCCGTTTTTTGAACCAGGCTGTAAACATGTTTATTAATGCTGCAAAGATCGTCTTTTTCCCATTCATATCTATGTGGTTTCTGGTGTTTCTGCAGCCAGCCTCAAGAGGATTTTCGATGTATTGCAGTTTATATCACTTCCGCATTGGCTTCATCGTTTGAGACCGGAGTTTGCCGCTTGGTCGGGGCACACCTTCCCTGCGCCCAGAGCTGAATGCAGCTTGATTTACATACCACCACCCTCCTGTCATGGGGCTGACGTCACAGCTGTCAAAGCGCGGCTGATTGACAGCTCGAGCCGTGGGAGTAGGAGACGATCGGACAGAGACGCAAAATGGAGGGAGAGAAAGTAATTAACTCAGTGAAGTCACTCAAAACATCACCTTTAGAGAGGAGAACGTACCAGGAGAAGCTCCACGTGAAAGAGCGTGGACCTGATCAGCCGAACATCAACATTAATCATCAGTCCAAAGACAGAGGGAGACAATACACCCGCTCTTTTTCCAGGACCTGGTTTAGCAACAAGGCTAACTACATGCAGTGATGCTAATGCGTTAGTCTGCTTTCCCTGCCTCCTTTTCCAAACATCAGGATGTGACCCAGCATGGATAAAGACAGGTATCACTGATTTAAAGCACTTTTCAGAAAAGTTAAACTGGCAGGAATAGTAATGCTATTATTTGACAGATTATTTGTTAATAAGCATCATACACAGTGTAACAGTGCCCTCTGCTGGCGAGCATGTAATATTACTACGCACACATTAATTGGTGATGCATGAATAATATCTACACCTCTTTAAATAAGTACTGAGACAATGATTAGCTTACACAGCTTATACAAATGGTAAACAGAAATCTTATTAATCAATGATCTACTGTAGCTATTTAGCCTACTGCACCAGTGGCAGCATGAATACTACAGTCACGAGACACCATCACCATGGTCACTTATCTATTACAGGTGATGCAGCAAGACAATCAAATGAATCTCGCTGAATCTGCGAGGTGCTTCTCAACACTGAAGAGAATCAAGACCTTCCTCAGGAACACAATGTCACAGGAAAAGTTAGAACAGTACATGACATTACAATGTTGCATTTGCTGTTTTGGTGTATGTAAATACACTGGTGTGATACCTCAGACATTTACCAAAAAGCAAGCAAACATGTACTATTTTGGAGTTATAGCCCCCTCTGGAGAAAACTCCACCAGCCGCCACTGCATTATACACATGGAAAGTTTGACAGGTATTTAATCCAACACTATCTTTGCATGAGTCCTTGTTGACTTTATCATCCACAATGAGTGGTTGAATAAGAGCTGGCTTGCTGTCATATCTCTGCTGCATGCTCCTCATTAGGCAGACTGCCCTGCCCTGTGGCAGGTCTCCATAAAACACCACATTCCTTTCTTTTATTGTAATCTCCCACCTCACAGACACACATGATCAAAGCAGCACTGCAACAGGCTGTGTATAAATGTGGATGATATTTCCCCCATCTCCTCCCATTGTAAAAAAAAATGTGAAGCCATATCAGTCATGATGGGTGGTGATTAACTGCACTGTTGAAGTTGACGAGGCATGTGAAGAGGTGATCTGGCTGATGGAGCTGCCATATTGACGTCAAGCCTTTTCTGGCCACAACACATACATTAACTTACTGGAAATGAACACAGTGACATAAATCAGTTTGATAGAGTGGAGAGGTCAGAGGAGATAGAAAGTACAGCCGATGTACGGTGATTCCGGAAATGTTGTAAATGCAAGACATGGGATACTGCCCAGTAGAGCAATCACAGGGTTGTTTCAAGGAAGTGCAAGTCAGACTACGTGCATAGGCTTCTGCGTTGGAACAGAGCCAAGCAGACCTACAGTGTGGGCTGAGACATCAATTTGACACATATGTATAAACCAGGCTTAACAGAACAACCCATCACAAAGGAACACAATGGGTGTGTTCTCCTGTTATCCTGCTGTAAATCCATGAATTTCTCCATTGTGGGACGAATAAAGGAGTATCTTATCTTATCTTATCTTATCTTATCTTCCAAGCCATGACGGGGTCGAGGCTTCACTTTGAAGTTTTTATGTAATAAGATGTTCCAGAGGCAGGTCCTGACGACAGGCTGTTTTCACCAGGGTAGAGGAGTTGTCAGGAATTCTTGTAAGTATCATCAGTAATATGGGGCGCCTGATGTAAAGTTGTGCACACTGACAATAACAGCAACAATTCTCCACATTTGGCTCCAAAACGTTACAAAGATGTAGTCATTTAACATTTATATTTATTATTTAACATTAACATTTATATTTAACAGTTATATTTAACGTGTAGTTTTAAAACTTGTTGTTTTATGTTTTAGTGAGAACCTGCCTTAGGACTACGGATCAATTGTAGCTATTGTGCTAACTCAGGCATATTTACATTGAGGCATAATGTTGAAATGTTGATTAATGTGCATTGTCCTAATCAAATACACTCAAATTAAATAAAATAAAATAAAACATATATATTTATATTTAGCATTTAGATTTATAGTTAAAAGTTAGATTTAACATTTTACATTTATATTTATCATTTGGATTTAACAGTGATTGTAACTTAAAGGTGACATATCATGCAAAATGGACTTTTTAATGGTTCTCTACCTGAAATATGTGTCCCTGGCATGTCTACAAACCCCCCGAGAATGAAAAGAATCCATTCTGCCCCTGTTCTGATTTCTTCACCTTTCTGTAAATGTGTGTGAAACGAGCCGTTTCAGACTTCAGTGTTTTTGTTACGTCACAACAATATCCGGTCTGTCACGGAGTCAGAGCTCGGAGCTTGTTCAGCCCATAGACTGTATAAAATAATACTGAATCCCTCCTCCGTTTTTCATTACCTGCACATGTGTGCTAACAAGGAGCTTAGGAGGGAGGCATGCTAGTTGTAGGCTGTCTTAATAAACACAAAGGTCGGTTTTACTCCCCACGTCTGCAGATTTGAAGATCTAGTGGATGATTTTTATTTATCATGGATAAGTGCTAGCGCTAGTTAGCATAGCCACATAGCTACATGTCGTAGCTGTAGCTGTGTACCAAGACACACGTCGACATACTGACAAATAAAACAACAAGAAACACAGAATCTGTGACCAATCCTTCAGAAAGGTCCCGCTGCCTTTCTGGCAGAGGTCGGTTTTACTCTCCACGTCTGCAGATTTGAAGATCTAGTGGATGATTTTTATTTATCATAGATAAGTGCTAGCGCTAGTTAGCATAGCCACATAGCTATGTTCATAGCTGTAGCTGTAGCTGTGTACCAAGACACACGTCGACATACTGACAAATAAAACAACAAGAAACACTAAATCTGTGACCAATCCTTCAGAAAGGTCCTGCTGCCTTTCTGTTAGAGGTCGGTTTTCCTCCCCACGTCTGCAGATTTGAAGATCTAGTGGATGATTTTTATTTATCATAGATAAGTGCTAGCGCTAGTTAGCATAGCCACATAGCTACATGTTCGTAGCTGTGTACCAAGACACACGTCGACATACTGATAAATAAAACAACAAGAAACACTAAATCTGTGACCAATCCTTCAGAAAGGTCCTGCTGCAGGCGCCCCTCTGTCAGGATCAGATTCTGGATCAGATTCAGAGGGTTGAAGTAACAGCAGCCGTGTATATTCAGCCAACATGTAAACATTAGATCAACATGCTGGAGAGCCGAGGCACATCCACTTCCTGAGGGGGCGTGGTCAGAGAGAAAACAGAGTGTTCTGAGGAGGACTGAAGAAGAGGACTTTTCAGTCAGACCAAAATCTGATTTCAAAGTGTTTTTTTGAGCATAAACTTTAAAGACATGTTTTGGGGACCTCTTAGACCAATATATGTTGATGAAAAAAACGTGATATGTCACCTTTAAGTGTATTTTTCACAACAAAATTAGATTTGAAGATCACAAATATTGCTGTAAATAAAAAAAGTGACTTTTAAAAATTCACACTACATTTTTATGACATGTATGAACGTTTAATGTTAAATATAAATGTTAAATGACTACATTTTTATGACGTTTGGAGCTAAATGTGGAGAATTGTTGTTATTTTCAGAGTGCATAACTTTCCAAACGGCGCCCCATACAGTAATGTATTTTATCAACAACACCTCTGACACATTTCAGATACATACTTACTAAACACACACTTCCTTCAAACTTCATTACCTTTGATACCTTTTCAAATAACAGCTTCCTTACAACATCAGAGATGCTGAGCACATTCATGAGGCACACACTTTCAGGCCTCTGATGCTGTTGGAGAGAGTGAAATTACAAATTTAGCTAACCCAACCCTGACATTTTGAGACTGAAGTATCTGATACATTAGGCCAGCCTTTGTAGGATACTTTCTTTAGCTGGTGCCAAGTTTCCTCAGCCTGCATAAATTCATTTTCAGAAAGTGTTTGATGAATTTCTGTGCTTTTTTGAACGTCATAAAGTTTGAAATTCACTTTGACTTGGGTACTTTCTTCATCCTTCTCATGCTGTCATACTGTCACGCTGTGGCTGCAGTGTTATCTCCCCTCCTTAACGTCTGCTCTCACTTTTTGTTATTCTGCTGGAGAGTGAAAGGAAGCTTTGCTCTTTCTTGCACTCTTTGCTGGGGTGAAGTCTGTTATCCACACTGCACTGATGACGTTGGATGTCTACCATGCACACCCTTCTTTCAGGTTCAACCTTTGAAGAGTTGACTGAACTTATTCTTCTCAGCTCTGCTAGAGACAAACTCAGCATGGCACTTAAAGTTTACTCAAGACAAAGTTTGGAGAAAGCTTTTGGCTTTGTTACACAAGCTTTCTAAAATATCCACTCTGGTCAGTGCTTTAGAGGAAAATCAGTCTAACAGTCATTAGTCAACAGAAAGATGTAACAGGCTTTAAATGAAACAGGTAAGTGATTACTCAGTGATAACCCTCAAGTATTTAAAGACAACTCTGGCATTTGGATAGGAGTATTCATATCTTCAACACAGCTCCATGCAGCACGGTAGGTCCTTACAATAAACTACTAATGATCAGAAAGGAGCCAAGGGATGGAGTTATATTTGGATTCAATTAATAACAATGAGGAGGGTTTTCAGAGACATGCACATCAAAGTGTGACAGACCGCCTCTACACATCAGACAACACAGCCAAACTTTTATTTACAGCATGTTATAAATTCAAACAGTTGTGAATTGTTGAAAGTTTTACAAATAGCACTTCAATCACAGCTTTTAACCTCCCAAATGATCCCATTATTACAGCAGGGTGTGAGGGGCGCTCACTCTTGCTACTTTTTGAGTTTCGTGGGCGAATCATCCCAGAGCAGAGTCAGGTGTGTGTGTGGCTGATTGGTCCTGATTGGGACCAGGTGTGGTGACACAGTGCTGACTCACTGGCTCTTTTAGAAATCCCCTGCTACATACTACCTACAAATGTAGTATGCAGTAGTTTAGTTTAGTTTTATTCACACACACACACACACACACACACACACACACACACACACACACACACACACACACCATCATCATCATCACAAATGTACATCTATATATATATTCAGTAAACATTTTCTAAATGGTTGGATGTGTGGAAAGGGGTGAGGAAGGAAACTATTTAAAGCTTTTAATAGGGGGTTCAATTTCCCACAAAGATAGTGGCAGCAGACAAGAAACAACAACAACATACTAACAACCAACAAACACACAACAGAAAATCCAAATAGTGTGGTTACATACATAGATTAGTGGGTGCATTGATATGATCAGTAAATCAATCATACAGTCATGTCCAAAAGTTTTGAGAATGACACAACTATTAATTTTCACAAAGTCTGCTGCTTCAGTTTTTATAATGGCAATTTGCATATACTCCAGAATGTTATGAGGAGTGATCAGCTCAACTGCAATTAATTGCAAAGTCCCTCTTTGCCTTGAAAATGAACTTTATCACCAAAAACACATTTCCACTGCATTTCAGCCCTGCCACAAAAGGACCAGCTAACATCATTTCAATGACACACAGGTGTCACACACATTAACACAGGTGTGGGTGTTGATGAGGACAAGGCTGGCGATCAATCTGTCATGATTGAGTGACTGGACACTTTAAAAGAAAGATGGTGCATGACACCATTGTTCCTCATCTGTTAGCCATGGTTACCTGCAAGGAAACACGTGCAGCCATCATTGCATTGCACAAAAAGGGCCTAACAGGGAAGTTTATAGCAGCGAGTAAGATTGCACCTCAGTCAACTGTCTATCGAATTATCAAGAACTTCAAGGAGAGAGGTTCAATTGTTGCCAAACAGGCTCCAGGGCGCCCAAGAAAGTCCAGCAAGCGCCAGGACTGTCTCCTGAAGGTGTTACAGCTGCGGGATCGGGCCACCACCAGTGCAGAGCTTGCTCAGGAATGGCAGCAGGCAGGTGTGAGTGCATCTGCACGCACAGTGAGGCGAAGACTTTTGGAGGAAGGCCTGGTGTCAAGGAGGGCAGCAAAGAAGCCACTTCTCTCCAGTAAAAACATCAGGGACAGACTGATATTCTGCAGAAGGTACAGGGACTGGACTGCTGAGGACTGGGGTAAAGTCATTTTCTCTGATGAATCCCCTTTCCGATTGTTTGGGGCATCTGGAGGAAGGCTTGTTCGGAGAAGACGAGGTGAGCGCTACCATCGGTCCTGTCTCTTGCCAACAGTGAAGCATCCTGAGACCATTCATGTGTGGGGTTGCTTTTCGGTCAAGGGAGTGGGCTCTCTCACAATCTTGCCTAAAAACACAGCCATGAATAAAGAATGGTACCAGAACGTCCTCCGAGAGCAACTTCTCCCAACCATCCAAGGGCAGTTTGGTGATGAAGAATGCCTTTTCCAGCATGATGGAGCACCTTGCCATAAAGCAAAAGTCATAACACAATGACTTGGGGAACAAAACATTAAGATTTTGGGCCCTTGGCCAGGAAACTCCCCAGATCTTAATCCCATTGAGAACTTGTGGTCAATCCTCAAGAGGCGGGTGGACAATCAAAAACCCACAAATTCTGACAAACTCCAAGCATTCCCAGATGTAGGTTTCCGGTTCGGCCGAGGAGTGAGGAGACTGCAGTTAAGAGCTTTGAGATCCACCCAAATTCAAGAAAACAATTGTTGACCTCTTCTGCAGACCACTGTGAAATAATCAACCATCACACACATGTATTGATTACCACCCTCAGTTACAGTCAGTTTTAAAATGTCCATCCCCATCAACTTGAAAAGTTCAGTCACCTGTCAAAGTTAATTATGTTAAATTCTGCTTCAAGTATGTGGTGCTTCATCACATCTAGCTGTATGGGATGGCAGTTGCAAAATATACTGTACCATTATGCGGTTATAGTGTTTTTTTCCCTTGAGGCTTGAGCGCTAGGCCTGAGATCCGGGCACTGAGCAACCTGAAGACAAGTACAGTTTAACGCAGGTCATTCACCTTGTCTCAAGTAAGAACATGAAGTAAGGAGGATATGTTGGGCTAAATATACATTCTAAATTTGATCCATTAGATTATGACTTCCACTTGATGAAAAAAAAAGATCTAATTATAAGAAAAGTCATCCCGAATTTCTTTAGCTTGTGGAGTTGTATGGTCACCGGATACCTTTACTTATCCATCTGTATGTCTGCCTCCATACCAGGCCAATAGTAGCAGCGTATTATACAGTGTTGGGTTCTCTCCACTCCACAGTGGGAACCCAGTGGGCTGCAGCGGAGCTCCTCCAACACTGCACTTGCCTCATCCTGTGACAGAACCACTTTGGCCAAATGTTCCGACTTGTCACAGAAGTATAGTACATTCATTCTTATACATAGTATACATAGTATAAGTATAGTGCTGATTGCTGGCATTTAAAATGAAAACTCACCTTGGATCACAAAATTTGAAGCTCTTCTTTTGATGCCATATCTCTGTTGTTTAGTCAAACCCTCTGGCAATATATGATCAACTTTAAAGTTCACAATTCCGGTCACCAGTGAAGCTTGTATGTTGTCTTCACTCTCTGTCCTCTTTCATTCAATAGTCTTACCTACTCCAACACAGCTCTGAGATTTCTGACGTCCTAGTTCTGACGTTTTTTGATGCTGATGACTTTATCATCATCATTTTTAAACCAAGACCCCCTCCCTGTAGGACATCTGGGAATGCAGCCACTTCCACTTTAACATTTCACTCTTGACTTTCTCTGTTAGGTTTTCCCAGTTCTTTTTGAACATGTTCTGGTTGCCTAAATAGATACCCAGATATCTGAGGCTGTCTCTCCTCCAGGCCAGGCTTTGAGGGAGAACAGGGAGGTCTTCTCGCCACTCACCAACAGCGAGGGCCTTGCTTTTTCCCCAATTCAGCATCGCAGCAGACATGATAGAAAAACAACCGGTTACGTCTGCTAATTTGTTGACATCTTGTTGATTTTTAATTAAAACCTCAACATCATCTGCATACACCATACAACCAAATTGTTATTAAAACCAGGTCAAACCAGACCATGAGGACTTGAGCCTAACTTTTGGAGGAGGGGTTCCAGGGAGAGTGCATAGAGCATCCCAGACAGCGAACAGCCCTGCCTGACGCCTCTATGCACCCTAAAAGGAGCACACAAGTAACCATTGATCTTCAGCACATTATCAATGTCCCTGTACAGCACCTGGATCTTAGCAATGAGTCCAGCACTGAACCCAAACTTCCTCATGGTTTTCCAGAGGAAGCTGTGCTTAACACGGTCAAACGCATTTTCTTGATCTAATGAGACAAAACCTATATTATTATCCAATGAACGGGAGACCCCCAAAGCATCTCGAATTAGATATTATCTACCATGGACCTGCCGGGCACACAGTAGGTCTGGTCCTGATGGATGACCTGCTCCATAGCTTCTCTCAGGCGGGTGGCCAAGGCTTTGCAGAGGATTTTATAATCGGTGCAGATAGACACTGAGCACCAGTTTTTAACCCCCTGCAGGTTTCCATTTTTAGGCAGGAGGGTGATGACGGCCCTGCCACAAGACAGAGGCAGCGAACTGGTGGCCAGACTTTCATAACATACATCCAATAAGTCATGTGCAAAACCATCCCAGCAGGCTTTATAAAACTCTACAGTGAGCCCGTCGATGCCCGGGGTCTTCTGACCCTGCATGCTCTGGAGAGCTGTAACCAGTTCATGTACCTCTAGAGGCCGCTCCCAATGGGAGGTAGTCTCCTCAGAGACCCAAGGCAGTCCACCACAGAAGTCCTCAAACAGCTCCTCATTATGTTCATACTCATGGTGCGTTCACACCAAACGTGAGCGAAAAATTTGCCTTGCTTCCTTTGGGGAGGTAATATTCACCCCTAGCAAACACAGAAGCGAAATGGGGAGTGGGAATGGTTTGCCCCTATAAAAGCCGGTAGTTACCGCCTGTTCATTCCGCCGTTTACGTCATACGAATAATGGAAGAATTAAACGTGATCACTGCTTTATACCTGTTGCGGAAGTACCAGAGACGTCGTGGGTCAAACCGCCGCCGTGTCTGGGTCCACAACGTTCTCCCAAGGTGCACACAGCTTGGATTCCACAGCTTTCTCCAGGAGCTGCGCCTGGATGGTGACCGTTTTCAGCAGTATTTGAGGCTGACCAGTGCCCATTTTGATGACCTGTTGGCTAGGATCGGTGCCAGGATCTCCAGAATGGACACCAACTACAGGCGTTCCATCCCGGCTGGACTACTCTTCATGTAGAATGATGCCTCAAACTGTCAGGATAAACTTTCATTGAAACTTCAGTTAATGCTTTCTGACCTTGTCCACAAGAGGATAACAGAACAGTTGTTGTGTTTTTTAAATGCAGTTTGGATCCATTCTGCCTATTATAATTTAAGCGTTGATGAAGCAGCGACTAAATGATGTCATCTTAAATTGTGTTAGGGATTTAGTAATATATGCAAAAGTATTGCCAAACTGTGTAACCTTTTAGAGAAAACAGGAGAAAAGTAAGAGACCAGTCATAATTGTCTTTTCATTAGCATCCCCCCCCTCCCCCCCCCCACACACACACATGGAAACAATTCCTTTCTTGTGTCAGAGTTTTATCATAGTCATACCTCATTCTACTCAGTTCATTACCAGCAAACATGAATGTTAATTAATCTTAAACACAAACCTATGAATAGTCTCACTTTGTCCTATTCTGTTCATCTGAAGAGCTGTATTTGTGGTTACTGTATACAGTAAATGTGAAATGATCTACTTATACCACCAACAGTGTATACTGCACTGTATCATATTTTAAACTGTGTCCTGTACTACACTACAGGTACCAGGCCACAGGCGACTCCTACAGGAGCATCGCCAACAGTTTCCGTGTTGGGGTCTCCACTGTGGCAGGCATAGTCCCAGCATTTGCCTCAGCCATTTGGGATTCCCTGGTAGATGAATTCATGGCTGTACCCAGCACAGAGGAGTGGAGGGCCATAGCCCTCAAGTTTGAGGAGCGCTGGAATTTCCCTCTCTGCTGTGGAGCGCTTGATGGGAAACGTGGTGATGAAGGCCCCTGCCAATTCAGGATCGCAGTACTTCAACTACAAGAGAACATTCTCACTTGGTCTCCTGGCAGTTGTTGATGCAGAATACTGCGTCCGTATCATTGATGTCGGGGGATATGGTAGGTCAAGTGATTGAGGGATCCTATCTCACTCAGCCTTTGGTCGAGCACTGAGGTCTGGCACCCTCCAGCTGCCTGCTGACCTGCCCCTTCCTGGAGCAGACCACAGAGAACCCCAGCCACACGTCTTTGTAGCTGATGAAGCATTTCCTCTGAGGAGAAACCTCATGAGGCCACACCGCGGCCGCACCCTTCTACAGGAGCGCCGGGTCTTCAATTATCGTCTGTCACAGACTCGACTGGTGGTGGAGAATGCCTTCGGCATCTTATCCTCCCAGTGGAGGATGTATAAGCGTGTGATTGAGGTCCGGCCAGAAGTTGCAGAGACCTGCGTGAAGGCCACCTGCGTCCTCCACAACTACCTACGGAAGACAACCCAGGCAGCTGGGATGAGGGGGAGCATCCCAGCTGTTGAAGCTGAGTTACTGCCAACAACTCAGCGAGGGAGGCCATCAGGGTGATGGAGACCTTCACCTCCTTCTTCTCCGCAGAAGGAAGCGTCCCCGTGGCAACCCAGCTCATTTTGCACTCGCACACCCACAACAGCTCTTTCCAGAGCCACCCACTCATACTTTTGAGCAAAGTTCCTGCAATATGATGTTTGTGTCCACCATAAATCCATTATTATTAATAATAGAAATTACAAGCAAAGCCGTGTCACAAATGTTTTAAGCAATTTTTGGTAAGATGAAAGCATAAGTTAATATTTGATGACATGCAGTGTTGCGTTGTGGTCATCAGTGAACTGCAATACATAATATCAGTTTAGACATACATCATGCTGTGCCTAAATGTACTGTATCCTGACAAGAACTGTAGTCTGCTTAGGTAAACACACAAACAATTTACTTTTTACATAATTTACTACATGCAGTAAGTGTCTGGTGACTGTGTGTATGAACACATGTAGCAGCAAACACCAAACCAAACCTGGCTGTAACCACAATCTTCAGTTAAGACAAAAAAGCGGGACAGGGGTATGTTTTCAATAAGTATTGACAATTTTATTTGGCACATATATAATAATAAATAAGATGTAATAACAAATGGAAGTGCAAAAGCAAGTGGTGTGACTTTAGTGCAGAAAAGAAAAGAATATACATTCCATATAAAAACAGAGATTTCCCTAAATAAACAAAACAATATGCATTGCATAATAAAAAATAAGGATTTCACTAAATAATAAAAACTATATACATTCCATACTGAAAATAAGGATTTCACTGAATAAGAATTGGATACCTGCTTCATTCTCTGCAGAGATTGTCACCCTAGGCACTATCCAGTTGGTTCCTGATTGTGCTCAGCATTGCTGGCCTCAAAGATTAATTTGTGGATGTGAAATTTAACATACTCCTTCCTTTGAGGTGACAATTTCTGCAGGGAAGGAAGCAGGCTCCTGAGGAACATTTTGTCCTCCGACACAGGTGGGACAGGAGGCTGGGGGACTTGCTGCTGCTGCTGCTTCTGCAGGGCTTTGATGAGCAGGTCCTCTATCTCAGCCTCCCGCCCCTTGGATGTCTTCCGTGTCCTCTTCCTACCTGCATGACAAGAAAAGAACTCAGTGAACAATTACACCATCTAATTAAACGTGATATTAATCTAAAGTGGCTGATAATGAAGCAATAAAGGACATCAACAGCTTGGAATTGTGTTTTATTTACCTTTTATACAAAATTGAGAGTCAATACATGTAAATGAATGAAAACTGAACTGTCATATACTTACCCATGGGTGGCTGCTGCTCAAGTGCAGTTAGGGTGGCTGCCTCCTCCACCTCAACCTCCTCCTGCTCCTCATCACATTGTTGTTCTGTGGCGACATTATGGGCCGAGTCATTGATGTGTGTGTTTGACAGTTAAAGGTGACATATCACGCTTTTTTCATCAATAAATATTGGTCTAAGAGGTCCCCAAAACATGTCTTTAAAGTTTATGCTCAAAAAAACACTTTGAAATCAGATTTTGGTCTGCCTGAAAATCCCTCTTCTTCAGTCCTCCTCAGAACACTCTGTTTTCTCTCTGACCACGCCCCCTCAGGAAGTGGATGTGCCTCGGCTCTCCAGCACGTTGATCTAATGTTTACATGTTGGCTGAATATACACGGCTGCTCAGAGATCACGTTACTTCAACCCTCTGAATCTGATCCAGAATCTGATCCTGACGGAGAGGCGCCTGTAGCAGGACCTTTCTGAAGGATTGGTCACAGATTTAGAGTTTCTTGTTGTTTTATTTGTCAGTATGTCGACGTGTGTCTTGGTACACAGCTACAGCTACAGCTATGAACATGTAGCTATGTGGCTATGCTAATTAGCGCTAGAACTTTTCCATGATAAATACAAATCATCCACTAGATCTTCAAATCTGCAGACGTGGGGAGTAAACCGGACCTCTGCGAGAAAGGCAGCAGGACCTTTCTGAAGGATTGGTCACAGATTTAGTGTTACTTGTTGTTTTTTTTGTCAGTATGTCGACGTGTGTCTTGGTACACAGCTACAGCTACGACATGTAGCTATGTAGCTATGCTAACTAGCGCTAGCACTTATCCATGATAAATAAAAATCATCCACTAGATCTTCAAATCTGCAGACGTGGGGAGTAAAACCGACCTTTGTGTTTATTAAGACAGCCTACAACTAGAATGCCTCCCTCCTAAGCTCCTTGTTAGCACACATTTGTGCAGGTAATGAAAAACAGAGGAGGGATTCAGTATTATTTTATACAGTCTATGGGCTGAACAAGCTCCGAGCTCTGACTCCGTGACAGACCGGATATTGTTGTTACGTAACAAAAACACTGAAGTCTGAAACGGCTCATTTCACACATATTTACAGAAAGGTGGAGAAATCAGAACAGGGGCAGAATGGATTTTTTTCATTCTCGGGGGGTTTGTAGACAGGGAAACATATTTCAGGTAGAGAACCATTAAAAAGTCAATTTTGCATGATATGTCACCTTTAAGGCAAAGCATCACTTACAAACATTGAGCGTATGCAGCTCCTAACCGACCACAGCTAAAACATGTTTACCTCTGGTTGATATGCATTATCACATTATTTCAGTGTGGACAACATGTATGATTGCCACATCACTACCTCATGAGGTGGAATAAAATGTGCCTGTGTTGAAATCCATGCATTCCATTTAAATGTATGTAGAGATGTGGAGAGAAAGAATAATGTGAACTTGTCTTTTAATTTAATCTGGTTTATAATTTAATCACTACTCCTGATATATTTCAGTGCCAGTCATGAGAGCATCCTGCCTTTGTTTTTCCATCTAACTTTGAATGCATAAAACCCCTTAAGTAGGCCTATAGTCAAAGTCATCCCAGTTCAAATGTTTTCCTTTTCCCGTTCATTTATGTTGCTGTTCAATGTACAGTAGTTGGCACACAATAGACGCATGACCAGATCCACCCTGTGATTCTAGTGTTTTTTTTTATAAGCACAGTGAAGAGTCTGACACTCTTTTGTTGTACTTGTTGTATTTGTTGTAGTTATAAACGTGATCAACATTAATCTACAGATTATTTACGTATTTCTGCAGTCAATTCTGTCTCTCAGAAGACGTAAACAATTACATATACATGTGTAAAGACAGAAACTCTGCTATAACATAGGTTATGTGTCATTACTTGTCACCCACCTGAGACTGAATGTGAGGGTCCTGCTGCCTCCTCTGTCCCCTCTGTCGTTGCACCTGCTGGAGAGTACTCTGCGGTCCTGTCACCCCTCGCCCTCAGGTTTACGAAGGGGTGACAGGATCGCAGAGTACTTCCACTTTTTCCCCGTGCCCGCTGCCGACCCACTCTTCCTCTAACTTTCCTTCCTCCTCTCCCTCAAGTAAGTGTCCCTGAGCCCCTTCCACTTTCGCCGACAGGTTTCCTCTGAATGGAGAAAAACACAGTTAATCGCAGCTGGAAATCAGACTGTGTTGCATGAAGGGCTGGACTGGGACCAAAAAATTACCCTGGCATTTTTGGCCATGGCGGCCCACCATGATTATTTATACAATATGCGAAAGCACACAACATACCAGAGGATATATGTGCACATTGTGTTGTTTCAAAAATTAAAATAAAGCGCAGCAGCCTATATGGAAGAGAGTAACCATGTTAAAAAATGGATACGCTCTTTCACTACTCACAGAGACTTTCATCTTGGGAGAGACGGACACAGTGTCATCATTTCCATCTTGAAGTGAAAGTGGAAGTCAAAGAAACACTGCTAGTGATGTTTTTCAATGTTTAATGAAATATACTGTTTATACAAATACACAATTAAGACCACAGTAAGACCATATATCCCTGTAAAATAAAGAGCTCCTCATCAAAGTGGCACCTTACAGTATGAAAAACAGAGAGAATGAGAGAAAGAGAGAGAGAGAGAGAGAGAGAGAGAGAGAGAGAGAGAGAGAGAGAGAGAGATGCAGAGAGAGGCAGAAAAAGGAAAGAAAGAGAGCAGGGATCAGTGAAGGTATAGTTTAAATAATGTTTAGGTGAACAGAGAGATAACAGCTTACAAGTGGGTCAAGAGTGAGGATGAGACTATTTCAAAACATTTACATTGACAGTATTGGTGTCTTTAAAATAATGCAATAATAGATGGTTGCATTCATTACAGTCACTCTGTAAAAGTAGTAGGCTTTAGGACCATCCAGGTGGATGTCAGTAAGAACACATAACAACAGTATACAGTATAGTAAACTTACAAATGTGAAGCATGCCTGTGAAGTCCACACCGATGAAAGGCACATCCCTGGAACACCCCTGGAGGACAGGGGCCGCACCTGCTGCCGCAGTCGAACTTGAGGTGGCGATGGCAAACATAGCAGAAAGTTTGGGACATTTTACTGTCCACTTGTTTTTAGATTTTTATCTCGCAGCTTTTCTGCACCCCCCTTGCACTTTTTTTACTTATCCATTTCCACTCACTTCTCTCCAACTCCTGTCAGCTCTAATGGCAACATTTGATAACCTTGGTCAAGCAGGAGGGGAGGGGTGGGCCGAGGAAGTCTGAGAGATGACATTGTTTTTTCATAAATCAACAAATGGCTCATCGCGGTCGATAAAATGATTTATAATATTTATTAAGTTATATTTTTGGGGCTTTTTCGCCTTTATTCTATAGGACAGCTGAAGAGAGACAGGAAATGTGGGGAGTAGAGAGTGGGGGAAGACATGCAGGAGATGGTCGCGGCTGGGAATCGAACCAGCGACCCCTGTAGCCTTTGTATGTGGGGTGCTTAGACCGCTAGGCCACCAGCGCCCCACGACGAGGAGCGACTCTATCAGGCTGCATGCATGGTTGGCACATGTGCACAGCCCTATTGCTTAAACTTTGTTTATTAACAGGGTCAGATTTATCTTGTGCTTAATGAAACAGAGGCAAACAGGGTTTCAGTGGATTGGGCCCCACTATAATAGGTATATTAGTTTTTAATATAGGCCTACATGTTAGCTTAACTACACTGTATGTAGATGTTTACAAAGATTGTTTCTTACATTGTATTGTTTAAGACAGTACTTATTATGACATCACAACAGGACCATTGTAAAACAGAGTTAACTTATGACATAGATTCTGAGGAGGCTTCAGTTCACCAAACCTTCAGGAGAGAAGCAGTTCACTGTTGATACCTGAGAGCGTTTATACTTCCACATATCGTGATACAGCTTTAAATTGTCGCAGAGATGTATCAAAACTCTAAGGAACAGGTTTGTTTTCTAGATCTAGCACAATAACCTTATCTGTAATCTTTTTTCTAATGTCAATTCCACTTTAATGAGCTTCAAACTTGAGTGTTTAGTGTAAATATCTGGTTAAACCCTGAGTGTTTAAACATGATCATTAAAATATACTGTCATAATTTCTGTGTTTGTGCAGAGGAAGCTGGGTGAACGTTCAGAGGCAGAGGACAGCAAGCCTCAACACAGCTATCATTGGAGGTAAGAACATCAATAACCATATTAACATCATGGCGAGCTTTACAGCTTCCTTCTTGAATTTTTTGGGGATAATTTTACACAAATATATTTCCACTTGTGTGTACAGTCTTGAGAACAGTAAACCCTTGTTTGTGGCTCTATTTAGTTGCAGAACTGTAGACCTAAGACTGGACATGTATCCTGTCTGTCTTGGCCTAGTTCTCATCTAGTATTAAAGACAATTAATCAAAATTACAGTAAAAAAGAGTGAAATTGTTCACTCAATCTATAATTCTGCATGTTTGTAAGTTAAGTTTTTATCTGGACCTTTTAAATTCCACTTTCTAATTATCAATATAACTGAATATCTAATGTGATAAAGAATCTTTAAAAAGTAACTGCAACTAAAAGAGAGATTCAATCAGATTTTACATTATGAAAAATGTCTGTACTCTAGGATTTGTGAGGCCTACTATAATTATATCACATATTAATGTGATATGCACACATACCAACGCCAAATTTGACTTGATTATAGAGTTTGCATTAATTTAAGAGCAATTAAGGGCCCATGCAAGTGATCTGGTTAATTGAAAAAAAGGTAAACATTTCCATCGTACTTAGTATGAGGACGCATCTGGAAATCCAACTTTGTTCCTCTTTCTCATCAGAGCTAACATCCATGATGCTTCACCTGTCCTGTTCAATGAAGCAGAAAGGACACCATTGGGGTGTGAGCCCCGCAGTCCAACCAAGGTATGTTGAACAGAATATGTCTTATTTGTTACAAAGTGTAGCATTTAACATACAGCAGATATAAAAGGGTTAATGAATGTAGCTTTACATGATTGAACATAAGTTTGACTGTGCACCAACAGAAAAGAAAGCGTGTTTCTTTACCTGAAGAGGAAAGAGAGGCAAAGAGACGACGCCTCTCCACCATTCACGAACCTGAGGTGGAGTTAAAAGACCAAACAGAAAGGAAGGCTGCCCCCCAGAAGAAGACAGAGGCTTGTTGCTCAAACATCAGCGACAAGCCTCTCAGACATGAGCATGTCCAGAGTCTCGGGTGAGTGCATCTATATGAATATAAACACACGTCAAATAAATAATGCTGTAAATAAATAGCATTTAGACACTGCTACGTGGGAGGGGAGATGAAAGGGTTTTAAAGTGGTATGAAACATAAATCATTATATTGACCTGTTTTGTGTGTATCAGATTTCCAAACATCGGACAAACCTGTTACATGAACTCCTGCCTACAAAGCCTTCTGACACTGGATGACTTTGTCAACGATGTCAAACGTCAGAAGAAGGTGTGGCGTTCAAACCCTGACGCAGGAGTTATGAGGTACGGCACCAATCAGATCAACTTCAATCTTTTTTTCTCTAAAGTTTTGCACTGAATGCTAAAAGCTTTTATTGCAGAGAAAATGCCTCAACGCTCTTCTCCTGTTTTCAGATATTTAACAAAAATCAAAAAGGCTCGCCCCACGAAGGACTTGGCTAAAAAAACACTCCTTTTGAGCAACTTCAAGACGGCCCTCTCTGCTTGGAATCCAGAATTCAAAGATAACCAACAGAAGGTAAGTAAACTGGTTTCATGGTTGTTGTTTCACCTCCTCCTGAAAATGTCCTCCCAGTGTACAAACCATAGCTCTCATAGCTGTACCTTGGTGCTAATATGACAACACATGACTACATTTTTTAATCATGAAAAAAATGGCGCACCAATTTATTGGATGATCTTTAAGGACATCAAACATCAAACATATAATTTAAATGATAAAATCTGCACAAACTGAGAGGCTAAATTAAAAATAAGCTAACGTGACACCTAAAATACATGAGCTGCACTGTCCCTTTAAGTGACCATATGACCTTAGCTTTTGGCACATCTGCATTTGCTTAATCTTTCAGCCTTGTATGTTGTGACTTTGTACAAACTCTTTATGTGTGTGTGTGTGTGTGTATTTCTGCAGGATGCACATGAGTTCTTATCTTCAGTTCTGCAACAAATCAGGAGTTTGGGTCCACAACTGCAGTACCTGGCAGCCACCACGGACCAGACCTACACGTGCCCTGTCAAAAAACACATAGAGTTCACCATGGAGAACACAAGGACCTGCAAAGGGTATGTCTACACAAGCACACACATTTCATATGTCTGACATCCGGTGAGGGCAGGGATTACTAACATTAACTTTTAACCCCCAAAAACCTGATTTTTGAATATTAATGAGGTCACTGCAGTGAATTAAAATGGCAACCCCTCAACAGCAGATTTGTTTTAACCTCTGCAGCTGAATCAATACTGTATTGTACTTTTGTTCTGCAGCTGTGGTGTAGGATCCACGAGACAGGAGAAATACACTGACCTATCCCTGGACATAGCACTTGGAGGTGGAACAGTTGAGGACATGCTGGAGGACTATCTTAAGGTAACACACCTTTCCTCATTAATTAACATTACAAACAAATGATGCAGACTAATGTGCTATGATAAAAACAACAACACCACATTTCAATCCCTTCACCACAGCTTGTATTAGTGGAGTTCAAGTGTTTATAAATTCAGTACAAACTAAAAGCATGTTGATCCTTTGGTGTCCTGCAGGAGACCGATCTGGAGTACCGCTGTGAATGTGGTGCCAACATGTCAGGCCAGCGCTCATCATTCGCAACCATGCCAAAGTAAGTGTCATCACAGTCAACCAACACCAGTAGGAAGAGTCTCAACTCACATGTTATTAGATTTTGAATCACTCTGTGTAGGAATTTTAGAGAAAACTGAAAGAAGTGACATAATACGTTTGTTAAATGAGAAAAAATACACAAAGAGGTTGTAAAAAGCACATCTTAGAATCTTTTCTAAGAAAACTACAGATCAATAGAAGTTGTCATAGTCTCTCTGGCCAAAATAGAAAATATAAAACCCACACTTTGAAGAAAATAAAAACTCCTACTGAGAAAAGAAAATGAAAAAAAAACACCTGGGTCCCTGAATGGCCATGAAACTGGTGAAAACCCTTAAGAGAGAGCTCTAAAAATCTCTTCTAGCTTAAATATAATCCTTTTACAAAAGGTAAACAAACAGGATTGCTTAGCTGGGTTCAAACTGTTAACTGTTTATTATTTCAGAGCTCTAGTCCTGCATCTTAAACGAATCCGGTATGATTCAAGTTACCAACTGGAGAAGGTCCGTGACCCGGTAGACCTCTTCAGGGAACTGGTGATTCCTTCCAAAGAGGTAAGTAAAAACTAAATGACCTGATTCCATGAAATAAATAAATAGATGAGAGATAGATAGATGGATATATACAGTAGATTATCTGTAATAGAAGTTAACATGTGGGCTGTGTGTACAACATTATGTCTGTTTATTCTCAGGGTGGTAGCTGCTACAGCCTCGTCAGCGCCATCAGTCACATCGGCGCAGGAGCAGGAAGTGGTAAGATAATTTGTCATTTTCTTAAATACTTAAATATTTGTGACCATAACTGAAAGACAAATGTGACAAGTGACGTCCTGTTTTTGTTCCCTTCAAAAACACCTGTTGTCATTTGATCTGCCTTAAATCCACGGAGTCTTCAGACAGCGTGAATAACAATGCTCATTTCTCTGATAGGACACTACATCTCAGATGGAGTGGATCTGGATGTGCCAGTGGAGGACCCAGAAGACCGTTGGTTCACTTACAATGACACAGTAGTTAGAGAAACCAGCGGTGCCTCTGTGTGCAAGCTGCGAAGTCAAAACGCCTACGTCCTAGTCTACAAAAGAAAGGTACGAACACAATACCATCACGTGCACCCAGGTGAACGTCATGGAAAATGATGTTGTGGTTTTTCTGATGACATTTCCATTTTCTGCAGACACCTGAGTACTTCAAAAGCAGTTTTTGTTTGTTTTTGCTCATAGGATTAGTCAGCGGGATGATCCATGGGGACTTCAGATGAAACCAAGGGCAGCCAGTAGACCTTCATCACCATAGGGGACTGGGTCCTTAAATCTCAATGGGAAGTCAAAAAGGGTATGTGCTGTCTCCACATGCAAATGTTTCAAGGTTGTATGAATTGAGGAAGTCCAGTGATCATAAAGCCGCACGTCCAGTGGAGCAGCAGCACGTCTCCTGGAACAGCAAGAGGTCAATTGGAGCAGCAGCAAGTCTGGTGGCCCAAAGGAGGATGGGCGTTTCCCCCAGAGAGCCTGGTTCCTCCCAAGGTTTCTTCCTCACAGAGGGAGTTTTCCCTTGCCACAGTTGCCCCAAAACAAAAGTCACCAAAATGATCAGCAGTGACTTATTTAAACTGAAATCAATCCAGACAAGCGTCCTGTCTGGATTATCAATTTGGCATCATTTGGCTTGCTCTCTGGGCAGAATAGTAGAGTGAAAATGGATGAATACTTTTATTATTAATTCATATAACAAAAAATTGTACCACAAGGAAGTCAAATAAACACAATTCTGAATTTGAGATTTCTTTGTATTTTTTTGTGTTAAAATGAAGTTTATTTATCATTAATCTGATTTTTTCATCAGTTACTTTCTTTAAAAGAAGTTCACTTCATACTTTTCAATAACACAGAGATTTCCAAAGAGGTATGGAAAGACAACATCTGTGTCCCAATCATGGGCTGCATCCTTTTTAAGACTCGGGCCACAAAGGTTGCATCTTTGGTAGCCTGCATAGAATGATACATCCAAACATAAAAAAAACAGTCCTGTCTGTGGAGGAGTTCTTGTTTTTGCCAGCAGCTGTTCCTGCCCTTACCCTTGCATCTCATAACACTGATTTCGTCACTTTTCAGTAGGAAGCTAGTGGGCTAACTTGCTAACGAAACTTGTGTTACTCTACTTTAACTATTACCTCACAGATAATTAGAAGTTTCAAGCCCATTTTATTTATTTATTTATTTTTTAAGTTGTGTTTCTAAGTATTTGATTGAGTTGACACAAAATCCTTTCATCTAAAGGTGTATTACTCTGCAGCTCAAGTCAGGCATTTTATTGATTTGGCGTGCAACAAATCTCAGGATAGGTTTGGCCTAAAAAATGATGGACCCAGTGGATCCTTTGGGTTTTATCCTAAATTCTTTTTACTTGACCTTTATTTAATCAGGAAATAAATAACTAATTGAGATTAAAAATCTCTTTTCAAGAGCGTCCTGGCCAAGAGAGGTAGCAGCACAGTTTACAGAGTTTCTGACAGAGTAGCCACACTAACATAATACAAGCTAAGTTTTGAGGACATTTAAATGCATGTCATAACAGAATGAAAAAACACTCTACTGAAAAAGAACACAATTCAAGGAGCCCTGGAGATGGGATAGTTCTACCTCTTTGAGGCAAATGGTTGAAATCTGTCTGAAATGATGAAACACAATCACACAAGCTGGAAGAAACACAAAAGCAGGAAAACAAGAGGCACCACAGGGAAGAGTACATGATCAAATTAGAAAAGATGATGTAATACTGAAATCAATTTGATTTATATCTAAATAAAAATAATACATTACAGATTATGACCATAGACTGTAAAAAAATGGACGTCCGATCGCCTGGCTGGAAGTGAGGCTTCCACAAAAACTCTGTACAACGGGAAAAGGTGAACAACAATGTCCTTTTGTTTTTTACTGTCAATGATTATGACATAAATATAATCACAAGGCTGATTCAACCATCAGTCAGTCATCTTTTAGTTCTATAGCTCCGTTCAATAAGAGTTATCTCAGGACACTTAATATGGATCAGGGCATTGATCAACACTATGCACGCATTAAACAGGGTCTGAAAGTTACGTACACCCAGGGCTGGACTGGGACCAAAAAATGACCCTGGCATTTTTGGCCATGGCGGCCCACCATTATTTATATGATATGTGAAAGCACACGACATACCAGAGGATATATGTACCAGAGGATATATGTGCACATTGTGTTGTTTCAAAAATTAAAATAAAGCGCAGCAGCCTACATGGAAGAGAGTAACCATGGTAAAAAAAAATGGATACGCTCTTTCACTACTCACAGAGACTTTCATCTTGGGAGAGATGGACACAGTGTCATCATTTCCATCTTGAAGTGAAAGTGGATGTCAAAGAAACACTGCTAGTGATGTCTTTTCAATGTTTAATGAAATATACTGTTTATACAAATACACAATTAAGACCACAGTAAGACCATATATCCCTGTAAAATAAAGAGCTCCTCATCAAAGTGGCACATTCAAGTATGAAAAACAGAGAGAATGAGAGAGAGAGAGAGAGAGAGAGAGAGAGAGAGAGAGAGAGAGAGAGAGAGAGAGAGAGAGATGCAGAGACAGGCAGACAAAGGAAAGAAAGAGAGCAGGGATCAGTGAAGGTATAGTTTAAATAATGTTTAGGTGAACAGAGAGATAACAGCTTATTTTGTACTTACATATGCTGAGACAGAAGGCTGCATGGACCTTGGTGCTCTGAGGGAGACAGAAAGCAGAGGTCAGGTCAGATAGATTCATCTAATACTGTCTCTTCTGTAATGAAAATAAGAACTATTTAATAAACTCACAATGAAAGAAAAAGAACACATGTAAACTCCACATCAGGGAAAGGCAAACCTTCATTCCAAGGGGAGAGAAAGAGAGGACAAGTGGGTCAAGAGCAGTGTTGGGGTAGTTACTCAGAAAAAGTAATGCATTACATATTACTAGTTACTTTTTAGAAAAGTAATATATTACTTTACTTAGTTACTCTCTGCCAAAAGTAACTAGTTACACTACTAGTTACATTACTTTAACAATACTCCATAAAATGACCTTAGATGTATATAAACTTAAATCTTACATATGTCATCATCAGCACAAATACTAGTTAAAAAAGGAAACACAAGGTCTACCTCTTATGCTCTTTAATATAATCAAGGCAACAGCAGAGTTGTCAGTCCAAACATCACTGGACATTAAAACGGGTCAAAATATAGGCTACAGGCACTGTAGGCTTGTCTCAAAACAATATGATTTTAAAAATGGGAAACTCTTAAATGTGTGTTTCTTGTTTAAGAACATGAGACAAGTAACTTCAAACATGGTGTCTTTAAAATACAACCCATGACCACCTGTTTTATAAACACACAAAATCATATTAATATATGCTAGAAATATTAATAACCAAAATTGCAACGCAATTAGAGATAGTGGCATCTATCACAATTTTAAACAAGGAGACTTTTTAAGAAAAAAAGCCGTTCATATGAGAAATAACATTAACTTCGATTTAACAGGCTCAACACTCGTATACAGTAGCTCACTCACCAAATCATGGCTTCTTACTGAACATGCTTCTCAAAGAAGTGGTTATACCTCATGAGGAGGAGTCTTTCAAACCTTTTCTCAGACAACCTGTTCCTCCTCGGAGTCAGCACAAGACTGCCCAGGCTAAACAGTCTTTCAACTGGTGCACTTGAAGGTGTTGCTGTGTTATATTTCATGGATATAGTCTTAATTGTTGGGAAACGGTGCAGGATCTCAAACTCTGACCCTGACTTCAGATAGTCAATTACTTCTGACGGTGGCCGTCCGCTCCCGGTTACCTGTATTTTGCCCAGTATGTTACGAAAAGGTTAAAATCCAGTCTGGGCTGTTTAACCAGTGTCATGCTGTTATCTTGTGCATCACTCTGGGTCGGGGGGTCTTTAGCCACCAGCTTTGTATTAGCATGTTGCCTCTGCAGGTGTTTGGACAGATTGGACGTGGAGTTCGTCGCGGTGGAATGTTGTTTCTGTCCAGGGCACAGTCTATACTTCACCGTCAAATTCTTGTCCTTTCATGTCACATAGTCGAAGTAATGTGCATACCTCCAAAGAAAGATGCCTCGAAAGATGCTTTAATCTGGGCGTCTCTATCGTCTCCGCTCTCACCCTCCATGACCTCTAGCCTGATTCACAGACACGTCATGTGAATAGGGTCAGAGGCAAGCGGCAAACTCCGGTCTCAAACGATGAAGCCAATGCGGAAGTGATATAAACTGCAATACATCGAAAATCCGCTTGAGGCTGGCTGCAGAAACACCGGAAACCACATAGACATGAATGGGAAAAAGACGATCTTTGCAGCATGAATAAACATGTTTACAGCCTGGTTCAAAAAACGGCTTGGCCCTACAACGCTAATCTCTCTAATGGCACACACTGTACGGGGGGGAAATTTTTTTCTAAAGTAACGTTTCAGAAGATATTAAGATTATGAGTTTTGCCCAAATAAGGACATGACTGACGTGAATCCCGGTCGGGAACACACAGCCATTGGCTAAGAGACTCACACTACGTCACACTCTGCCTAGTTGAGTTCCGCATTACCAATATGGCTGCTGCCGTCGATTTGCTTCAAAACAGCTCTCAGGAACAGATGGGTGACGTCACGGATACTACGTCCATACTTCATACAGTCTATGGTCAGAGGGCACCGCGGGGTCGCGCATGAAAAGGGGCGTTTGATTTGTTGTTCTGTACTCCCCTTATTTACACAGTCTATGGTCCTCCCGTAAGGCAGGTAGGTGAAGAGCTTAAAATAACCCAAGTAATGAGTTCATTATTTGATTAGTAACGGTAATGTAATTACTATATGAGCAACAATAACGCGTTACATTACTGCGTTACAGACAAATGTAATCCCGTTACAGTAACGCGTTACTTTGTACCGCGTTACCCCCAACACTGGTCAAGAGTGAGGATGAGACTATTTCAAAACATGTACATTGACAGTATTGGTGTCTTTAAAATAATGCAATAATAGATGGTTGCATTTATTACAGTCACTCTGTAAAAGTAGTAGGCTTTAGGACCACCCAGGTGGATGTCAGTAAGAACACATAACAACAGTATACAGTATAGTAAACTTACATAATGTGAAGCATGCCTGTGAAGTCCACACCGATGAAAGGCACATCCCTGGAGCACCCCTGGAGGACAGGGGCCGCACCTGCTGCCACAGTCGAACTTGAGGTGGCGATGGCAAACATAGCAGTAAGTTTGGGACATTTTGCTGTCCACTTGTTTTTAGCTTTTTATCTCGCAGCTTTTCTGCACCCCCCTTGCGCTTTTGTTGTTTATCCATTTCCACTCACTTCTCTCCAACTCCTGTCAGCTCTAATGGCAACATTTGATAACCTTGGTCAAGCAGGAGGGGAGGGGTGGGCTGAGGAAGTCTGAGAGATGTCATTGTTTTTTCATAAATCAACAAATGGCTCATCGCGGTCGATACAATGATTTATAATATTGTAACGTCCGTCCGGACTCTGCAATGATGACGAGCCGATTAGTGAACACAAGAGCTTTATGAACTGGTCACTGTCGGCCGTGACCACGCCCACTAACAAAACCAAAATGAATAAATGAAAGAACTAACAACTTCTCCTGCGCTGTCTCTCGTCCCTCAAGCTCACACACTCTCACTCACACACCTCAGTCCCTCCATCCTGCTGCACTTTGTGCCTCTCACTGATGCCTTCACTAACTGTCAACACTTCAGATCCCATCTCAAAACACATCTTTTTAAACTGTCGTATTCACTCTGATCCCCTCTTCCCTGCACCACATCTGATCCTGTTACTTTAAATTGTATTTATTAATTACACTGTATCATGCCGTGTCGATTTGATCAGCTTAATCTTTATATTGTTCTTTTTTTTTAACTCTGCAATAAATGCATTATTATCTCTCTCCCCTGACACACTGACCTCCCCTACCTGTTCAACACCTGCTTCACCTGTCGTACCTGTACTACTTACCTCACTTACCTGCCTTCTACTGCATGTATCTACCTTACCTGCGTCACTCACAGTTGGTGCTTTTCTTGCCTGCCTTACCTGAATTACCTTCCTGTAATGAAAAAAACTCAACTGACCCACCTGTCTTACCTACCTGCTCTCCACACACCTGACTTACCTTGCCTGTGCCTCACTTGCCTCACTTTTCCTCTCAGTGAGCCCGCTGCTCTCTCCCTCACCACACACATCAGTACACACATCCTTCTCACCGCTGCTCATCTGTGAACCCGCAGCACCATCAGCAGCAGGAGCACTGGTGCCAGGAAGAAGAAGAAGAAGAAGTAGGGCGAACCAATCTGTTATGGATTGTCACCAGGACTGGACCCAAAAGCAGAACTCAGGCAAAGATGGATTGTGAAAATACAAGTCTTTTATTTGGAGTTCACCCTGTGGTAATGGCGCCATGAGTACAGAGCGGAGCATCCCTCTCTCCAGAGTACTCACACAGAGGGTAACTGGAGCTCAGACAGGGAAGCGATCAGCACGAGAGCGGGAATCATGCACGGCAATCTCTGAAGCAAGATGGAAACACACAAGGACATCAGCTAAACACACACAAAGACAAGCAAAACATAAATGCTTGAGGAGCCACGGACTCAGAATACCACTGAAAACTGAAGTACGATCTGGCGATGAGTAGGAGGAAATCCAGAGGCTTTATAGTAGAGGGTTGATTAGTGAATGGGCTTCACCTGGTGCTGCCTGTTGATTGGAAACCCCGCCCACATTCACCCACAAGAAACAAAGGGGAAGAGACACAGGAGGAGGAGTAACAGACAGGGAAATGACAAAACACACACACAGGCTGTTTCCAAAATCGCCTACTATACTAGCAGTACGTACTGATATGTCCAAAATTCAGTATGTAGTAAGTAGTATGTGAACAAGAGCAAAATCTGCAGTATGCCAAAACTCCCCGGATGTCTACTGATTCGGGAAAATATCTCAGCGTGCATCAGACCAGTCCTCCTCGCGTACTGTTTCCCATAATGCACAGCGCTCGTTCTGCTTTTTCTTTTTCCTCATTTTTTGACGGGAGGAAATCCGTTTTTGGGTGCTGTGAAAGTTATCAAATTACATATAAACCACTTCCTATCTTTTTAAATCATAAATGGATGCTAAATAAGCATTTTATTTATCGGCTTCGCCGTTGTTTACTTCCGCTTTCCGAAACCGGAAATCAAGCGAAGTCTGGCTCAGCATGCTGCATGACAGATCGGACAGAACAGTCATACTACATACTAAATTCAAACGCAGTATGTAGTAGGCAATACCTACTGCCTACTACATTAGTAAGTAGTATGTAGCAGGCCGTTTCGGAAACAGCCACAAAGAGGGAGAGGGGAGGGCTGCCATGATGAGGATCATGACACAACCTGTGGATCTGTGTTCATTCAACGTGTCCTGTAAAACAGGGGTTCCCAAAGTGTGGGTTGGGACCCCCTGGGCGGTCCCGAGATACAAATGGGGGGTCGTGAGAATGTTTTTTTAAAATGTATCTAAAATATTGATTATTATTTATTTTTGTTTATTTACCTTGTTTTCTGATGTTTATCTTCATTATGTTTTTCTTCTCTTTTGGTTTTGTGTAACTTACATATAGTTTATTAACTGGTGGTGAACAAAGAAATACTGAAAAAATGCAATAAAAAAAGTTGAATGACAAAAGTTATCTAGAAATTTAACCCGTTATAGTAAAGAATATTGTGAAAAAATAGTAGCTAAACTAGAAATAAAACCTTGAAAATATGAAATGTAATGAGTTTTCTGCCTTTCTTTGTTGCCAGATGACTCCTAAGTTTAGGGTTAGTGAACAATTAATTATCAAAAGCATCAGTATCAGTAGGTTCATTCATAACAGCACAGGAAACATAGACACATGATCATATAGGTAGGATCGTTTTCTGCAGACCAGCTAAATGAAGACACATTAAATCACTGTGAGGGACAGTGGGGTAAATAGTCTTTGGCACCTATATTTTGGGGGTCGTGGGCTGAGAAGTTTGGGAGCCCCTGCTGTAAAACATACACCATTTCAACACCTTTTAACACTTCAAACATCTTCCGGTGTGGACCAGCTGAAAGTAAAGTCGTCTCATAAGCTTTCAGCTTCATGAAGCTGACCCCGGTTCAGTTTGTTTGGCTCATTTAAGGCAGACTATTAGAAATAACATCTGATTTCTGAGCATGTTTTAATCCAACTAGCAGAGTGGACAAACAAAGTCCTTTTGTTCATCAGCAGAACGACAAACTGGGGTCCTCTTCTGCTGCCAAACAGACACTGATGAGCAAATACAGCCGTGGGAATTATTCTCATGACACTGAGCTGCAACATCATTTTCTTACCTCTAATGCTGAGTTTTCTTTGCCACCATGTGAAGACAGATTTGGGAGATTTTTAGTTTGATATTGGAAGTTAGATCAAACCAGGGGGTGAATCTTTACACTTACATAAGAGCTGAGGTTACCCAGAGGACGAGAACGCTGACTTTGTTTTACAGCCTGTAAGAGAAACAAACAGAAGGAGCCTGCCAGTAATGGTCCTGTCTCACTGCCATGAGTGAGTGTGTGTGTGTGTGTGTGTGTGTGTGTGTGTGTGTGTGTGTGTGTGTGTGTGTGTGTGTGTGTGTGTAGGGGTGTGTGTGTGTGTGTCTGTGTAGGAGTGTGTGTGTGTGTGTGTGTGTGAATAACAGAGGGAGAGAGTGCGAGGATCGAGGTTAATGAATATTTTGTTTGTCTTTGCTCCTGCAGAAAATTGTTGTGCTGTTCTCTTAAAGAGCAGCTTTAACCGAGCCGGCTCATTAATCATTCCAAACAAACGGTGCAGGAACGAGACATTCAGCTCCATCACAGGGTGAGCTCACTCTCCAGATGGCACTTTACTAAATATGTGTGTGTGAGTGTGTGTGTGTGTGTGTGTGTGTATGTGAGAGTGTGTGTGTGAGAGAGAGAGTGTGTGTGCTTTCAGCCAGCCTGGTCTCTGTGTGATGTAAGGACAGACAGACAGCAGAGCGATGATAAGGCTTTGGCAGCTGACAGGACCTTTCTTCACATAACAACTTTTACAATCACTAAAATGTGTGTGTTTACCTCCTCCATGTAAACATCAGTGGTCACACACACACACACACACACACACACACACACACACACACACACACACACACACACACACACACACTCACACACACGCCCAGCTGGACTGCAGGGAGTCATCTGTGCAGCCACTTGTGTCGCCATCGGGTGGTCATTGTAAACATTGCAGCTCATTGTGGTTCACTGTTTCACAGAGTAGACATTTAAAACGTGCATGGACGAAAAGTATGAAGGAAGCATCAGCTGAGTATCAAAACTGCTTGAGTTATGAATTGTTTGTAACTTTTGTTAAATCAGGGGACAAAACTTAAACAGTGCAAATGACATATTACTTGTACAGACTTTTTTGTATACATTTTGATTTGCTGTTCAGGATGCTGCAGAAAAGCAACTGAGTCCATTCATCTAACAGAATGTATCATGTCCGTGTCATTACACTGCAAATACAGCCAAATATACAGATGTATAACCCTTATATGTCATACCATAATTGCACATTGTTGCATGTGTGTCAAAGTAGACAGTTAAAATAGACATTTGTTGCAAAATATCAGAGATGAAGGTCTGAAAAACTGATCCAGGCTGAGAGAGCTGGGAGTTCACAGAGAGGCAGGAATGAGTTTATGAGGCACAGATTGATCAGAGATGGTATACAATGAAGGTGCTTCCAGACTTGCTTTTGGCATCTTATTTCTTTAATTGAACCTTCATTTTGCCAGAGCTTTATCCACTGAGAAACAAAATCTCTCTTGCAAGATTCACACATGATTCAGTCCTCAGTATGAATAGTCCCATTAACCAAACTTCCATTCAACAAACATTTTCAAAGCTGTTTACTTCTCCCCTTGAGGACAGACCAAGCGGCAACCTCTGGCCTAGAGAAATGAAGCCAGTGAGTGATCGTTAAAAAGTGCAGTTCCTCTGGTGTCCACTTGAGGCTGGCTGCAGAAGCACTGGTATCCACAGACACAACTATTCAAAAAAAGCAGCAAATTAAAACCTGTTCACAGCCTGGTTCAAAAAACAGTTTTGGTCTGAATAGTGCATTTCACTACCCTCACTTACTGTGCAAGGAGTGTTTTCTTATAGAACTCATTGGTTTTGAAGATATCAAGGTTGAATTTCACATAATTAAGGGCATGGCTCTCTTGACTAACAGGCAGGCAAACTGTAGCTGTTAGCGAGGAAGCTAAAGGTCTGCTTCATCTCCGCCTCTTTGCCTCTTGCTAGGTCAACAGAAAGTTAGGTTGAGTCAACATTTACAATATGTCAACCGCCATTGATTGGCTTCAAAACATCACTGAGACTACATCCATGTTGATACAGTCTGTGGAACAGACCTAATAAAGCTTGACTTTTGTTTTATGACTTTTCTGCATCATGATGTTGTTATTTCAGCAAACTCAAGACCCATTGATCACAAGGACATCACAAGAGACTCAGTTTCTGTTTCAGGTTCTTACCGATGAAGTAAGCCAGAGTGAAGCCTCTGTGTCACTTACTGTTTACAGTGAACCGGGTTGTGTTTCCGAGCTGGTGCTCATGCTGGTTCCGAACTGGTTGAACTCGTGAACCACTTGTTCTTCCGCCCGCTCCAGCCTGTGGAAGAGGCACGTCATGACGTCAGATTTACGTCATGACGTCAGATTTACGTGACCGCTTTTCCCAGCAGCGCTAGCGTGAACTTTCCCTCACAACAACAATGTTGGTGAACAACGGCAGCTTGTCTCCCCGGCCCACCACTGCTTTGTCTTGGAATCCATTAGTCTCTTTTATTTTTCACTGCAGCACAATGGAGGAAACATGTTTGGTTTGTGTTTTTGATCACAGTAACCCCACCCCCCAGCCCTCGGCCCTGACATAAGCGGTCTGCAGTTCTAGACCAGCAAAGAATTGGAGCTGCTCTAGAACCGGTGGCCTGGGACCGGTTCGCTCACAGTCGAAACATGAAAAAACGGTTCTCAATTGAGCGCCGGCTCTGAACCGACCCTGAAACTGCCTCGGTCGAAAAGAGGTATCTGTGATGAATAAAGTTCTAACAGTTGCTGAGCAGAGGTCATCATACAGTCATCATCTGACATAAATATCTTCTCTACCTTGGATGTGGTATCCTGAATGTGGCAACTACTTCAGGGACTGTCTCAGAGCTGCGTTGGCTGAAAACAAATCAGAGCAAGAGTGAAGAGTGAGAGAGACTCCACTAAAATATGATCACTTTATTGAACATGACTGGTACTCATCCTGCTGAACATATAAGACAACTTAGCTGATGGGTTCTGAAAGTGGCACCACAGGGGTGAACGCAGAGATCTGGAGTGAAGAGCACAGGTTCACTGCTGTAGGATTATATTGCATGAATCTGAAACTGAGTTATTTGACCGCTATTATGATCAAACCACTGTTCACCAGTTTGGTTCATGGAGTTGACCTTTGATAGCAGAGACAGTATGTGCACTGAGACTCTTGTTCTCTACATTCTTTCCATGCTGGCATCAGCTGTGTTTTAAACCTGTTCATGCCAACGCTCATTTGTTTATTCTGATGCCTTTGTAAAGCACTTAGTATCAGGGGTTTGCTCTTCAAATAAACATGATTAATGGTATTATTGTGCAGATAAAATATGCACCATGCTGTCATGATGACATTAAAATAGAGAGTTTGTGCATATACTACTTAAAACAGCTGATCAGATGGAGCCACGTTTCTCTAACTCCCCAACTCCTGCTTCCCTGCACTCCCAGGTACATCAGCACTTTACCACTATGCACTGTTCTCTTATTGCTGTGTGAGCAAGTAGAGCCTCTTCAGTGTGACCTTCACACACTCAGATATAAACACCCCCAGCCTTCACTGTGACTATGTGTTGTGAGAGAGAGTGGTATCAAGACAAGAGAAACTCTTTGTGCAGTTCATCTCAGTATATCTGATGCTCATACTGTGGGCAGTAAAACTGAATATGTGTTGTCTTTTTATGCTGATGATCTTGTAATGTTCATAACAAACCTTCTCACTAGGTCTCACAGAAACTACATGGAATGACCAAAACCTCTGACAGTGAATGAAATATTGACAGCACTGAAGTGTCCAAATGCTGTGAACAAACAGGACGCCATCACATTAGACCAGAGTTTTGTCCTACTTAAGACCACAACACAGTCCTGATGCTTAAATAAAACCAGCCTCTGAGCATTTCGGAGTAAATCACACATTAGAGCTTGTTTTTCTGCTACATGGACTTCTGTGGTGCTCCATGTGATCTAAACACAGAACATATCACAACTACCACTTAATGCAAACATGAGAGGTGTTGATCATTTCAGTACAACAAGTTAAAGTTGTTTCTACTACTGGAAAGTCGTACAGAATACAGGGAATCATCGAACAAATAGCTCAGCTTTAAAAATGGTCTCCTGATTACAATAAATGGTGTGATCGAACCAAAGTCAAACTTCATTTATACTCTTTTTCTGCCCTCAAATCAATGACAAGATGCACCATTGATATATTCATCATAGAAAGATGTTTCAGCTCTTGATGCACCTGCTGAGCGTTCCTCTCAGCACCATGGATGCCATGAATAAAGCAGTTTGAGTCTTTTGTAAAGATGCCTTTCTCTTTAGTAAGACAGCTAACTGTTAACACACTGGCAGGTTCTGTTACAAAAGGCACGAGTCAGACGAGTCACGAGTCTTATGACTCATAGGTTGGTGGCAGAATTCCCAACGGATCACTCATGATTTCTACACATACAAGTACTTGTTTTTATTGTGGGATGGCTAACATTTAAGGCTGCCAGCATTAAGTATGAATCGTGAATAGGTTAAGGTCTGAGAGTAACATGCACATTTATTGGATTATGTGATTTTCACACTATAGTCAACGTCTGTATCCCTCCTGCTGAATGAAAAGTAACAAACTAGGGATGTAAATTTTAATTATTTTCCGTGATCGATTTTTGGAAATGTTAACGATCAATTATTGATTAATCAATAAATAAAACATTGAGTTTTCTTATGTCAAAAACAAAGCCAAATAAGTTTTCCCCCCTAAATTATATTTTCCACAGCAACAAAATGCATAGAACTGACGGGATTGAATACGGGTACATGTTTAACACTTGATATCAACGATCAGGCTCATAGAAATACTCTCCGCGGACATAGTCTTATAAAGTGAAGGCTCATAATACTAACAGAAAAGTACTTCAGACTCACAGGGTCCAGTTTTCTGTCTACTCGTTCTTATTGAGAAAAATAAACATGTGTACTTGATCAGGGTCAGCCGGTAGAGCAACTGGGTCATCATCAGTCCAGCTGCAGAGAAGCTCAGACGGCTCTGATGTTGTTGGTCTGCAAACATAGCGTACTAGCAATTCCCACCAGTCTGTTGGCTTTGTATCTAAAGGTGGAAATGTCCTGTTTAAAGCTGTCAACCTTTGTGTCCGTGTTGTTGTTGGCAGCAGTTTTGTATTGATCCTCTTTAAAAAGCGCTCATGGAGACCTGACGCACAGCTGCAGCCGCCAGCTGAGCGTCTCCGCTGTGCGCATCACCTTTAACAGCTGATTTACTGAAACATGCTTTAAAGTTAAAACACCTCCCTCATAGCTGAGTGTAATGTGAGACCACATGATGTTTGTTCCCATGACTGAAAATATGAAATAAAATTGTGTGTTTCGAGTAATTTCTTAACAATCAATCAATTCATTGTTTAAATGTCACTTTTCAAAAAAACGTCCCGACAGCTTGACATGTCATAGTAATCTGCACTTTGTGTGAAACATAATTAAAATATCAGTGAAATACTTTGAGTTTAAGCTACCAGCTTCAAGCTAAGCATACAGGTGAGGTTACTTAGACTGGTGTCAGCAGGTAACTGCATCATAAGAGGCTTCAGGGCACTATTTGGAGTGAGGGAATCACCATGTGGATCAAACATCTAAGTTAAAAGCAAAATGTTGAGACCACTGATATGCCTTACAGTCGAAGGGTACAAATCATTCAAGATTCAACAGAAAAGGTAATCGTGGTTTAAGACCAAACTATTGAGCTCAAGCTTTCCCATAGGAAAAGAAATTTAAAGAGGAGATCTCAAAAGTGTTTCGTTTCTGTCTCCTAGACAACAATGAGATCTGTTTGAAAGCAATATGAGACTATAGCTTATGTCTCCTGTTTCTCATTCTTGCCTCCAGAAAAAAGTTGCAAAAAGTCTCAGCTTAGTCTCCCTTTCAGTTCAAAAGGAGATCTGGTCAGAATCTGAAATGATTCTCAGATATTTCTCAAGTGTTGTGACTCCTTTTGAGCTCAGGTGGAGAAATCAGGGAGCTCTCTCAACTGTCTCAATCTAACCTCATCCATTTGTTTTTGTCAGACTCAGTTTTTGTGTATCAAGTTGAGCTCAGATGGAGCAAAGAAAGAGCCTGAGCTCATCTTTTCATGAACATTTATAATGCCCTGCAAAATTAACATTTCAATGTACTTGTCCACAAACTTACAATTCTCATTAAAACATTTGAACCACTTCAAGATCAGCTATTTAGATGTCAAATGATCTCTTCTTTGACTTCACAGTATGGTCCTTCCTTTACAAGTCTGTTTGGAACAAAACCACTTCACAAAGATTTAGTGGATTTGAGAGAAATTGCAAAAGATAGAGATTTCATACCAGGTATGACCGACCATTTATTTAATATATGGGCCGCAAAAGGGCTGACCAGATTTAGCCAGATTATTACAATTAAAGGGGTGGATTCCTTTGGGCGCTGGTGGCCTAGCGGTCTAAGCGCCCCACATACACATACTCAACTATTTCTCCTAGTGAATTTTAGGAGACACTAAAGAGAAACGAATGAGAACAATTTGAAACTTGAATGAGGCTGAAGTGAAAATCTCAATTTTGTCTCCAGAGACTAAGAAGAGAAAGCCTTGAGCAGTAAAATTTTCCTCTGGGTTTGAACATACAAGGACCTGACCACCTTATATGTGGTGGTAAAAAAAGCCCATCAGATACAATACAGCCACAGGGACCTTAAGATATCTGGCCCAAGGCCTCACATCCTCAGGGACTTCTACCAAGCATACCGACAAGCTGCTTCACCACCTGGTACGGCAGCTGCACCAGCATGGACCAGCGCCTCAGGTCCATGCTGGTGCAGCATGCTGCTGTGAGCACAACCCAGCACATCACTAAATGTGAGCTGGCAGTCTTTTATTTTTGATATTTACCCTTTTAAGTGGTTCAAACCTGCAAAAGATATTTCACACACCTGTACCCACATTCAGGATGAGTCAAAAACTGTTCTGGTTACCGTATGGACTCAACACAAGACGTCTTGAAGACCCTTAACTTCACACTCTGCCCGCTTGACTCTAATATGACATGAAGCATGTACACAGGGTCTGGAGGAAGACTGAGCCTCGCTCCTTATACTGCTTTCAAACCAATATCTATCCAGAAAATGAGTGAAAAATAAAGAATGGATAGACATGTGTTACAGAACAGAAAGCACAATGAATTAACCAAAAAACTGGACTTTCCAACTACCTCTGTATTCAATCAGTGCACTGTGTGTAGAGGACGATCACAGAGTGTATGAGAACAGGGAAAAACATGCAACAGTCAGCATTTGCCATAAGTTATACTGAGAGCCACACCTTCTTATCCATCAATACCCCCATGAGACAGGGGCATAATTACTGACTGTAGTGTGTATGTGTGTAAGTGTGTCTCAGTGTGTGTGCGTGAGTGTGTGTCAGCAGCATATGAAGGAGGATTTGTGAGCTGTCACTCCTCCTGTGCACTGAGAACACAGAGGAGGAGGAGGAGGAGTGTTGTTCATCAGCCTGATACAGAGCTGGTCAGCAGCCTGAGGCAGGCTGGCAGTCCTTCAGACTCTGTGCTGATTGTGTCTTCACTCATGTCAGCCAGCTGACTCTCTACAGCATCTTCTCTCAGTCTGTGCTCCGGCTGTTCCTCCATTCAGTGCACAGCCTTTTTATGGAGATGTCTAAAACTGGAGGATTTTAATATTCTGTTCTGAATGAAAGCATGATTGTGTGTGTTTGCATCCCCTCAAAGCAACAGGAGACTGTCTGCAAAGTGTAACAGCCTGCCATTCCTATACATGAGCCATACCAGAAAACTCTGATGCATTCACAGTGACATGTGATAGTAACAGCAGTGATGGTGTGATGCATTCATAATATATTGCTGCATGTCATTGACTTTCAATCTTCATGTCTCATTAAAGTTACTAACCATAGATCTTTCTACTGCTGTGAGCCTGTCTGAATCCAGCTGCTACAGTTTCTGCTGATTTATGTTCATTTTTCTGACTAGTTTAGTCTGAATTAGTTATTTAATGCTATAAAAAGGGGGTTATAACACCATGATTGACAGCTCTGTTGACTAATGAGGCTCCTGCAGTGCTTTGTGCACCAGATTATCAGAGTAGAGGAGGAACGGTGAGAGGAAACGTGACAGACACTAACACAAGAGTCATTGAACGCACCATAACCGTGTGTGTCTGCTTCAAACCCACACAAGAATCTGTTCTGCTGTGGACTGGACCCACCTGAGGGAACTCTTCTGGGCAGCCGTGGCTCAGTGGGTAGAATCCGTTGTCTATCAATCGGAAGGTTGGTGGTTCAATCCCAGCTCCGGCAGTACTTAAGCAAGACACTGAGATTAGCTAATACTGATGGTCCCTCCTATATAGCAGCCTCAGCAACCATCAGTGAGTGAATGAGTGTGAATGGGTGAATGCAATGAGGAGTATAAAAGCGCTTTGAGTGTTCAGAAAAACTAGAAAAGCGCTCTATAAGTACCAGTCCATTTACCATTTACCAGGTCCATTACTCTGACAATTTAAAGGTATTAGGAGGATGAGGAGGGATGGAACCCTCCAACTTTTACTGCACGTCCTCCCACCTGAAACTTCTTCCCTGTTCCACAGTGGAAACTTCACGCTGTGAGGGTCATGGGAAAAAACAAGGACAGACTGTTCTAAAGTTTTCTTGAGATTTTTTTGAAAATGTCAGGAGTGCATGTGTGAAATGGGCATCTATCTCTACCTCTCTCTCCCTCTCTCAGGACATCCAGTCCAGACGGATGTTCTCCATGCACTTAGTCTAGTTCTACTCAAAGTTTCCACCTGTTAGAGGGGTGTTGTCTTGCTCATGGGGGGTTAAAGTTAAGTCTGGGTAAATAATATAAAAAAGAGAACATTCCCTGCTCTTTATTGAAAGTGGCATGGGATATCTAAAGATTTAAACTAAATTAAATCAACTGAAATTAATTAGTGTATAAATCAAAAGTCAGAGTAGGGTTGCCACCTTGGATTTGTGAAAAAAAGGACACTCAAGCAATTTTTTGGGGCGGAGGGCTCGGCCACTACAACCAGTTCAGACTGACCAAATGAACATCAAATTCAGACACAGGACACTGGTAAGCTCTGCCGCTGCAATCTTGTCTTCTTCTGGTGAACCTTTTCTGGTCATAAAAGTTGTAATGTCTGCATGTTTTTGTTTGTTTGATTCCACAGCTTGATGCTTCTTTGTTTTTGCGTGGATTTCCAATGTGTTTTTCCCTTCATATTTTACTGAGATTTTCACCACACACAAAACACGTGGTGGAAAAGTTGTCTCCCTGGGTCGACCGTACCCATTCACACTCTGACAGTGTCACCCAGTCAGGATTGTAACTAGTATATGGTTTATTCACACTCTGACAGTGTCGCCCAGTCAGGATTGTAACTAGTATATGGTTTATTCACACTCTGACAGTGTCACCCAGTCAGGATTGTAACTAGTATATGGTTTATTCAAGCTCTGACAGTGTCGTCCAGTCAGGATTGTAACTAGTATATGGTTTATTCAAGCTCTGACAGTGTCGTCCAGTCAGGATTGTAACTAGTATATGGTTTATTCAAACTCTGACAGTGTCACCCAGTCAGGATTGTAACTAGTATATGGTTTATTCAAACTCTGACAGTGTCGCCCAGTCAGGATTGTAACTAGTATATGGTTTATTCACACTCTGACAGTGTCACCCAGTCAGGATTGTAACTATTATATGGTTAGTCACACTCTGACAGTGTCACCCAGTCAGGATTGTAACTAGTATATGGTTTATTCACACTCTGACAGTGTCACCCAGTCAGGATTGTAACTAGTAAATGGTTTATTCACACTGTGACAGTGTCGCCAGTCAGGATTGTAACTAGTATATAGTTTATTCACACTCTGACAGTGTCGTCCAGTCAGGATTGTAACTAGTATATGGTTTATTCACACTCTGACAGTGTCACCCAGTCAGGATTGTAACTAGTATATGGTTTATTCACACTCTGACAGTGTCACCCAGTCAGGATTGTAACTAGTATATGGTTTATTCACACTCTGACAGTGTCTCCCAGTCAGGATTGTAACTAGTATATGGTTTATTCAAACTCTGACAGTGTCGCCCAGTCAGGATTGTAACTAGTATATGGTTTATTCACACTCTGACAGTGTCACCCAGTCAGGATTGTAACTAGTATATGGTTTATTCACACTCTGACAGTGTCACTCAGTCAGGATTGTAACTAGTATATGTTTTAGTCACACTCTGACAGTGTCACCCAGTCAGGATTGTAACTAGTATGTTTTTTGTCATGCTGTTGTCTTGCATGTATTTGCTCCATCTCCTTCCTCGTCAGTCGTCTCTCCTCCCACTTCAAATGGAGACGCCAAAAGTTGGTGAAAAGAAGACCTTAGCATGGAGTACGTAGGTCAATTCAGCTTGCTGTCTCTCTTCGGTCAAGTTCCCCTCCCTGCTTGAGCCGATTTGAGTGCTAGGGCGGGAGCGCGTGACATACGCATAGACGGGAAGAAAACAGGGGCAATTTTAAATGTCTGCAGAAGCACGGGGGACCTCTCTGGACTACAGAACGAAGGAAATCAAATGAGGTTTTTATAGTTTCCCAAAGAAATGGGACAAATTGTGTCCCGGGAGAGATTTTTATTTTCCCGGGACAGTTGGTGAAAAAAGAGAACAATTCTGGGAAAAACGGGACGGGTGGAAACTCTAAGTCAGATATGGAGATTAAGTGATGTGTGCTGTACATGTTGTCCACCAGAGAGCACTGACAGGCTACATACTGTATACAAGCCATATGAAGCCATTTATCTGTCAACTTTAACAGCTATCAACCAGGAACCAGGACCAGAGGAACACAAACAAACAGGCTCCAGATGCAGTCCATGCATTAGGGCTTGAATCCATTTCTCAGAATGAAGATCAAACATCAGGATTGGAGTTGAACCGTGGCCAGCAGTCATCATATGGGGGGCTCTACAAACTATAAGGCAACTCTGGGGAGCATTAGAAAGAGTGTGACACCTCTGTAAATATTTTAAACTTGTTGAATAAAAAACATCACAGCATTTATGTTTCAGAGTTATTGTTTTCTATTGTTATTCTATTGTTTTTTTTATACTTCAGGTTCCTGATCTCTCTCAAAGACCCCTGGGCTCTGAGTAGAGTTCTGCACCTCCCCTCTGTCCTGCCAGGTGAAGTCTACAGTCACCCAGCACGCTGTGAGCTCGTGCATGTAGCACACAGAGCAGTGAAATGTGAGGGTAGTCCATGTCGAGGAGATTATTGATGCTTTTTCACGTCCAGCGATACGCCAAGTTACGTCATTCTGAGAGGAAACAAAGAGCAGCATCGATCTCACGGAGTCGTTTGGGCTATGACCGGAAAACTAGACATCTGACCTTCACAATAAAAGCTCAGATTCTCTATAATGACAGCCTATATAATAACGTCAGTATGGATATATGTGTGTATGTATGTATGTATGTATGTATGTATGTATGTATGTATGTATGTATGTATGTATGTATGTATGTATGTATGTATGTATGTGTGTATGTAATGTATATACATTACATACACACACACACACACACATATATATATATACACACACAGTACATACATACATACATACATACATACATACATACATACATACATACATACATATTTAAATATATATTTACTCGCCTTTTCTTCCCTTTTTTAAATTTCTTTATCTTTTGTATTTATTGCTTGTGATTTCGCATTCTCCCTCAGTTTTGAACTCTCAATCATCCAATTTCTCCACTTATTATTATTATTACTATTATTTATTGTTTATTTATTGACTAATTATCCATCCCATTATAAACGCCCCTAAAGTTTCTAAACATTAATTGAATGATTTGACAAAAATGCTAAGATTTAAGATGTCTTACAGTTGTCATCATTACATTGTTGATCATGCCTTCAGCTCCCTACCTGTTTACTTTCTGTCAGTGTTGCTGCTTTTCCTTTTCATGTGTTGTGTACAATTGTTTTGACTGTCCTTTTGCTTATTTGTTAGTTTTGAAAATCACCAATCAAAATAATGATAATAATAACTTCAGCTGCATTTAATCTAACCCTCTAAATGATGGCTTAATAAATTGTTGTCACAAAGCCAGTTTGTGTTCTTTCATTTCTTATTTATGTCATCATTAGCGTATTCACTGTACCAGCATGAAGGCTTAAAGTTTCACACATGAATACCGTATTACTTATCTCTATTTTCTCTCCTTAACTATGGGCAATTTCTAATTTGAGTAGAAGTAAAGTTGAAACAGCAGAAACACTGGGTATAAACGTGTTTTTTTTTCATCAGAATACTCAAGGCTACAATGAAAAGAAAGTTAAATCCCTTTTTGTTTTTTAACTGTTTATTTTGATTTTCACAGCTTGACATACAATTTCCAAATGACTTACCAGTTATGTAATAAATAAATGACAAATAAATAAATAAACATATATATATATATAGCCTATTAAATATAATAAAATATAATAAAGTGGTACACATAAAAATAAAACGTAACCTAATGACAAGCATTTTCAGTAGAGGTCAGGGCCAACACTATGCAGAGCTCAGCTACATCTTACATATTGCATGGTTCCATATCAAAATACATTTGAGTGCAGTTCCATCTTGGAATCAAAATGTCCATTTTCAGTGGTATATTTGCACTTATCTGTTCCATTGTGTAGACCTGCATTAGTCTCTGTTTCCACTGAGTTGTTGTTGGTGGCTTTGTGTCCTTTCAGTTCATAGTTATCATTTTCTTGACAATGAACAAAAGTTAAAAGCCTTTATAAGGAGAATTCTGGTCTTTTTTTTAATAATGGCTGCAATGTAATTATAACAAGGAAAGCAAAACAAAGTGCACAATTCAACAAACGCCTAAGAAGAGTAAGTCAAGTGCACACAGAGCACAATAAAGTGACTTGAGTAGGCTATTGAAGTTGCACACTTCATTTTCAGTGTGATTGTGTGATGTTACAGTCTGCTTGGGGCAGTCTGCCTGCCTGTGTATCTCCTTCTCCTAGGATGGAAAATGTTTTGTCATCATCCTCCTGTCTGTCCCTCAAAATCATGAAACGTTTATAAAAAGTGCCCTCTTTACTTTTATTGATCTTAATGTGGAAAAATAGGATGTGCACAGTCAATAAATTGTTGAAAAAAAGTGCCCTCTGGGTTCCTCTTTGCTGGATTGAATGCAAAAAAAGGGCTCTCTGGATGCCCATGTGGTCTATTATGATATGTTATGTTATTTATGTAATGTAATCAATAATATAGAAATATATCAACTGGTTGAACAGTGACCGCTGTGAAAAGTAAGCAGCTCCTCATGCTCTTATTCTGAAAGCGGAAACTGGTAGAATAGGTGTGCAGACTTGTAATATGACACCAGTTTCAGCACAACACTCCCCGGACAGCTCCTCCAGCTCAGCAGCAGCACAGCTGTGATCGGGGGGAGTCCGGGGGGAGGAGAACACGTCGGACGATGGAGAGGGTCCAGTCAGTCTGCTGGGAAACACCGGGACCGAGGATCCGGGTCTGATACCTAACCAATGTTATTTGACTCTAATTAAGGCAACCTGTGCGCGTGCATGAGAGGAGTACTGTTTGCATTCTTCTTCGTGCTCTTCGTGCGGACGGATAATTGGAGGGTTAAAGTTGGTCTCTGTGCAGCTGGGTTCTGATGCTTGCGCAGCAGATTCAGATTCAGATGATGGTTCGTGATTCCTCTGACTTTCTCTCTCCTTTTGTTGGCTCTCTGAGGAGGAGAGACATGCTGAGCTGCACCGTGCTGATCAGATGATTCTGCGCTCTCTTTCCGACAACTCAGGCTGAGTGTCGGTATGCAGATTTCACTGGAATCAGCCTGATATCTGCGCCCTGCCCTGAGAGGCTCTGCAGCTGCTGTGCACGCAGGTGGACTCCAGGTTCATCATCGATTAAAGACCACGTTTTGAATCTGTGGGATTAAAACAGCAAAGTCTGAGTCATCCTGAGCGACTCTTTGTGTTCATGTCTCCTGTCAGTGCAATGAATGAAACACCAGCACTGACTCAACATTTCCATGTGATGGTTCCAGGTGTCCAGGTTTCCCTGTGGTAGGACTTTCTCCGTAGCCCTGTTCCTGTCCCCCCTCCAGCAGCAATGGACCCACTTCCAGACTACTCACTGTTCCTGGTCCGCATCCTGGAGGAGCTGGACACCAAGCACAACACCATGTCATACCAGGACCTGTGCAAGTCCCTGTGTGCCCGCTTCGACCTGGTGCACCTGACCAAGCTCCGCAGCCTGCTCTTCTACACAGCCTGCCTTGACCCCGCCTTCCCAGCAACACTCTTCAAGGACAAGATGCGCTGCTCTATGGACGACCCGCAGTCCAAGAAGCTCATGGTGGCTGCAGACATTGTCACCATGTTCAACCTGATCCAGATGAATGGAGGTATGATCAAAGACAAGCTCCCCGCCATGCAGCGAGCCAAGTTCCACAAAAACCAGTCTCTGGAGCTGTGCAGGTCTGAGCAGGATGCCTACAAGTTTCAGGACTGTGACAGGGGTGCCGGGTATGAGCACACGAGCCCCCGGGATGGACATCGTCACCACCATCACCACCTCTGCCCCAAGAAGCACCCAGTGTCCCAGGGCGCCTCTCCCTGTTCCAAACCATCTGACTTTGTTCGCACCTCAGACCCAAACTTCCTCCTGGGGGTCAGCAAGGAGCTGAAATGTAGAGCCGCCTCTCTGGACAAGCTGCAGCACCTGCCTCAGTACTCCAGCAGCAGGCCTCCCTCTCCCCCTTGTGAGATGCAGAGCACCTACTTTCCCATGGACATCGACAGTGAGTCCAACACGGACCAGGAGTCCCTGCAGCACATCAGCCATCCAGAGCAATTCTCTATGCACCCCTGCATCCAGAAGAGGAACATCTTCAAAGAGGACTTTCACAACCTGGTGGCCTTCTCACCACAGGTCAGGGTGTGTTTTTATGTAAAAGAGTGTGTTTGTGTTTGTGTCCTTTTTGTGACAACTGTGTAACTGCTCAACATAATAGTAAAGAATATTGAAAACTCAGATTGTAAAAGCCTCACTCATAAATATAATACACTGTGAGTTGATAAATATATTTGTAATACATATGTTGTGTAACATAAATCCTACGTTCACATAAAATCAATCATCATTTTGTTCTGATGCAGGTTTTCTTTAAGCAGCGTCTCAGTGAAAAGTAATCAGCAACAACAGACTTCAGTTCTTTGTTTATTTTATTAATTATGCAGCTCCACCAATACGAGTTTCACGACTCAGCTCAAACTGGACTGTTTCCAGGCAACACAAACTCTCACTCCTCTATGTGTTTCATGCCGGCTACTGTCATGTTCATTAATCTGTTAGCCGCGAGGAGTCATGAATAGCTGTGTAGTTCAAAGTCACCAATTTGACCAATAACAGTGAACACATACATACAGAACACCTAAAGGTGGAGTAATACACAGAGTGAATAGTCTGCTCAGCACTCAGGGAATGCCTCTCGTCCAATCAGATGCCTCGTTCCAAACAAAACATTGTACAGTATTCAACACATTCTGATATTGGAGTATCAATATTATATTAACACAGAGCTGCTCTCAGCTTCTTTTGATGTTTATAGACATTATTAACTTTATTAATCATTCAGGGGAAACTCAGTTTTTTCTGCTCTCTGTTGTTGAACATGCTACACACACACACACACACACACACACACACACACACAAACAGCATCCTGTGGACACACACTATTGGAGAGATGTCAGAGTCTGGGGCTGCACACGAACAGGCGTCCCGTGCTGAAGGGCAGCACAGCAGTTCCAAGCAGTTGAACTGGCTCTCCAGCAATCATTGCGACCTCCATGCTTTGGTCCATAGAGAGACTTAGACCAACAATCCTCTGGTCCCTATAGACTCAGTTACTGCCATATCATTGGTGGGTGTGATGTGTATGTATGCGTCAGCTGAGTTTATCTAGAACATGCATCATGTTTGAATCAATCAAAGGTGTGTGAGTAAAATCCAGATTTTCAGATGTTAGTAATTGCAGCAAAGCAATATCAGAACCCATGAGCAAGCATCGACTGTCATCGTCTGACAATGAGGGACGATATCTACCTTTCATTCTGGTGTAGCCAGCAGTTACAAAAACAGACTACAGGTCAATGAAGAAAAAAACAAACATGCAACGATTCGTCGACAATGGCAAACCTGACGAATCAGATTCGACTAAGGGTCACCCCTAGTGACAAGTACTGGAAAAAGCGCTTTTAGTGGTCAGAAATTCTGGAAAAGCGCTATATAAGTCCATTTACCATATCTACAAAGTAATGCTGTCATGTCTTGCAGCCCTCAGGATAGTGCTTGTTTGTTTCTAGTACTTCAGTGGTAGACCAACAGAGGCTTCACTCTGCCTTACTTCAGCGGTATGAACCTGAAAAAGAAATGTCATCCCTTATCGCTGATGTTAGCCGGGATGCGGTGGATTGTGTTCCTCCTGCTTTTACTCTCCATGTTTTTGAATGCTCAGTCTAGTTACTTAGCTTATTTGATGAACCTGGTAGCAACTTCTGAGTTGAACCAGTTTAATGATGATGTCTGTCTAACATGAGTCTGGTCCTGCTCGAGGTTTCTGCCTGTTAAAAGGAAGATTTTCCTCACCACTGTAACTAGCTAAATACTGAGAGGTGCAATGCTCATGATGGATTAAGGTGGGGTCAGACTGAGTCTTACCCTGTCTTGAAGTTGGGTCTCTGTTCATAATGTGACATAGAGTGGTCTAGACCTGCTCTGTTTGTAAAAGAGTCTTGAGATAACATTTGTTGTGATTTGGCACTATACAAATAAAGATTGATTGATTGATTGATTTAAAAAGAGCAGTCCTATTTTCAGCCATCATCAGTTAAAGCTGGGGTTGGTAATCAGATTTAGATCCACTTTTTGTTATACTGGTTACAATAATCTTTATGTCCCGATAGTAATCAATACATAATGTGTTCTTAAAAAAGAGGTAAAAAAAAAGCCGCTATCTACAGCCAGAGTAAACCTGGGAAAACACCAACCAATCCCTGCCATCAGGAGCCAAATGATGAAACCAATCAGATCCCGTCCTGTCGTTCTGCCCGCCTCCTGCAGAGCGTACATTTCATGTTTGTTTGTGTTTTTAAAGCTGGGGTTGGTAGTCTCGGAAAACCAGCATGAATTTGAATGTAACATTTCCTCATGACTCAGTCTAACCCCTCCCCTCCTCCCTCCGAGCTCCTCCAAAACGACGCCCCCCCCCCCCGCTCACATGCACGAGCGCCGCTGACTTGCGACCAAATGATGGTGACTGATTTAAAACCGGTCCTCAGCAAAACATTCTCATAGTGAAAGTAAAAAACACAAACAAACATGGCTGCTGTTAGTACTCACAACTATCATGCTAGCATTATCCAGTTGTACTGGTGACACGATATCAGGAGAAAAGTTATAACACATATATAATACTGTAATAGCTCCACTGTTTGTTAAACGTGTTCAGTGTAGATGTTCTTAATTCCTACAGTGTTGACAGTCAGTGAAGGCATCAGAAGAGGTGTAGAGTGTGTGAGCTGGAGAGAGGAGAGACAAGAGGAGAAGTTCTTCATTCATTCAAACATTGATTGTTGTTTTGTTGGTTGTCGTGATCATGGTTGACAGTGACCGGTTATTAAAGATCAACGTGTTCATGAATCGACTCGTCATCACTACAGCGTCCGGACGGACGCTACAGTACATCTACATTTCTGTAGGACTTACTAAATGTCATTCATTCTTCTGCTTGTCAGAGCCCCCGTGGTGAGAGCTTTTTAGACTCTGATCCGGACTACAGTCCTGAGCAAAGCACCTCATCAGGTCAGAGGGGACAGGCCCGAGGTTGAGCGAGAGTGGCAGTCAGTAGAGTCAGGGGAAGCAGAGGCAGGAGACGGGGACGAGGAGTATACGCCGGGGAAATGTACGAGCAGGAGGCGGGCAGAACGGCAGGACGGGATTTGAATGGTTTAAAATTTTGGCACCCACAAAAGGCTGATTGGTTGGTGTTTTCCCAGGTTTACTCCGGCTGTAGATAGCAGCTTTTTTCTCTCTTTTTTAAGAACACATTATGTAATGATTACCATCAGGACATAAAGATCATTTTAACCAGTATTACAAAAAGTGGATCTAAATCTGAACCCCAGCTTTAACTTTCACTATGAGAACGTTTTGGTGTTTTCTTACCACTGAGTGAGACATAAGTTGATGTAGTGCAAAACACAAACCATGTGCTGAGGACCGGTTTTGAATCAGTCAACATCATATGGTCATTAATCAGCGGCGCTCGTGCATGTGAGCGTGGGCGTCGTTTTGGAGGAGCTCAGAGGGGAGGGGGGGAGGGGTTAGACGGAGTCCTGAGGAAATGCTACATTCAAATTCATGCTAGTTTTCTGTGACTACCAACCCTAGCTTTGAGTTAACATCAAGATGTCTCACTCTGTAGACCATTTAGTGTATAAATAATTAAGATTACAAGACAACACCACTATATGGTTTAAAAATAGTTTATTTAAAAGGCAGAGGTAGGGAGGGATGAGTAAGGCCTGCATCAAATCTATGCTATAGCCTTGTAGCCTTTGTACGTACCCTGACTTGCACCGCCTCAGAAATGTAATTATATGGAGCTAAAACGCAGACCGCAAGTTACATGATTGGTTCAAGAGGCGGCATCAGGTTTCCTTCATTTACAACATTTCCTAAATCACTGGCCGTACATTCCACCCCCTCCGACATCTCCTCTCTTTTTATCTGATCAACTGCTGCTCAACATTTACCAGCTCCAACCCTAACATCATCCATCCATTATCTTTACAACTTATCCTGCTCCTAACACAATATGTAGTGTTGATTGTGTATTAAGTCAGCTCTCTGTGTGTGTGTGTGTTTGTGTGTGTTGCAGGTCATCACTGCAGAGCGTAAGCAGGGTACCGAGGCTTCAGTCAGCTACCACAGGAGGGAGCTGCACAAACCTACCACCTTCTTCAACCACAGCTTTGAACTGCCCTACAGTAACCCCTACACCGAACCCACACTCAACTCCCCTCTCCAGGACAGGCAGAGGGTGAAGCATGAGAGCCTGGATGACTTGCAGGCCTCCACCTATTTCGGCCCCACGACCGTCTCCGAGTGTGTCAGCAACAGGAGGCAGAGTCACAGATCCGGGAAGCAGCCAGCGTGGCCGGTGAAGAGCCTCAGTCTGAACACAGAGGAGGGGCCTCCAGACTTTGAGAGGTCCTTCATGAATGGCAAACCACTCAAAGACAACCTCCACCCCAATATCAGCATCATCAGCACTGACGATAAGCTTTTTCAGAGCCCAAAAGACAAGATGGTAGCTTCTCCGTCTGGTTTTGCAAAGAAAACTAACGGATTAAAGTCCAAGGAGGGAGCGCTGATGGCCGGTGGGCCTGTAGGTTTGGACAAAAGAGAAGCAGCCAAAAGGTTTCGGGACAAAAACCTGAAGAGTCAGTCCTTTCAGGGAGGAGACACCTCGTCCAGCGTGGGGACACAAACAGAGCAGGGCGAGCAGAAGAAGGTGAAAGATTTCAGAGAGAGGCAGGTCTTCAAACAGTCGGATGAGGACTCAGAGCTCGTCAGTGATGACATCAGTGACATCTTCCGATTTCTGGATGATATGAGTGTTTGTGACTCTCTTGGCGTCGTCCAACCCTCGATCTACAACAGTAATGGTTCTCTGTCTCAGGTTACACTCAAGTCTGAAGGCGATAGCTCCCCTGAACGCAACACGGTCAAACTCGCAAAGTCCAAGCTGGACCGCCTCTTCCATTCGCTGGAAAACACGGACGACGAGCTGAAATCGAGCGTGTGCAAGCTGGTGATGAGGATCGGTGAGATAGAGAAGAAGCTGGAGTCTCTGTCGGGGGTCCGCAGCGAGATTTCCCAGGTGCTGTCCAAACTCAACAAGCTGGATGAGAAGATCCAGGAGCCTGAGGCCAACGGGAGACATGGGGAGCCAGCGTCTGCATCTGGATCCACTGCCACTCCTGACAACCTGCAGCCTCACTCACATCCCAACGCCAACCTGTCCCCTCGAGTTTTCCAGTGCCACACCACTGGACACAACGGCAAAATGGACAACAGCCCCCCAGGGGAGTGGGGCTGCTCTGATGGGAGTAACAGTGACAGCCTGAGGATAAAGGCTCTGAAGAAGAGCATGTTCACCAGGAGGTCGTCCCGCTCGCTCAACGAAGAGAACAGCCCCCCAGAGTTAAAGGTTGCAAGCATCACCAACTCTCCACGGGACTGGAGGACGGTGTCCTACTCCTGCCATCCTGCAGACGAAGGCAAAGACAAGGACAGAGACAGAGATAGAGACAGAGACGGCAAGGACAGACACAGGAAGACCAAAGAGGTATGGTCAGTTTAAATTCATCTAAGTAGAACACAGGTGGAAAGATTTAACATTACATGAATGGAAAGATTAAAGTCAGTACACGCCACTGAGACGTGACAGGTACACAACTGTATTTTTTGGATAGAAACATAAAGACAAAGAATGAAAGTATAAAAAAGATGTTAGCAGGGGGTGGCCATGCCCGCCTTAAAATCTGGTTTGCCACCCCAAAATCCAAACAACATTTATTTTTAGACCTTAAAGAATCAAGCTAAGAAGATTTCAGTGATGCCTCTCTTTTGTGTTACTTTTTAAAGTAAAAACAAAAACACTCAGGAAAATAACATCTCTTACATCCTTTCATGTTAGTAGTTAATGAAAAGTGGGGTAATCATTTTACTCATCATGTATGCAAACACACATAAATGCCACCCCTTCAAAGCCAGTGCCCCAGTTTGGCCACCCCAGTCAAAAACATCTGACTCCACCCCTGCAAAAGGCTTGCAGGATTGTTGTTTGCCAGAGTCAGTGTGTTACTTTTTGACTTTGAGTTACCCCTCATACAGAAAGAATTTGGACATGTCATTGATTTATCATTTAACACACATCACAGGCCTTGATGCATTCAAAGTGTGTGATGTACATTAACACACAAAGTTCATGCAAATGTACAAAAATCTGCAGATTTGCACAAATTTACCAAATATGTTTGCTCTTTTGTCTTTTACAAGAAATATTTTGACTTTAGTGGGTCTGTTTAATAATGTGGTTATTTAAGAATCTGGTCCAACACAGCCTGAAAGACAGATGACATGACACACCCCAAAAAGTGAAGCCGAAATAGGTTTCAAATAAAGGTTTATTGTTAGTTCTTATCATGCTGAATGATTTCACAGTGATCATTTTTCTGTTAAGTGTAGTCTGAATTAGTTTATTGATGTTTAAAAGATGTTTAAAAGATGATTGATTGACAGCTTTGTCGACCAATGAGGCTCCTGCAGCGCTGTGTGCACCGGATTATCAAAATAGAGTTGGAACAGTGAAAGGAAACGTAACAAACACTAACCCACAAGTGAGCAAACTTTCCATAACTTTGAGTGTGCGCTTCAAACCCACACAGGAATCTGTTCTGCTCTGGACTGAACCCAACCTGAGGGGGCTGTGATGTGATTTAAGTTAAATGTGGGTTGGGTAAGGGGGGGGACATCAATACTGAGGCTCTTCTAATCAATCCCTGCTGCATAGACTCCCAGGTCCTACATTTTGTCAGCGCTTGTCACAGGGATATGTAAGCTTCACTGTTGTATAATGGGGGTGTGGAAGCAGCAGGAGAGTTCGTGGAGGAGGCAGAGGAGGGGACATTACTCCAGCTGTTATCTTTGTGCACCTTAAAGGCAGAAATGTAAAACAAATGCTTTGCTGGTGAAACCCACGAGAGCTTTACAAGTTGAAAAGTGTTTGCTTTGCACTCTCTGCTGCTAAAGATAAGTTGTGCTCTTATTGAATTCAGTCATTAGATTCTGTAGGTGGAGAAGTGTTGGAATACTCATCTCACATGCTGAATGGATTGTGTTGATGCTAAAGAAAAAACATTTACTGGTCCAGCTTTTTGATTTATACAAACTTGACAGCATGTATTCATGCAGTAATATTGATCTATAAGGAGTCTCCTGACTGGATGATACATAATGTTGTAACTCTTTTTAACCATAAAGTGGACATTTTTATTTACCAACGCAATATTTCAGTGTAAATAATCAGGTAAATTATGTTTTTCTAACTTGGCTCATATATAGTTCCAGGATTTGAGGTGTACTAAGAAGAGTAAAGGCCAAATTCCACCAGGTCCGTCTCTGATCCGTCACGGCACTGGATCTGATAGGTTTCCATTCTAGTCTGTTAACCCCCACTGGATCCGCTCTGTTGCATTCCGGCTGGCCGGCAGGTCAGATTGCAATGGATCAGATATGCAAGACTTCTATTTGTGCCGGATGCCGGAGCACGACGCATCAATCTCAACAGAGCAGATGGAGCGGGACAGGAAGTCAGGTTTCACCAAAACATAATTTTCAGAATAAAACACTCTGTGTTATCACCAGATCGTATTTCACTTAACTACAACAACAAACCAAAGTCATGATGAGTGGAGCCAGGCCTGGAGTCAACAGGTCAGAGGTTTTCAGAGGACCAGAAAGACAACATGGATGAGGTGATTCAGTGATTGCCACGGGAAAACCTCGGTCACACGACTCCAGATGTCCGGTGGCCCAGCTCCGTGCTGCTTTCCAAAAAACGCAACCGATGGGTGTTGACGGACGAGAGAGCATACGGAGCCAGACCGGACACGGATCTGGTGGAAGTCCCGTGTAAGGCTGCTTTGGTGCAGTTCTGAAACAGGGGGGTTTCCTCCCCAGCTTTGGTCATTTGCACATAACTGAACAAAGCTATCACGCTCTGATAAGGGACAAAACAAGCGAGCTGAGACCACCTCTTGAATGGGGTGTGTGACCATGACTCGTGGCATTCGTTCAGCTGCACAGTGGGAAAAGGAGGCCGTGACATGACAATGTAAGTACAGCCGTGTGATGGTGTGTGCTTTGGCTCACTTTACAATATCATAGTGTAAACACAAAAAGACCCGAGGGAAAAATACAACCATGGATCATTTTATTACCTGGATCAGAACAAAAAGAACAAGCTGCAAGTGAGAAAGCAGCCTAAAGCTTGATGTCTGATTGATCAGGACAGTAAAACATCCCCCTGCCATGATTCTGCTTTTTCAAATCTTTCCTACATCTGTTTATTTCGCTTAGCGTTTAATGAAGCAATGTTTGATTCATTAAGCCAGATAGCAACAAGTGATCAAATAAATCAAGACAGTAAAGTAATAAAGGCTCAGAAACCCTTTGGATGAATCATATGTGATTCTAAAGGACTTTGATTTCCGTTCCAGCGCAGCAGCTGTGTGGACAGACAGCAGCAGATTCCAGCGCTGAATTTGGGCTCTGATGTAAAAGGAGCCATTCCGATGCCATGTGGCTCTTTGTCCCACATGACTCTCATCACAGCCAGGAGATGTGTTCACAGAGAGGAATTAATCCTGACAAATTAGGGAGACTAAACTCTGCCTGGAGAACAGGATGTCCCTGGGTGTTTGAATGCAGCTGTGTGCTTCCAAAAATGTAAAGACTCATTGGAAACCAGAGATCCTGACGCAGTGTGATGAAAATAAACGGCTTAGAGAATCAGAGCTTCAGTTTTATTTGATTTATTCATAATTAATTTTCCTCCATTTCATTTGATTTTTTATTATTATTAATCTCATGTCTGTGTAACAGCTGTGACAAGCTTAGCTTAAAAACAAATCACTCATCCACAAACTACTCTGCAGTCTTATTGTCACGTTGTTTTGACACACTTCTCTGTCAGGCAGACACAAAAAGATCATGTTGTTTACATTGGTCTTACATTAAACTAAGATGGATAAAGCCTTGGATCTTTTTGTGACAGAACGATAAGACTCTCCTCTTTTGTGTGGGAGTATTTGGACGACTTCAGTGCGTTATGCATGACTAAAAAATTTGTGAGAGTGTGTGAGTGGCTGACAGAGTAATGACCTGGCAGTAGAAGACTGTTGTTTGCATAATCATGTGTGTATTTATTCTAAAAAACAAGTTAAAAATAACGATGGATTGACATACTTGACCTCACATTTACAGATATTAGAGAAAAAACATTTAAAGATAATCCAGGAATTGACACCTCAATGACCTAATTAACCAACACAGACAATTAAAGATCTCAAAAACTTAAAGAGTTTGAATCACTTTTGTGGTGCTTACTTCTACACTCAGGTGATGTTAGTGATTGGGTTTTGTGTGTATGTCTTTTTTTTTATTTTTAGAAACGATTAAGATAAATATCTAAGGACCATGAGCTGAAACTAATTATTGCAGAAATGCTTCTGTACCTTTTCTGAACCTCTGGAGCTGATCAACCTCTGCAGGACTTACTGAAGGACTTGAAGCAGTCACTGACACTGTCTCATATTGATCCCTCCTGTCTAGGAAACATTAAAAGGACTGGAGGATGAATGGATGGATGGATGGATGGATGGATGGATGGATGGATGGATGGGAGGGAGGTAGGGTGGGTGGATATGGATGGATGGAGGGAAAGATGAATGAACTGATGGATGGATGCATAGATAGATGGAAGGATCGATGCAGGGTTGGAAGGAAGGAAGGATAGATGCAGGGAAGGAAGGAAGGAAGGAAGGAAGGATAGATGCAGGGAAGGAAGGAAGGAAGGATAGATGCAGGAAGGGATGGAAGGACATGGATGGATGAATGGATGTATGGAAGGATGGATGGAAGGAAGGATAGATGCATGGATTGATTAATGGATGGATGGATAGATGGGAGGAAGGATGGAAACATGAATGAACTCAAGGATGGATACATGGAGGGAAGGAAGGAAGGAAGGAAGGAAGGAAGGAAGGAAGGAAGGAAGGAAGGAAGGAAGGAAGGATAGATGCAGGGATGGATGGATGGATGGATGGATGGATGGATGGATGGGAGGTAGGGTGGGTGGATATGGATGGATGGAAAGATGAATGAACTGATGGATGGATGCATAGATAGATGGAAGGATCGATGCAGGGTTGGAAGGAAGGAAGGATAGATGCAGGGAAGGAAGGAAGGAAGGAAGGAAGGAAGGAAGGAAGGAAGGATAGATGCAGGAAGGATAGATGCAGGAAGGGATGGAAGGACATGGATGGATGAATGGATGTATGGAAGGATGGATGGAAGGAAGGATAGATGCATGGATTGATTAATGGATGGATGGATAGATGGGAGGAAGGATGGAAACATGAATGAACTCAAGGATGGATACATGGAGGGAAGGAAGGAAGGAAGGAAGGAAGGAAGGAAGGAAGGAAGGAAGGAAGGAAGGAAGGAAGGAAGGAAGGAAGGAAGGTAGGAAGGAAGGAAGGAAGGAAGGAAGGAAGGAAGGAAGGAAGGAAGGAAGGAAGGAAGGAAGGATAGATGCAGGGATGGATGGATGGATGGATGGATGGAAAGATGAATGAACTGAAGCATGGATGCATGGAGGGATTGAAGGAAGGAAGGAAGGAAGGATGGATGAATGAATGAACTGATGGATGGATTGATGGTTGTATGGACGATGGATGGAAGGATGGATGGATAAATGGATGGAAGGAAGGATAGATGCATGTATGGATGCATGCATGAGTGGTTGGATGGATGGAAATATATATGAATTGAAGGATGGATGCATGGATGGATGGAAGGAAGGAAGGATAGATGCAGGGATGGATGGAAGGAAGGAATGATGGATGGATGGAAGGAAGGAATGATGGATGGAAGGAAGGATAGATGCATGGAATGATGAATACATGCCTGCATGAGTGGATGATGGATGGATGAATGAAATAAGGGATGGATTTATAAATGGAAAAAAGGAATAAAGAAAGGATGGATGGATGGATGGAATGATACATAGCTGGATGGATGTGTGGTAGCAAAGATGGATTGGTAGAGTGGGTTGTCTCTTTTATCAAGGTTTGGGGTTCGATCCCAGCTCCTGCTCTACACCTGCTGAAGTGTCCTTCTGAACCTCACACTGCCCCTGGTGGCAGTGCCATCAGTGTTTGAATGAGAGTAGTTCATACAGAATAATCCATTCATGTCCCTGTCTGCATACAGCTGAACACACTGAGATTAACCCCAGCTCAGTGTTGGTAAATGAGTTTGTTTAAAACACACCGAGCTGACTGTAAACAGGCAGGAGGCCAGCAGTGGACCACAAAGTAAACCTCCAGACAGTGACAGTGAAATAATAGTTATACTAATGGAATGCTTATGTACAGAGTCACTTAAGATAAGATAAGATATTCCATTATTCATCCCACAACAGGGAAATTCATGGAGTTACAGCAGCAAACAAGAAGGTGTACAGTACAAGAATATATATAGAAACAAAATGTCCATCAGAGACGACAGCTTGGCCATAATTCTCCTGTCTTGTGTGGCCCTCTGTGAAAATAAAAAGGAGGAATAGATAATCCTTGTCACTGTGTCTGCAGCTCTGCTCTTACACTCTCAACGTCCTGCTGGAAAATGTGTCTGTGGACTCCCAAATCTGTATCTGACAGGTGTAACAGAGGCTTTCGATGTAACATGGACCCACATGAGCTCAGTCTTTGACAGCATGATGGTGCATGAGGTTATATCAGAGACAAATTCTACTCTTACTCCAAAGTGGAGGATTTTATGGCAAGCCATTTTAACATTTAATCCCAACACACTCCTACCAAGGATGAAATAAACTGTAATCCATTCACACATCCATCCATCAATCTGTTATCTATACCCCTTTTTGTCCATATGGGGTCACAGAGGGTGCTGGGGCCTATCCCAGCTGTCATTGGGCCAAAGGTACACCCTGGACAGGTCGCCATACATCACGGGGCTAAAACTGTAATCCTCATTTTATATTTGGAATATCCAAAATGAAAAATCCTTTCAGATACCCATAATGTAAATCTGAATATCTCAAATATAGTTTGACTGGTAACACCTGGATTGTCAGTATCTGAAATTGGACTGCTTCCCGAGGAAGACCTCTCCTGCAGATATCCAAGATGTTCATTCTGGATAGGAGGAATGGTGATGTGGGTATCTGAAATTGAAAGCCCTGACATTAAATGCAAAAGTGGCGTCTTTTCTGTGAGTAAGAATATCATTGTGGATACATGAAATCCTTATTTTAATTGAACTGAATTACAGTAAATATATTTAGTCTAGCTATTACATGTTCAAAGTTATCAAAGCAGCTGTTAGCTCTGGATATTACTCACCTACTCTGAGTTACATTCTGTGCTTAACACTGCAGGTCATCAAATCATTATGTAATGTTGAAAATAGTCTGGATGAAATGAATAATGGAGCAGAGTTTGTAAAGGTCAGCTCCATAAATGAACTGTGTTTGAAGCTCTGGACTGTCGACATGAACGTCAATGATATCAGGGAACATTAATCTTTATGATGGCACTTACCCCGACTGTTCAAGATCACTTTATTTTTTAGTACCTGATATTATTCTGATATATTCCAGGATATGCTGAAAGGCTGTCACACTGAAAAGAACTGTTTTATAAAGTTCTTTCACATGTTACAGGGCACATTCACACCACAGCTGTTTGGTCCACTTTCAACGAACCTTGATCTGTCTCCTCAGATAGCCTGTAACCTTTGGAAATCGAACTGATGCAGTTCATTTTAGGTGTGAAGGCAAAGTGGGCCAACTTATACACCAAAGGCAGGAAGTGTCCTAAAGCGCAATGCATCGTGAGCAGACAGAGAAAAACAAACAGAATAAATCCGGAAAAAACAAAGATGTGGAACCTGATTAAATCTTGCATATGATTTAAAGACATATGTGATTTAATACTTTCAAATCCATGTCAACACCTCGCTCGGCATCTGTGTGACCATTGCAATACGCCGTGGTCTCATGCTCTCATGCTTTCATCAGGGCTCACCTTCTCCTTTGGTACTGATTCACCTCGTGGAAAGAACTACATGCTGGACAGCATGCTGCCTCGCCTGCTGCTCATACTGGGTGCCTTCTTCTGAAACACATACTATATTATATGAATACTAAAGCTAAAGCAGAAACATTTGGGCTGCTGTGGCTCAGTGGGTAGAGTCGGTCATCTATCAATCGGAAGGTCGGCGGTTCCATCCCAGCTCCAGCAGTCACATGCCGAAGTGTCCTTGAGCAAGACACTGAACCCCAAGTTGCTCCCTCTGTTGTTCAAAGGTGTGTGAATGTGAACGAATTAGATTAGTTAAGACTGATGGTCCCTCACTACATAGCAGCCTCTACCATCAGTGAGTGAATGGGTGTAAATGGGTGAATGTGACGAGTAGTGTAAAAGCACTTTGAGCGGTCAGATTGGCCCTGCCTCCGCCCTCCCCACGCTCCGGCACGCCGGTTGGCGGGCTCTGGTCCTGGTCCTGCCCGGCTGCCTGGCTGTCTGCTCCTGGTGCTGGGCCCCCTCGGCCCTGGTGGCTCCTTTGGCTCTGTCTTGGGGGGCTGTGGGGGCGGTGTTGTGGAGGTGTTCCTTGGGGGGGCTGTGGGATCTTTCCCCCCTCGCCCCCCTTTCCTCCTGCTGGGTGACCAGGGGGTCGCCCTGGGTGCTCCGGCGGTACCTGTTTGCTTCCGGTCTGGGTCCTTGGCTTGTCCCCTGGCCTGGGTCTCCCGCGGCAGGTTGGGTCCTTCGGTCTGACTGCTCTCGCAGCCCGGGTGCCGGGCCGAACCGCTCGGCTGATCTGACCCAAGTGATATCATCTGCACCAGTGGTGGTCTTGTTACACAAATAGAACACAGCACGGCGGCAACCCTCTGCGACCCAAGCTTCAGTAATGATTGTGGACACTAAGGGTTGCTTAATCATTAGGATCACCACACAGAGTTTTTTTGACGTCATGGTGAGATGGTCCCTCTCCATCTAAGTGTCTTAGGTCTCTCTCTCCTTCTCTTTCCCTGTCCCTTTGTATATCCTTATGTAATCTTTCTTTTACTTTCTCTTATTTTATTTTTGGCCCACCTAGGTGTTCACGCCCTCTTTTACAGAACATGATATTAGCTGTCAATAAAAGATAGGCCAGAGTTCTAAGAGGGATGGTGATGGTTGCATGCACACAGTCACAAGCACAGAAGAAAAAGGTTTTCTTTCTTTTCTTTTGCTGCAAGAATAAATTGCATTAATATTTGACAGTTTGTGACAAACATGACACAAACCAGAAATATATATGCAGACAAGAGAAAAAAAAAAAAAAAAAGAAATCAAGCAGTCGTTATATTTGCATGACACTGTCCAGACGGTTTGGTTCATTTGGCCAAGTATGAAAGTGAACCAGACTATATGAAAGTACAACACTAATGCTGTTTCGTCCCCCAAATCAAACTGACTGTTTGTTACTGATACATTCAGTTCGCTGTAATGAGGCTGGTGAAAATAGTTGCTGAGACGGCTGCTTAAGAATGACCCATAAAGCTCATTATTCTTCATTAGAAAAGCATTACCTGCTCTAACACGACTTAAAGTGTGATACTCTGCCTCTCGTCTGTCATTCCCATCCTCCTGTCCAGATAGAATAATGTCTAACCACACTGTACCACCGGTGTGACAGCTGAGGATGTGTTTACCTACCATCTCATCTAATGTGTTTATATGCACTGAAGTAATCAGATTATTTTCCACAGGGGGAAATTGATAACTACATTTACATCCTGGGAGGAAGCAGATTATTGTGACTGTGGAGCAGGCTGAAAAACTCATAATCCATTTACATGCTGCAGTGTGCAATTAGACTAAACCCTCAGTGCGCAGGCTGGTGGTCAGCAATTAGATTATCATCCCACCGTGTGCCATATTTGTGAGTAAAAGCCAGTTATGTCTGTAGCACTACAACTACTCTGGTGACTGGGTACTACTGTTTTGGTCATTAATAACTACTTTATCTGACAGGCCCAGTGATGGGAGAGCAGTCTGTCTCTGCAGTGTGTTTGTCTATGAGTAAAGATCTCTGTGTGTCCATGGAAACCCTCCAACTTCTACTGCTGCGGAAATTCAGCTTTTAAAAAAAACAAAACTTTATTTATAGCTTTTTCAGAAGACATAGAATATTTAGAAGGTTAACAAAGAAGAAGAACATTACCCCCTCCCCCACCCCATTCTACAAACAAAAAAAACAAGACAAAAAAACCCAACAAACAAACAGAAAAACAAACAACACACACCATCTGTGTAGTACTCTAAATTACATTTTGCTATGGTCATTCTTTTGTGCAATTATATTGTGTGTAGTGATGTGTGGATCAATACTGAAATATTGATACTTCCGTTACCAGATCTTTATGCTCTAAAATCGATTCTCAAATCAAAATATGGATCCTTTTGATCCTTCAGTCATTTGAGGCGATGTCTGTCATTAACAGGAACACAGTGGAAAGTAACTAAACCATTGAGATCTTGTCTAAATGATATGTGGTTGGTGGGAACTACTAGTTCTAGTCCTTAATAATTAAACAATAATATATTTTAATGGTTTTATTGTTTTACTTATTTCTTCTTTTTTTAGTGTTTAAAACATTTTAACATATTTTGTATGATTGTGACCTCTGTTTGGTTTTTCTGTTGTTATATTAGCTCAGCTATATTGTAAATGAGGCTGCTAACTTGATATTCTTATGAGTTTATAATAAATAAATAACTCAGAAATACACTACTTTTTTTAGATTAGGGGCCTGATCTACTAATATAACGAGCGCTAATTTGTGTGTGCAAATAATAATTTTGCACGTGTTATTTCTGGGCGTGTTGCGGGTGATCTACTAAGACTGCGTACGCAAATGATAACGAGTGTAAAAGTGGTGTGGACCGCCCTATATTACGAGGATTTTGCGTGTGCTATCGGCTGTCAACATGTAGAGTTTGAGAGAACAGAGTGGTCTTAAGCGATAAATGAAGTTTGAAGACATGGAGTTGGAGGTCTTTGTGGAGGAGGGAAATAAACACATCGGTGACCTCCAGCAGAGACATCTCAGCGTTACAAACATGATTTGGGAGGCCATCTGTGAAAAGGTGAATGATGTGAGAAAAAAACAGAAGATCTGCCGATGAAATAAACGCATTTACTCTACTCCAAAACGCAATCAGTGTTTTGATGGAGTTTAGAGAGTGATTTGATGAGGCTTAGTCTGCCACTCTTGCTCTAGAAAAGTTAGGCGTCACTTGGATGAAGACAGTCGCCTCACTGTCCCAGGGAGCAACTTTCAGGTGAACGTTTTCAATGCCTGATATCATCATCCAGCAACTGTCCCAAAGATTCACCAGCTTAAATGGAACTGGGAACATGTTTGAGTCAATTCACCCCAACACACTGCTGCAAGCACGAGATGAGGAGTTACGCAGAGCTGCCTGGTGCAGCTCAGTGAGCGCTCATTCTCCAAGTTCAAACTAACTAAAAACCCCTTGATGAGCACGATGGGACAGAATAGACTGAGTGGACATGTCATGTTATTTATTGAGAATGACAGATCAAAGAAAATGGACATACAGCGCATCGTGGACAAGTCCGCGGAGCTTAAGGCTCGTCCAAACAGTGGTGAGTAGGCCGAGTACTTCATATTGATTTTGTGTTTGTTTGTGAACATGTGGGCCGCTGTGCCAATTTGACTAAACTTTATGTCTGTTGATACAGTGACCTACTGTGCTCTCATTATATGAAAAAGTTAAAGTGGGTGTCAGAATGATGCGGTCGCTATCCGTGGTGCTGAACTGCTTTGAATTTGTGTTGTTTTATTATTATTATTTTGTTATCTTGGTTTGATTGACTAAAACATTTAGTAATGCTTGTAAGCCCAGCTGTTGCGGGCATGTTGTAAAGTTATGATGAGCTTTACAGTGCCAGCAGCCATGTGTGCGTAACGCTGTGCCAGTTTGCACCTGCCATTCAAACGTGCTAAATATAGATGCAAAAACAGCGCGCACTATCTGCTTCAGGTTTGATAGATCACATTGCGTGTGCTAAATGATTACATTTGCATCTCCTCCTCCCAGTATTTTGAGCGTTCTGATGATCTACATGTATTCTGCATATTCATGAAGGCAAACACGCTAAATGTTTTGCGAGTGCTATTTTGCTCATTTGAAAGACGCAATCCTCGGTGCTCCCGGTTAGTACGTCAGCTTTGTGTGCGCTATCAAGTTTGCACGTGTTTTTATACACGCAAACCTTTAGTAGATCGGGCCCAAAGTGTATTTGCACAAAGTATTGGTATCGCCGATACCAGCCTGAATTTTACTCAGTATCGGATCGGATAGGAAATCAGTGGTATCGAACATCACTAATTGTGTGACTAAAAGGCAAAGGCATTCAGGTGTCATGTGGGTCTCCTAAGAGCCGTGATGTAGTCAAGGAAGGGCTGCCATATCTGTTTGAACCTGGTTGCTTTGCCCAACAACTCATATCTGATCCTCTCCATATATGAGGTACTGGAGAATTCTGTAAGCCAGGCCTCAAAGCAGGGCGGTTCCTCTTTGTTCCAAACTTTTAGAATCATTTTTTTATGAAAGTACCATTCCATAGTGAATGGAGAAGGATTTCCAATGGCTTAGAGCCTCCAGCTGTTGCGACCAGTCAAGAATGGCTGTTTCTGGGGTTGGAGGAAGATTATCTCCAGAAACTTCTCAGTAACAAAGAAAAATGTCTGACCAAAACTTTTGGAGCTTCTCACAGAACCAAAACATATGGGCCAAGGTACCATCAGCGTGTTTACATTTAATGCAGAGAGGGGATGGAGATGGGTAAAATGAATGTAGCGTTGTTTGTGAGTAATGAAGTCTATGTATGACTTTATATTGAATTAGCTGATGTCTAGAGTTAATTGAGCAGGAGTGAATACTTCTGAGAGATTTAGCCCATACATCCTCTGTTATTTCTACTCCTATTTCTCTCTCCCAGGAAGCTTTCAGGTGCTGCGTGAAATTCAGCTTTTAACTGGAAGATCAGTGTTAATTAGAGGTGTGAAACTTTTGATTTATTTTTGATTTGATTTGATTTGAGGTGGTTACGACTGGTTGTGTCATTAAAAACAAAAGTATTCAATCTGATTTGATTCTATACCATATAATATGATTCAATTGGGTTGGATTTGATTCGGAAACCAGTCCAAATTTTAAAACTGTGTTCCAACTCAAAGGTCATGTGATGATATCAGTTCATATATTGTTTATTTTTTTTAGGTTTTGTCTCTGCACCTTTTTTTTTCTACCTGTTACTAGGTTCAGATTTTTGAGGCAGTATTTGCATGAGAATAAAATGATGCAGTATTTTGAGTGTAAACCTAGGAAGCTCATCTCACTATGCTGTATGAAGACAGTTTCTCAAGAAGAGCAAACACTAAATGTGTATTTGGATGACATGCAGACAGGCAGGATGCAGTTAGGAAGGTGGCTCTGACCTTTAACAATTATAACTGCTCATTATGAGGTAGACCAATAACAATATATCCTTGAAAATAGGTGTTTGATGATGCTTTGTGTTTTTTCTTTTTATAGCCATGGCAGTGCAGATAATATTAATGTCAAGTGAGTGGGCTGTCATAACATAACACCTCGGTCTTATCTCAGCCTGGACTGGCTAACCTTATATACCTTCTGGGGGGTAGTCTAGTCTACTGCTGGTAGAAAACGTCCCTGCTCAAGGGTTATTACTTCCAGGAATTCATCTTTTCTAGAAATAAACTTGTTTACATTGAAAACATGTGCTTAGTTTACACACAGAAGGGGGGGGGGGGGGGGGGGGGGGGGCAGGTAGAGGAAGGCAAGGGAGATCACACTAGAGCAAAAAAAAAATCCATTAACGTGATGTTATGTAATAATGAATACAGCTCACTTGCTGGCAAACTTATTATTAAAACTTTATTCATACTGAAGTTCAGCAGAGAATCGAATCAAGAGTTGTGCAAGTGAATTTGCATACTCTTCACTGGACTTTAGGTTGTGGTGGACCCCATTTAGTGCCTTGAAGAGAAGCTCCTGCAACTGAAGGGGTTTTTCCACCAGAGGAAATCTACCCTGGAACTAAGGACTTTACCACGGAACTACGTGCGTTTCGACTGGTGAACACCGGATCTAAATTTAGTTCAGGGGGAGATAATTTCCCCCCCTAAAAAGCCCCTACTAGGGGGGTAGTACTTTTCAAAGGTCCTGCAATGGGCCTGCAATGTTGAACATGTCTGATTGGTAGATTAACTGCAGTGTTTTTATTCCGCCCTCCGTCCACACTAACATCACACACATCTGTGATTCTCTTGATTTCTCTTTCTTTCATTAGTTTTTATTTGTTCTATCTTTTTTGTATGTGTGTGTACTTTTCAAAAGAAGAAGCTGTGATTCTCTTGATTTAGCAGCTTGTAACAGTAGTCTTCTCTCAGCCCACCGTGAATGCGTCTCTCCTGGTGTTACGGTTTTAAAAGTGACCCTGTAAACTGGAGACCTTCAGCTGAACGTGTCAGTGTTTGTGGAGTTTACACAGCTGTTAAAACACAGAGGGAGTTCCTGGGAATGCAAACTAGTTTAGTTTTTATTAAGATTTCAAAATATCCTCATCAGATATTTAATGATCGTCTAAAGACGTTTATGAGGGATGCATCCGGCTGAGAGTCTACAGTTAACAGGGTCGCTGTTTAAACCAAAACACCGGCCGATCTCTGCCACGGCTTTTTGAGTTCAAAAGGATTTTAAAGGCGTGTTGAAACGTCTTTGCTACTCGAGCTTATCTCCTCTCAGTGTTGATTCAGTGAATCCATCTGTGATGAAATATAGCACCATCTAAAACAGAGCCAGCTGAGTCTCTTCATGCTAACAGGCTAACTGTTGTGTTGCTCATAATGATACCTGCCTGTCCGTCTGCTTCTATAGTGTCATCTGTGATGAATGGCATTCATCTTTGTTTTACTGCCCTCTACTGGTCTGGTGTTGTAGTGCCTTTACTTTTTTTTTCTCCATACGTCACTGACCTGATTTGCACAATCTACCCGGGTCTTCAGCCTGCAGTCGAAACGCAGACAACAATGGGGGCACAGGAACCTTTTAGTTCAGGGTAAAGTAGTTCTGGGGGCTAAAAGACCCCGGAACTCTTGGTCGAAATACACCTTAAAGCTGAGGTTGGTAGTCTCGGAAAACTAGCATGAATTTGAATGTAGCTTTTCCTCATGACTCCATCTAACCCCTCCCCCCGTCCCCTCGGAGCTCCTCCAAAACGACGCCCCCCCGCTCACATGCACGAGCGCCGCTGATTCTCGACCATATGATCGTGACTGATTCAAAACCGGTCCTCAGCAAAACATTCTCATAGTGAAAGTTAAAAACACAAACAAACATGGCTGCTGTTAGTACTCACAACTTTAATGCTAGCATTATCCAGTTGTACTGGTGACACGATATCAGGAGAAAAGTTATAACACATATATAATACTGTTACAGCTCTACTGTTTGTTAAACGTGTTCAGTGTAGATGTTCTTAATTCCTACAGTGTTGACAGTCAGTGAAAGCATCAGGAGAGGTGTAGAGTGTGTGAGCGGGAGAGAGGAGAGACAAGAGGAGAAGTTCTTCATTCATTCAAACATTGATTGTTGTTTTGTTGGTTGGCGTGATCACGGTCGACAGTGACCGGTTATTAAAGATCAACGTGTTCATGAGTCGGCTCGTCATCACTACAGCGTCCGGACGGACGCTACAGTACATCTACATTTCTGTAGGACTTACTAAATGTCATTAATTCTTCTGCTTGTCAGAGCCCTGTGGTGAGAGCTTCTTAGACTCTGATCTGAACTACAGTCCTGAGCAAAGCACCTCATCTGGTCAGAGGGGACAGGCCTGAGGTCGAGTGAGAGGGGCGGTCAATAGAGTCAGGGGAAGCAGAGGCAGGAGACGGGGACTCAGAGTACACGCCGGGGAAATGTACGCGCAGGAGGCGGGCAGAACGGCAGGACGGGATTTGAATGGTTTAAAATTTTGGCACCCAAAAAACGGTGATTGGTTGGTGTTTTCCCAGGTTTACTCCGGCTGTAGAGAGCAGCTTTTCTTCTCTCTTTTTTAAGAACACATTATGTATTGATTGCCATCAGGACATAAAGATCATTTTAACCAGTATGACAAAAAGTGTATCTAAATCTGACTACCAACCCCAGCTTTAAGAGTTCCTGGTGGAAATGCACCTAATATTGGTTTTACATCAAGCCAAACACCAAGAATTCAGTTTTCGGTCTGTTTCGATGCCAATAAATTCCTAATTTTCTCTGGACAGAGGACCAGAAGGTGTATATCATTGTGAATGACTTCATTAAGAGAAATCAATATGATTCTAGTTAGTCCACCAGTCTCTGTGATTACAAATGTATCCAAGAAATAATGGACAGTTAATTTGAAATGTTGCTATCTGCTTCATTTTAGGGGAATGAAAAAAACAAGCCTTATCAAAACTCATCAGGACAATCTAAGTCATAAACTCCCATCCCGACTTAAACCTATACCACCTCACCTGGATTTATTAACATTTTTTTCTCCAAGATATGCCTAGCGAGACACTATTCCCAGATATGTGTGATGTGTGTGTGTGTGTGTGTGGTTGAAGAAGGCGTCCAGTTCCTTGTGTATCTAAAGAAGCTGACGATCTATTTTTGACAGAGCAGGAAATGGTGAGCCAGGCTGGAAGTCAGACACAGAGACAGCTTTGTGAGTCTTGTCCATTTATTTTTCAAATAGAACAATCTGTACAAACTCACAGTCTTATCAGCACACATCTACATCAACATTTAGCCACATTTAGCCCACGCTAAACAAACGCTACTCCTCCTCTGAAACACTGTGTGTGCTCTGACAGCATGTTGAGGACAGAGGAGATGCTCACTGGATTTTATAATAGATTACTTAACTAAAAATAAGAAGAGTTGTGCATTTGTACCTTAGAATAAGCTTTTATATCAGTCTAAAGTAGCCTAGAAGGGACCAGCACCAGTCTTGGAGTGCCTCTACATTGTTCCTGGGTTGGACTCTTAGAGATTTAATGGTTCTTGGTTGTTTGCTTATCCCAACATGTCTGAGGGGGTGTTTTCATGACAAACACAAGCCCAAGACATAAAACAGCTCTCGTCTTGGGCTTCCAGGCGTCTGCTGGCCATGCCATATTAATATAACAAATGATTAGCATGTTGCTGCCAGAGCTAAAGCCTAGAGAGGTTAATCTTACTCGCCGTAGCTTCTGTTGGTTGCCCCCTCGATCAGCTTGTGCTGCTTTGTTGTGACGCACATGCACCCAGTGCTTTGGATGGCAGTTTATTTTTGTAGCACGGACACACGACAGTAACTCAACACAAACTCTATAACACAGGAAACAAGAGGAACTATCTTTCCTTTGTAAGCTCCAAACAGTTCCTCACATGGTTGTCTAAAGTGTTGTGACAGTGCTCCTGCACAGCTGTCTGCCTGACCTAATCAAGATCACTTCCACTGTCCCTGCAACCTTGAAGACCTGCTTCCCCTTCTGTGGCTCAACAGCCATACAATACAACCAATCAGGGATGATGTTGCTAGCAGTTGTAAGTTGCTTTGGATGAAAGCATTATAATCACAGTAGTTTCACACTTAGATGATTTGTATGAAATGGAGACAGCGACCAGACTGGAACTCCTGGAGAGTTGCATTAACCAGGGATCACTGGACGTCAGTGAGTCATCAAAATGAACTCAGAGTAACTGCACACCATGTTGACACTAATCAGTGCCCACTTTTCCAGTGCCTAACTTGATTCACAGCTATAAACCTAGAAACGTCCACTTTTAGTACAGCATTCAGCTCATTCATGACATTATTGCTGTCTTGTCCTAGTTGTTGGTAGATATTTTATAATATTTTCTGAGATATTCAACTTTCTTTGAGAAGATTTGGCCCATAGAAAAGACTGGCAGACTGTTCAAAGTCTGCACATTTTTCATTATTCAAACCCTGAAAACTTATTCATGCATTCATGTAGAAACTCCATTCATACTTTAAAATATTCCTCAATCTTTAAGCTTTTTAGAATCTTTCAACTATTTTCATATCTTCCAAACTTTTTTCACAACAACCCCTCAAAGTGCATTGGATTTTTCAAGCCCTACAAGCCATTGAACTCATGCTCAGAGTGAGAGATTCAAATTTTAGAAGAATGGACAGGCTGTGAAACACATCTTGGGTGCTATAAACCCAAAGCATTCCCTTAAAAAAACACAAATGTAACTTCAACCACACAAACAAGGCATCAAAACGTAGGTCATTTTGTGCTGCTTGTGTCAAATTGGATCTCGACGCAATTAAACTGATACCTTAGCCAGTAGATGGCCAACATTAGCAGGAACCCCACCGACTGTCCCCAATAACTCCTATGTTAAAACGTGGTAGAGATTCTGAGACATCAGAAGAGTTCTTTATTTCGCCGCCCTGGCCACATTTCAAACAACCCCACTTTTGTATGCGATTCCACCACAACATAAAGTCCTGTGAAGATTATGCAAAGTCACTTGCACAGCTCTTAATTTGATTCTCTGCTGAACTTTAATATAGAAAAAGTTGTCACTAATAAGTTTGGCAGCAAGTGAGCTGTATTCATTATTACATAACAGCAGGTTACAAGAAATGTTTGCTTTTGTGTGAGCTCTCTCTCCTGCCTCTTCCTGTCCTCCCCTCTCTCTGCTCAGTCAGTGTCTGTGTGTAAAAACAACCAAAAATCAACTAAGCACTATGCAGAAACTTGTGTGTATCAATCACTATTAACCCTCCTGTTTCCCCTTAAATTTACTAACATCTTTGATCCTTGGGGTCAATTTGACCCCAGCACATTAAACCTATAGAAACTGATTGTTACCCAGGTTTATGTGTCAGGTACTTTATGTTTTTTTTTAGGTTACAAAAATGTATGTTATAGTGACCTCAATATAATCATAAACAACTAAAACAAATGTGTGTGAAATGTTGACATTTCTTATGTTTTATACAGCTAAAACAGCCTGGGGTCAAATTGACCCCAAGGAACACATGCGTAATTTTTTTTCAATGGAAATTGGAACATATCAACATTTTAATTTTATGTTTTCCCAGATGTGCCAATTAAATTAGGAAAAGTCATGAAATATGAAGCCAAAATTATCTTTATCATTAATTTAGAGAAGTTAAACATTGAATGGGGTCCAATTGACCCCAAGGATATGTTCGTCAGCCTTTGTATTTTTTAATTGATAATTCAGCTCTGATCATTACGGAGCCCCTAAAGTGACATGTGCAGAATTTTTTTTTTCTCTCGTGCGCACAAGATACTTTCCAAAAAAAGATTTCTGCACATGTCACTTTAGAGGCTCCTTAGATCTTTGGCCATTTTCCACATGCCATAACTCACACTTTCCACCCAGTTTCCAGCTCTTCTGCCTTCTGAATAAAGGCATGAACACACCAAGAAAATAAACTCAGAGAAAGAGTAGATCTCAATCTCCCCATCTTTAAAAAAAAATAAACATCCCTCTGTTGGCAAATAACAAGTGTCTTTATTTATACCTGCCATCTGTGGAGAGTCTTTCAGATTGTGTTTTATGATCTCAATCACGATGAGGGAAACACACCACCTTACAACCGGTGTTTGGTTAACACACATGAAAGACAGCCATGCACCATGAAAAACACCACCGTGCTGAATAGAGGAAATTCTTCTTTATGCACCAATAAAGCGTTGAATGCTGGCAGGTGGAGCTGTCTGATAGAGCATCAATTAAATAGCAATGTTTATCTCTATGTTGTAAAAAACACAAGTCCCTGCTTTATCCTCTGAAACTGCAGATACGTTTTTAACATGAGTGTTTTTGAATGGCTGTGGACATCGTGTCATAGTTTGGAGATTATAGCATGAAGAGTTAAATCTCTGATAACAATAGTTAGGGCTCAGCTGCCACAGTCAGCCTCTCTGCCAACCGACTGAAGCATCAACAAACCCACCAGCTGGAACTCTGAGATGAGCCTGCTATTTAGGGCACGTTCAAAAACCACGGTCTGGCCTGTTCCCCTCACTCACTGCTTATTTCCTCACATTTACACATGAGATTTGTTACACACCCAAAAATAATAAAGAAACCTCCCGAGTTTTGTGTAACACAGTAATTCACTGTGCGGTAGTTTTCTCTCTCGCTGTGGTAGAATCAGTGGCAGTGAACTATATCACCAAGTCCTTTTGAAGCCTCAGTGTTATACCCTTGTTATTGTGTGACCATCTCTGCTGCTGTAGACAGATTACAGTCAGTGCAAACTCCTCACATTCTTCAGTCTTAAGTTAGGTTTCCAAATGAACGAGAGCTTCATCCTTCTCCATGAGCACACTACTTCACTGTTGCTACATTTTTAACAGTGCTCCCTGCTGAGATGACACAATCAAACAAACCTGGTACCACTGTCTCTGTTTGAGCAGAGGGCTGTGCTGAGAGCTCGTTAAACAATGTCAGACGTCTTTATGTAAACTGGATTAACTCAACCTGAAACCTGATCCTCAGCCAAAGGTGCTTATGAACACTCTGCTGACCCTGTTTCCTTCAACTGTTTGCATTTTAATAAGATGGACCTTCATTGAATCAGGCAATCACATGCTGTCTATTTTGGCAGAGGTTGTTACTTTGCTTTTTGAAGTAATGCTTTCATGATTGCTGCAATATTTTCCCTCTATATGAATTCACTCACACCAAGGACACAAGGCACTTATGGTAGGGTTTCCATTTTATTTCCTTGTCTATTTTATCAATGAGGTCACACCTTCGCAGGTTGTCGACAGCTGTCAGAACTGGGGTGAGAACAGCTTCTGAAATGGGGATTTGATGTGCATCAACACAAAACCTGGATATTTAAAAACCTGATCAAAACAGAGGTACTCAGTTCTCTGTAAATAAACTCATTAACCTCTCCTACAAAAACACTCTCTGAGCTGCTGGTTTATTCAGTGAGGTGCAGGATTGAAGATATTAGACAAAGGAAATGTTGATGAGTCACAGCTAGGATCATGATGCTATTTCTTGCACAACAAACATGCACCATTTTATTTCTTTTTGTATTGCTCTTGTCTTTTAAGATCCCTGATTATATTTCAGAAAGTGACCCAACCTACAGGACAGATGGTTAAGTCAATTAAAAATAAAGCCAAGCGTTTACAGTAACACACTGCAGTTCTGTTTTTAGAATGTTCAAAGTCACCGTTATTCAACACACTCTGGATCAGCTTGGTACAAATACAGATTTGACTCCAATATTCTTCTGATCTCAGATCGCCTGCTCAGATCCATCAGGTGAAAATCTACCCTCAGGCTCATCAGGAAGTCAAACCATTGCCACTCTGACAGCTTGAATAAGGCCATCTCATTATTTATTCTTCATGCCTCTGCTTCAGCACAGCAAGGGTCACGACGTAGAAAGTCCTAGTTTTAAAAATCAAGGTCATTTGGCAGAAACGAGACGACAGTTTGACTGTATGTGTGCAGACTAAGACGGAGGAGGTAAACTGGTGTCAGCTGGTGAATGTGGAGCTGAGGATGGTTTTCACGGCAGAATAATGACTGTTTATTATTCATGAATGTTCTGCTCTGTGAAGCTCCTGTATCACTGGAGTTTCTGTAAAACTCCCCTGCACAGCTGACACATGAACACGGGCTGCTGACTGAAATCAGAGAGCCTCTTAGCGCTCCTGCGTAATAAAGACAAACATGTTTATTTCTCCTTCATCGACCAGCAGACACATGTTCCTCTCCGTGCCGTGATGGCAGCTGCATGTAAGTGCAGAGGGATCTCCACAATCCATGCTCCGGCAGCAGAAATGCTTTATTCTTTATTCAGTGTTGTGTGTGCAGATATGAGAGGATGATATTTCACGAGAGTGAGAGTGCCGTTTAGAGCAACTGCTCTCTGGAAATGAATAACTCTGTGATGGTGAAGTAATGTTCTTTGGATTGGATCGAGATAGATGCGACTGTAAAAGGCTTCACTTTGCAGCAGAGTATGAGGGTTCATGATAGAAATGTTCAAATAGAAATTGATTCTTCAAACAAGAACAATTAAATTGAAGAGTTTAATTGTGTTCATAAACATCTGATAAACAGCACAATGTATTTGTTTACCACACTGCTACTTATCACTAAAAGGAACCATCTTTAGTGGGTACACATCCCACTGATGTAACCTGCTCAGGAACAGGTTATCTTCGGAGTGTGGGCTTTAATTACCAGATGATGTTCTCTGCAGGCAGTATAGATCCTCAGCTAGTGTATATAAACAGAAAGGTTTGGAACCATGATGTGAATAAACCCACAGGATGAAGCTGTGTAGCTAAAACATACTGTCTGCATCAGAGACTCTGCATTCAGTCAGTGAATCTACCTCCTCTCAGTTTACCTGCTTCAGGTAAAATTAACGCTTTAAATTCAGCAGGTCATTTGTGCAGTAAAATAAGGATCACAGCGTCTATGTACACTGAATCTGAATCAGTTTAACACATAGACTGTGTATGAAATGGACAGCGTTGCTCCATCTTTTCCCGTTGTACGGTTTTGAAGCCAAAAAAAAAACGTGTTCCAATGCACAGCCATTGTGCAGCCAGAGTCTGCGCTGTAGAGAATTTCTGTTGTTGCCATGGTAATTTATGTGTTGCCACGGTAATGAGCTCCACCCTACAGTGTAGCGTCACAAGATTATATGGAGTTTCCCTCTACAGCAGCTGTCAATCAAAGCAAACCCGGATGTAAAACCCCGTTTTTTAACCTCTAATAACTAACGAAGAAGAAACTTTCAGAAAAAAGAGGACTTGAACACAAAACAGTCAAGTAATAACTACATATCACCGACGTGATATACATACACCGTGTATTTATCTTTTAAAGTTTGACTGCAGCCCCATTCAAATGAATGGGGGAGACAGAGTTTTTGACCTATACTGCAGCCAGCCACTAGGGGGCAGACGCTTTGGTGGAAGCTTCACTTCCAGCCGAGCGAGCTGCACCCCTGGTTTAACCAAGCGGCAACCTCTGGTCTAAAAATATGAGTCAATGCAGAAGTGTTAAAAGCTGCAGTTCATCGAGGATCCGCTTGAGGCTGGCTCCCGAAGTACTGGAAGTCACATACACATGAATGGGAAAAAGACGATCTTTGCAGCATTAATAAACATGTTTACTGCCTGGTACAAAAGATGAGTGTAGTCTGAATAGCTCATTTCTCGATGTCCTCTCACTGTGAGGGGGGTGAATTTTTTTTCAAAGTTATTGAGATTACTAGTCTTCCAATGAGAGACACAGCTGCCTGCAGGAACACTGCAGCTGTTGGCTAGGAGGCTCAAAGCCCGCCTCTTTACGTCACACTGGCTCGACAGAAGCAATATGGATTGGCTTCAAAACAGCGTTCAGAAACAGATGGGTGACGTCACGGATACTACATCCATATTTTTTTACAGTCTATGGGTTTAACACAGCTGGTTTTACAGCAATCCATATTGACATTTTTTAATGTATAGATATGTTTCCTACTCTCTCTATAAGTGCCCCTGAAGAGAGGATAGCTAAGATCTGTTTCTTAAAGACTTGTAGAAGCAGCAGCTCCTGTTCTATGAAATAACATGGCTGCTTCAGTCAGTGTAGTCTGGTGTGTTTGAGGAGAGTGATGTAGCATCTGTTTCTGTTCAAAACAGACTTACAATCTCACTAAAAGGTTGTATCTGTAGGGATGAGCTTAAATTGGTGGAATTTACACTGAAAGATTAAATTGCAGCAATTAAGCTATTAGCCTGTGTTATGGCTATCAGCTAAAGCAATCTGCTGGAGCTGCTCCAAAACCTCTTTTACCCAACACATTTCAAAACAAAACCCAGACCTGCATAAATGTCCCCTTTAATGTGGTAATTGAACATTATCCTACTCAGGTACAGACACGATGTGTGTTGGTGTTTGTGTTTCTATAGGCAAGTGTTTGAAGCCTCTTCATGCTTTTACAGAGGCTTTACTTCCTGCAGGCTGAGTTACTGAGCCTAAAAATAAAGCTGACGATAATTAGCTTTAACCCTCCTGTTTTATTGTTCTTCTATTTCCAGGCGGAGCGAGAGCGTCAGTACGAGCTTCCCCAAGCCCATCGCCCCCCTAAACCTCTGAATGAATCCTACCTGATTGAGCAGGTTTTCTCTCAGCATCCCTACCCCCCCTCGGTTAAAGCCCACGTTAAAGGCAGCCCCCTGTACACGGACCTGAGGCTCACCAGCATGACCGATGTGAAGCGTGGACAGCCGTCCTGGACCGTGGAGGAGTACAAACGCAGCTCAGGAGAGAAGGGGAAGCAGCTCACAGCTCTGGACCTGCAGGTACCTGATTCTGCATGCTAACAGATGCTAGCACAGTCACCTGTGGCTGTGAGGCTGACTTTAAATGGGTCTCATATGAGACATTCAGATGATGTCTGAGCAGGGCTGCAGTCAAACCACTAAGAGGGAAGGTCCAACATTTTTAGACCATGATCCAGCTGTTCAAAAAGTTGAATCTGGATGATCTGAATTTGGGACTCCTGTGATTAGCTCGTCCAGGATACATCTGTCTTTGTTTCTCCAGGTAAGACTGGATGGAATCAACCTGATGCTGACACAGACTTTAAAAGTCTGTATCAAATCTGAATCACAAGTAGCTATAAACAGGATTTCATGTTACATACTGTGTCCACAAGGGGCAACAAAACCACACAAACTAAAAGTCACCCACACAGCAGTTAAAAGATCCTGAGAACATTTCACTACATTAATTTGGCACCCCCCTCTGGACAAAGTTGTACCTCGTCTCTTTACCAGTTTTATCCTGTATATGTGTCAGCCATGTTTTTCACCCTGCATTTTTTAACACTGAAATATATAACTCATCGTTCAAAATCTTTGCCATATTAAGTCTTAAAAATGGCTGTTTCAGTAGAATGCAGTTAGAGCCTGTGTCCATTCATGGCATCTAAATTAGCCAATGCAGTTTAGCACTTCATCACAGAGTGTCCTGAGCTCATTAACACCCTTAGTTTCAGCTGTTTTCCCTCAATCAGCTTGCAGAGCTAGTGAGCTAGTCTGTCTGACTACTCAAAGTGACTTTTACACTACTCGTCACATTCATCCATTCACACCCATTCACTCACTGATGGTAGAGGCTGCTATTTAGTAAGGGACCTTCAGTATTAGCCAATCTCATTCATACACATTCACACACTGCTGAACAACAGCAATTTGGGGTTCGGTGTCTTGCTCAAGGAAATTTCGTCATGTGACTGCCGGAATTGGGATTGACCCGCCAACCTTCTGATTGATAGATGACCGCCTCTACCCACTGAGCCACAGCCACTGCTCAGTGGGTAGGGTGGGTCCACACAAACCATTCAAAATCATGAAGTTTAAAACAATGGCAGATCCCTGAAATCAACTTCATCAACAGCAACGACGGAGAAGAACCTTACCAGACTTGTTTTTTTAGAGGGTGAATTTCCAGGTCTCACACTGCTGCTAACACCAGGCTAGGATTTCTTTTCACAGTTTTACATTTTTTCGGCAAAATTCCTTTGAAATAAGCAAATGTTAAGTATACAGACAATTTAAAATGTCCCTGTTTAGGAAGACAGAAGTAATGCAACGTGACTTCCTAAAGCCTGGCCACACTAGAAGCCCTCGGAAACTGAGATTGTGGGCGCTGTTAGATGATGTTATGGACACAGGCCCTAAATCAATTGAATGGACACCTACCCTCCAACCAAATAACTCTATTACTGATCATAGTGCTATTAAGTGGATTATATTGTATCATATAAAAATACTTTATATCTCAATCAAGCTCAAAATTTTGAAACGACACCACCTGGAGACTTTTCAGCACCCTATTCTGAAGGTTCCTTCTGATCAGATAGTCGTAATCTGATCAGATAGTCTTAATCTGATACTTTTGAATAACTGGACCCTGGGGAATATTTTTCCATATCTGAATAACAATAAGTACAAAAAGTGTGGTTCAGAGGAAACAAGACACATTTGAATGTAATCCCTTGAAGCTTCAAGCTCATTAAGCTGCACAAAATAAAAGTAACACCACTTTCTTTGCCCTCAGGGGTTGGTGAGAGGCTTTCTGGGAAATGTAGGGAATAATTAACTGGTGCTGACAAGGGGGAAACAAACAAGAAAGTTCATTAAAAGAGAAAATGATCTTCTCTGACGTGCTTCTTCATGAACCCTTAAAGTGCATTAAACTTCTGTTAACTCAGGTATCTAAGATCACTGAGTGATCTGTGACAGAAAACCCACACCATATGGTTGCCCACTCCAACCCTGACACAGCGGGAAGCCTGAGAGCTGCCAAATGATGAACAGAAGAAAGAGAGAACATGTGAGGGACAGAGGGGGAGACAGAGGGGGGACGGGTTGGCTGAGAAGTCAAATTGCAGGCTGTTATATTTAGAATAGTAGTAAATGCACTGTGTGTCACAGCAGAACTGCTCTCCTCTCTAATAAGTTCAAACAGTGAAGGCTTCACACTCACTGTGACTGTAATCGTGTGTCAGCAGGCTCTCTGCTCAGGAGACTAATTACCCAGAATCACTGTTAATGATTCTCAATCTGAATCCTCTATTCTCTGAATGACTGCTGATTACACTGAGTTTAAATCAGACTCACGTGTCTCAGTGATGTGACTGTCCATCAGGGATGTGCAGAAGATAATCTGGATCACACGGCACGCAGAGGAAACTTGTGTTTTATATCCCCTGTGTACATGATTATGGGTAAATCTCTCTTCTTTAAGGAATAGTTATTTTTAAAGTGCAGTTGTATGAGGTACTTGTCCATAGTACATGTATTACCCACAGTGGATCCCCGTCAGCTCCCACCCTGTGTCGCAAAACTGATGTTTTGGTTCAACCAGTGACCATGTTAACTATGGCTTTCATGCAGTTTTCTGCATTTGAAGCTTGACCCTTGTCAATCACTGTGGGGCTTCATCTCTCACAGTAGTTCAATCAAGAGGGATCATTTAATGAATTAAATATAAATATTTTACAGACATGACGTGATGTTGAATTATTGTCAGGTCTCTTTGGTGCTTGAACTCTTAGGGAGATAAGGTGACTGAAGGATGTCTGCCCACACACTGGTGGAGGAGGTGTTGTCTGATGATGTGGTCAGAGCCTTAGAAAAGATGAAGCTGATTAAACTGTGAAGGCTGGGCGATAGATGGAGGAATGGCAGACTATGTTGACTGAGGCTGATGAGATGATGAAGCTGATGAAGCTGCTCAGACTGGGCAGTTGGCAGTAATAGGAAAGTGGATGATCATGTGCAAAGATAATATGAAGGAACCACATAAAGAGAAAGCCATATTTAGAATGAAGTGGCGTGCTAGGCTGATGATGTCTTGCAGTGCTATTGGCCTGATGAGACCAGGGGCTTATACTAAGAAGCAAGTTCAACATACCACAGACATCTTTTCCTGATCCATCTTCACTGAACCTGACACAGGAGATAGTGTGTAAATTGGACCAGGTCATGTTTTCTGATTGCTTTTTTAAGGTGCTTCTGAACGTGTAAATTTAGAGCTAATTCATGTTGCAGTTTATCATACAGAAATGATTACATGGAAGAATAGAGAGGAGACGTCAGAGGAGTTTCAATGTTTGGCCAATGTGCAGCGATTCCGGAAGTGCTGTGAATGCAGGAAATACAATGCTGTCACACGGACCAATCACAGGGCTTTCTGTCCACGTCGTTTCAATGCTTTGTTACATTCTGGAGGAGTTGCGTATAACCCTGTATTTATACAGGATGCATGCGTTGCGTCCCATTCTGGTCAATGCTCATGTTCACCCAGGGAGTGCTGTGGTGCGTCTCAGCTCTGTGTTGGGAGCGTGCCACCACGCCGCTCCGGCAGAGATACATGCTGAATCTTCTTTCGACGGAGCCCACGCCCAGAACGTGTCAATCTACACAGAAAAGAATGACCTGGACAGGAAATCAGGCATGAGGATCGCATGCAACATATGCTCAATTTCAAAATAAAACACATAGTACAGAATCCAAACCGTTTAAAAGATTGAATCTATCAGAAATAATCATTGATTATGGCTGTAAGCTACAAACAGGATCAGATAAGTGATCCATGTGGACAACAGGACTTTAAGATGATCACTGTGTCAGAAGGTAACAGGACTTTAAGATGATCACTGTGTCAGAAGGTAACAGGACTTTAAGATGATCACTGAGTCAGAAGGTAACAGGACTTTAAGATGATCACTGTGTCAGAAGGTAACAGGACTTTAAGATGATCACTGTGTCAGAAGGTAACAGGACTTTAAGATGATCACTGTGTCAGAAGGTAACAGGACTTTAAGATGATCACTGTGTCAGAAGGTAACAGGACTTTAAGATGATCACTGTGTCAGAAGGTAACAGGACTTTAAGATGATCACTGTGTCAGAAGGTAACAGGACTTTAAGATGATCACTGTGTCAGAAGGTAACAGGACTTTAAGATGATCACTGTGTCAGAAGGTAACAGGACTTTAAGATGATCACTGTGTCAGAAGGTAACAGGACTTTAAGATGATCACTGTGTCAGAAGGTAACAGGACTTTAAGATGATCACTGTGTCAGAAGGTAACAGGACTTTAAGATGATCACTGTGTCAGAAGGTAACAGGACTTTAAGATGATCACTGTGTCAGAAGGTAACAGGACTTTAACATGATCACTGTGTCAGAAGATAACAGGAAAAAAATATAGAGCAGAATTATTCATACTTAACTCATCTAAACCTACAAAAATGAAAGTTTATAGTTCTGCAGCATACTCAGTGATTATTAAAGCACAAATGTAACACACTACTATCCAGCTGAGCAGAAATTTAACCACAGAAAGGCTCTGTAACCTGTTGTTTGTATGTAGTTCTCTCTATGCTGGACCAAGTTGATCCTGGCTGCTCTGAGCTGCGCTATGCTTCAAACATGCCGGATCAAACATGCGGTGCAGCCACAACCCAATGCAGCGCATCCTGTATAAATTGGGGGTTAGGTCTATACGTAGTTTAGACCTTATATTTCAGCTGCAGCTCTGCCAGTATCAAACTGAGTACAAAAACTTCACCAACTAACCTTTTTTAGTACTTGTTGAATTATGGTGTCAGGAAAGCACAATCAACGACTGTCATCAGTATTTATTTATTTATTTATTTTTATTTTCTTTTTCTCTTGTCTGCATATATATTTCTGGTTTGTGTCATGTTTGTCACAAACTGTCAAATATTCATGCAATTTATTCTTGCAGCAAAAGAAAAGAAAGAAAACCTTTTTCTTCTGTGCTTGTGACTGTGTGCATGCAACCATCACCATCCCTCTTAGAACTCTGGCCTATCTTTTATTGGCAGCTAATATCATGTTCTGTAAAAGAGGGCGTGCACACCTAGGTGGACCAAAACAAATAAAAAATAAAAATAAGAGAAAGTGAAAGAAAGATTACATACGGATATACAAAGGGACAGGGAGAGAGAAGGAGAGAGAGACCTAACACACTTAGATGGAGAGGGACCATCTCACCATGATGCCAAAAAGAAAATCCGTGGGGTGATACTAATGATTAAGCAACCCTTAGTGTCCACAATCATTACTGAAGCTTGGGTCGCAGAGGGTTGCCGCCGTGCTGTGTTCTATTTGTGTAACGAGACCACCACTGGTGCAGATGAAACCACCTGGGTCAGACCAGCCGAGCGGTACGGCTCAGCACCCGGGCCGCGAGAGCAGTCAGACCGAAGGACCCAACCCACCGCGGGAGACCCAGGCCAGGGGACAAGCCAAGGACCCAGACCGGAAGCAAGCAGGTACCGCCGGAGCACCCAGGGCGACCGCCAGGTCACCCAGTAGGAGGAAATGGGGGCGAGGGGGGAGAGATCCCGCAGGGCCAATCCCACCTGCCCCCCCCAGACGGCCCGACCACTCCCCCAAGCCACGCCCCCCACCCATGCCCTGCGACTGATGGACCAGGCTGCGGGGGCATGGAGGGACACCCCAATGGCTGCCGTAGTAACACCCCCCCAGCTGCGCACCACCCCACCCCCCCAAGAGGACCGCGAGGGAACCGCGGGAAACCCGGCCCCGAGGGCAGCCGCGGACCAGGCCCCCACAGGGGAGGGGGCAGCAGGGGGGCGGAGGGTGACAGGGTCACCAGCCACCCACCCAGCCCCGATGGGCCCCCAATGAGTAGGGCCGAGCCAAACACTAAGGCCCCGCCAAACCTGATCTGTGTGTGTGTGATATGATTTGAATTTTGTTTTGTTTGTTTTTTTGTTGTATGTATGTTTGCTAGTGAGGTGGATTAAAATAGGGGGGGCAGGAAGGGAGGCAGGAGAGAGGGGGGAGAGCCGTAGTGCACTACTGCATCACAACCCCCCCCCCCCCCGTATAAAACCCGCCCCCCCGACCCTATATCTTTACCTATATCAGTATCTAGTGAGGTGCATTAAAATAGGGGGGGGGGCAGATGGGGGGCGGGAGAGAGGGGGGAGAGCCGCAGCGCACTACTGCACCACAATCTGCCCCCCCCCCCCCAGTATAAAACCGGTCCACCCAACCCACACCCCCCACCCCATGTCTTTACCTATATCAGTATCTGTCATCAGTATTTTTATATATGTGAATCATACAGGTAGAGACAGTATCTTATGTGTCAGGTACTTTATGTTTCTTTGTTGACTATCTTTAGCCCTTTAATAACTCCGCATGCAGGATACATTTTTTTCTAAATAGACTATCATTTTCTTTCTATTTCCAAAAGCCAAGAAATGTCTTCAGTGAGTTAACTTTGACCTAAAGCCAGTGACGTTAACATCAGACGCCGGCCATAAACTGAATTTACTCTGTCAGTGGGTAGATGCACGACTATGGCTGCTGGCACAACTGAGCACAAAGGACGTCATTTGTAAACATGTCTGTAGGAAGTGGTGTTGCTTAGGCTGCTGCGGTCCTATCACAGGCATGTGTTTTTTATTAATGGCAAGCAATGCACTCTATGTAACATTCAGCAAAGTGGGAGGATGACTCGGATCGTGTCCCCTGCATGAACATAAAATTTAAGTGTGTCCATTAAACGTGGTGGTGTTGTAATGTTCTGCTAAAAGTCATCTTTATGACAAATATTAATTTTGGAATGATGCTTGTTCATATTAATCACAATTTACTGCAGAAAACACGTCCCTCCAGCACAGTGCTTTAGTGTCTGTCACGCTTTTTACCTCACTCTCAAAGTAATGAAGCTCAATTATGAGCAGATTACCAGAGAAGTTTAATCTACCAGTTTATAATCCATCATATCATGTGGAGCATGTTTTTTTTCCAGCTGCTCTGACTCACTGTACAAACAGAAATCAGTTTAATTATCAATATGTTGTGAGTGGGATCGTTGTAATGAAGAATGTGTCTCCTGCAGTGTTTTCAGTGGAGCTGCTGCAGAGCAGACTGAAAAGCAGTCTTTCTGTATGAGAGCCTCAGTCTGCAGTAACCTGTTCTCATCATATCCTGGCTCCAGAGGATGCCCCTGTGCTCTCCAACTCAACAATACACTGAACCTACACTTTATTAAACTGAAGATGGTATACATTCACTCTGACATCTTCCACCACCATCTACACTGGTTAGCTTCAAATCTTAACAAGTCAGACTAAACCATGAAAAGTGGAGACAACTGTTGTTATTAAAGACACTTAGATTGTAAAATAAGAAGACCAACACTCAGATGCTAATTAAACTGAGTTTCACTTGAAACACAAATTAAGTTGTCTTTTTTGGTGGCAATACCTAAACATTACAGAAATGACCTCCCACATGCAGCTGCAGGAGGGGACTTCTTCATTTTCATTAAAAGCTTGATTAAATCCACCCTCATGAATATGGCTTCTTTGGCCTCATAAATCATGTACACAGCAGAAACAGAGAGTGATTGTGAATCACTTACCCTCCCAATCTTCTCTGTCTCAGGATCTAATTCACAAACCACATTGCACTGCTTGTTTCAGCATTCCCAGAAAGTCCTGCAGCTCTGTGCACATTGCTCTTGTTTTGCGTCTGATTGTGGAGATGAGCTGTCAGCATCTGCACTCTCTGCTGCACAGAGCTGCACAGTGCTCCGTCATCTTGCCGTCAATCAGTCCACATACAGATGATGAGCAGGATGGAGAGAGGACACTTCTTATCAGTTCATTGTGAAGTGATGTATGACAGACGTGACAGATTTCGCCTTTAATACAAAGCTTCCAGAGGTGAATTGTTGTCATGATCAAAGGATAGTTTGAGTGTGATATCTCTCTTAAATTCTGACATGCAGTTTCCACTAACTCTCAGCAGATGTTAAAATGTCACTCTGACTGTGCATGGCTGTCAGGTAGACAATGGGGGTCATTTGAACAGAAAGAGGCCTGTTTTGTCCCCAAAGAAATGCAGAATGGAGTATTTGAATACATGCGAACAGCAACGGCACATAGAGATGTTATTAGTCAAAGGCAGTTTGGGTGCTTTGTGAACTAATATCTATTTGTCTAATTCACTAGGTTTAGTAGGCTTTGAATCAGACCTGTGTTGTAACCCAGCTTTCCAAGGTTTAAATTCTGATAAAGGACTGAAGATCTCAAGTTTGTCTAAATCTGTTGCACATCATACAATCACAGAATTTATGCATGAACAAAACATTTCTAATATCAGACTTTTCTCTCATGTTTCCATCAGACCCAGGAGTCCCTGAACCCCAACAACCTGGAGTACTGGATGGAGGACGTCTACACCCCAGGCTTTGATTCGCTGCTAAAGAGGAAGGAGGCAGAGTTCAGGCGGGCAAAGGCGTGCAAGATTGGCGCGCTCATCGCAGCTGCTACTTGCACCGTGATCCTGGTCATCGTTGTTCCTATTTGCACCATGAAAACATGAGAGAAGTGATTGATGGTTGGTTTAATCTCAGCTGTGTGAGCTGTGGGTGAGTGTGCAGCAGATTAACTGCGAACATGATGGTACTGTATCTGATGGAGGTTTGTAGTTTTAATGCAGTATTACTTCAGGAGGTCTTTCTGCCAATATAAACCCTGATAGGACAGCTACTGTACTCTAGAAATGAAATCAGCAAGTGCATAATATCTAAACTGTACATAGAGGTTTAACATTAGTAGTTTATTGTACTCTTATAAACTGGGAGCTCATGGATTGACTCATCTGTCTTGAACACCTGCAGCAGATGAACTGAACCAGATTTATTATCGTAGCCAGCGTATGATATTTTTATTTTTCCTATATTTACTGTACAGTGTATTTTGATCAAAGTTATTTTTGATGAATTATCTGGTTGAATGTGAGAAGTTGTCTTTATTTTATTATCTTTCTTCAATAACAGCAGGCATTTTAGGTAATTAAATTTGTGCAACACATTTTTCTAATTAGACCCGCGCTATATTGAAGTAGTTAATAATAAAGATATACATGTACATAAGCCGCAGACACATTATGACTGCACAGATAAACTGAATGTATTAATAATGTTAGACTGCTCAGCTGTAAAGCAATGACAGGACGAGTAATTGAATGTTGAGACATAACCAGCCATCAGCTCATCGCAGCCTTCCCTCTGAAACATTTCCTCCTTTCCTCCTTCGCTCTTCTTCATTGCATTTCTTCGTTTCTATGAGGCTCACCTGGGCTGCTTGTACGGCTCAGCGTTATTGATTATACTCTTTTCCCACACCAGCACAAAGCAAACAGCATCAACAGCAAGCTCTCTGCAGGTTTGCCCGTCTGTGTGCTGCTGCAGGTTTTACAGCTTTTCAGACATGAGACCATCGAAACAACAAGGAGAGAAAAAGTGCACCCAGATGAAAAGACACATGTTTGAAAACATAAAGAGGTAACTGAAGGACAAATTGTAAAGAGATTTAACTGACAAATGAAGTCAAACCGACCATGAAGAGCTGCCTGTTGTGTTGTGTACTTAAGGATGCATTGAGTCTGCAAAGAGTGTTGAATAATAATAAAGTCCAAGACAGCGAGAGACGGCCTCCTGATGGAGTCAGACCTCAGGAACCTGAGTCTCTATGTTTGTATGACTGACATCATGTTAAAGATGAAAAGACGGAGTGAAGGGGGACTCCTCTTCTCTTGGCAGCTATCATCCCCAGCGTCAGAGATCGTGGCACAAAAGTAGACAGACCTGAAGTTGACTGCAGCCAAAGATAACGAGTTCAGGGTCAGGCTGAGGAACATTTATAAACCCCCTAGAAATCAGCGAGTGAAGGGTAGAACCAAAAGGCGTGGGACAGTGTGGCATCCATCACACAGCGGGGAGACAGAGGAGTCAAATTTAGAGTAGTGCAAACGGTGGACAACCTTAAGCTGATACTCACTGTTCACTGTCTCTCATCCCACAGACAATTAGATATCCAACTCCTCTTTCCAGCCATCTCTGATCTTGACCTGTGGGCTGGAGAACAAGTGTCAAGCTAACACATACATTTAGAAAAAGGACGTCCAAAGTGTTTTATAATGGATCAAAAAAAACCATTCTTTTCTAGGAGAGTCTCAAAGTTTTGGATCTTGCATCGAAATAATGTCTCATTTGTAGGTTATGAAAACTATAGCTGGGGCAAACTGAACTCACCTCTTAGCTGACTCAATGGTATTTACTGTTAGTTCATATACAGGTTCTCATTACAGACTAAACCTCTTTCTCTCCAGACATGGAAGGACTTGACTGTGAGGGTATGACAGAGCACAGCCAACCCATCATTAGCATGGCTGTTTCATAGCCTGGCCACATACAGTGTAACCTAAATATAGATGCTACCCTCTTTCTAACCTATATAAAAGTAGGACCGCTCCTAAAAGTGAACAAAACCCTGACGTGTGCGGCATTTTGTCAGCTTAAAGCCTTCATGTCTGTTTTTTAAATTGCATCAAGGTACACAGAGTAATGCAAGAGTAAGGCATGTAAAGGTGCTTTTCGACCAGAAGTACCAGGAACTTTTAGGATTGAAATGGTTCCTGTGGTCCATTGGTGTCTGCATTTCCAGTGAGGCCTGAAGTCCAGTGGAAATGATGAAAATCAGGCCAGTTTCATGTACAAAGAGCAGTTTCACTCCACCTGACACTCTAATTAAGGGGTTTTAGGGGCTTCGAGCTGAGCTGTCTGTAACTCTAGTCTAACATGGGGGCTTCAGACTTCTGCTGGTTTTGCTTCAGGAAAGAGTATTTAACCCCGTTTGTCTGTACTTGCCTGAATCACGCTAACAAAGTTTCTATGTCACACAAGAACAGAAATGTCAAGGATTTGTTTCAAAGTCCTGGATTCTCTGAGATAAAGAGACAGACCAGCTATTTGTATCTCCAGCCGTCCTGGAGTCAGTGAACTGAGTTATCACATTAAAACATTCAGGCAGTGATCCTCTGCTCTCAGGTTCATGACTGACCTGAAACAGGCTGTCATAGCCTGAAGCCTCCCTGGAGGAAAATACATCCACTGACTAAGAAAAATCCTTCATCCAGTTAGATGATGTGATGGAAAATGATCTTGACATGGCTTAAAACGTAGCATCAGGTGCCACACTGAGGGGCTAGATAATAAGTCGGCTATTTAAAGCTGCTGGTCTTACATATCTTGTGGTAAGCCCCACTAAAAGGAACTAAAAGATTTTGAACTGCTCCAGCAACAGCTTGTGAAACATTGACAAAATGACAGGAAGAATCCCACAGTAGACAGACCTTTTGTTAAAGACAAAAACCTACAATCAGACCGCTCTCTGAAAGGAAACCAGACTCCGGTCACACCTCAAACACTGCACTTTCTCTCCTGCAGAGTTTGTTGAAATGTTTGTTTGACTTCGGTGTTTGCTGCCTTGTCGGGATCAAAAGTAACATTTGATTGATAAACACTAAAAATTCTGTTTTTGTGTCTTTGAAAGTGTGATGTCTTTTTAAAAAGCATCTTAGAACAAAAAGGTCCATCTCCGTACAGATCCTTTCTGTAACATTATCAGGCACTTTGAGTAACAATCTGAGCCTGTTAAGGACAGAAACAAGAACTTTTTGTGGATGGACTCTAATTTGGCACATTTAGTTTAATGAGCTTGACAAAAAGACACTTTACATCCTGACAGACGTGGCTAAATCTCTCCACCCTCCTCCCCTTTTAATCCATGGAAACCCTTCAATATGAGGTCATAAATGAAGGGGTATCAGTGACTGCCTGAATTAGCTTCTGCTGCTTTTGTTAACCAGTTCAATATCGTAAGTCTGGCCCCTTCTTGATTTTGATTGGCAGATAAGGGAGGAGAGTGAAGCGACAGAAAACAGCTGATGGTGAGTGTTTCAATGCTGAGTACTGAAATGCATCGACTTTATACAGAAAATAGATGCTGTTAGTGCAAAACCAATGGGGTAAGCATACAGAGACCCTAAAAATAGTGATGTATTCCACAAAGTTCATAAAAATAGATTTCTATAATTCTCCTTTAAGTTACCTCATTTGGTCATAAAACCTGCAGCAGTTTACAGCCTTTTCAGCTCACTAAGAAACAGATGGGTTATTTGTATGAATAAAGCTACTTAGTCACACACTAAGAAACTGAGTTATTTTGATTTTTTACTAGCAAACATCCAGAACCTGAAATCATGAGCCAACTTTCAGTGCCAATGAAGAAGCAGCCTAACCATGATCCTAGTTTAAGTCACCATGTTTATGTGTTGTGACACTGAACAAAGACCTAAAGGACAGAAACCCCTTTGAATGTAAGACATCCTTTTTCAATTGTATTTGTGAATCCTAACTGTTTCCATCTCCTGTCAGTCAGTTATGCTGAGCACAGGTGTGAGCAGAGAGCTGCTCCATGTATTTCTTTCCCTGTTTACCATCCGCTGCATTGTTTCTGCCTTCATATGGGAACATGAGCTCAGCACACTGTACGAGTCTGTAAATACTTTCAGGGTGGAGGCACACTATAGGAGCAGGTGCTAACTGGAATATTACTAATAAAAACGTCTTGTTCTGACTGTTCATGGGTCCGTGTCTCTCTTTTGTTTGATCTGGGATGTTATAGTAAATATTTCTATAGATATTAAACCAAAGAAGGAGCTTTCAAAACCTTGAAGATCCTCACTGCTATCCAAAAGAAATATGCATGTCATAGATTCAATCTCTCAATAATGCTTGCTTCAATTTTTTAAATCTTATTTCTATAAATGTATTACTTTCTGCTTTTTTTATTGATGCAATTTGTCATTGAAACATTCATTTGAACTTAAGAACCATGAAAACCGAGTTTCCACAAGCACCTGAGGAGATTATTGTTTGCATAATCCTATTAAACAGATTTAAAACTAATACTATGAAAGCTAGAGGTCCGTCACAGCAACATGAGGGTCAGACCTCGTTTCAGGAAAACCAATTTTAACTGCTCAGTCCAACAATCTCACTCTGAATACAAATTATATGCAGGAGCTCAGACATCTAGAGAGACATCTTTAACATTTAAAGGATGATTCAAGCATCACAACCGGATCAGTTTATTTTTAAGAATTAGATTTTTTCTTTTTAAAAGTATGATATCTGAGTCTGATACTAAGCTTGTCCTTGTTTTGTTTTCCTAATTTTACGTGACATAGTGGTTAAAAACAATTTTACTTTCAGGTACAAATGGTTTGGCCTATTACACAGCGTACATGTCACGTTGGAGGAAAACTGAAGGATGACCCAAATGCAGACTTTAAAATAAAAAGGTTTTAATAAACAGAAGAACAAAAAGGTTAAAATACTGAAATGTCTAAAAAACTAAATCCAAAATAACACAGAGAACACAAGGAAGACTGACACAGAGAGAACACAGGAAAGACATACAAGAATCCAACAGAGGACAAGAGAAACAAAGCAACTAAACACACAGAGTAATTAACACAGGTGTGAACACAGGACACAGGTGAGACTAATCAGGTTAATCAACAAGGAGGGAAACACACAAGGTCAGAGAGGAAATCTAAGCTGGACACACAGGGATGAAAAACTACAAAATAAAACAGGAAACAAGACTAAACTAAGAAACACAAGAAAATACACAAAGGACTACAACACAAGACATGGATCACTAAACACGAGTGATTGTCTGTGAGAGCAACTGCATTTTGGCCAACGGAACCATGCCTGTGCTGATCTTCCCAAAGGAGGACATCTGTGTGATGTACATCATGGCATGCTACTACACCTTTCACCTCACATACCCCAAGTGCTTAGCCACACTCCTCTCTGTGCTGCAGACAGAAGTTCTCATGGATGCCATCCATGACTGAGACATGACTTCTTTATATAAAAAAGCTATGGCTGAGTGGAGGAAGTTCAGTGAGTAGGCTTGTACATTGATCTCCAGCTCCAGTAAAACTGTTGGATGATGTGGTTTGTTCAGTTCTCAGCGTCCTAATAGTAATTCACGGCATTCTTGTGTGGAATGTTTATTGTTATACAGTTTACACAACTGTTTGCGCAGTCATCTGTCCATTCAGCCTTTCAATGATGACCAGTCATTGTAATGTTTTGTTCTGTTAATGTGCACCTTAAATATATTAAAGAGGTGAAAAGAAATTGGATTCATATCTTCATTTAAGCAAGTGACATGTACTGTTCTTGTAGTCAGGATCACAGATTACAAGCATTAATATGATTCATGAATTCCACAGCTTTTGGCTCATTTAAAATAATCCTACATAATGAGACATGTATTCTTAACTTGTGTCTCTCCCTCAAAAAAAGTAAATTAGTTTTTAGTATAACTTTACTGGTTTCAAGAAATGTAATGCCAAGTGCATGTCATTATGTCAAGATAATGGCATTAGCATATTTTTCAACATATTGAGAAAAGAAGTCTCATATTTTTGTATTTCTATCATGAAAAATGCACTTGTTATTAGTAAAAATACACTCATTTGAAGGTATTTCTGAGTTCATTGAGGTTAGATATTTTATTTGTTTTGGAAAGTCTTGCCAAGCCCAATTTTTTATTGTTATGTTGGCAGATAATTTGGCTTAGTTTAAGTACTATACCCCCAATTATTGTATATTTTTTTCTCGTTTCTGAAGGCTGGCTTTTTGCAGTGCACTGTGAACTGTCACTATGGAGGGATGGATGGATGGATGGAGGGATGGATGGAGGGATGGATGGATGGATGATGGATGGATAGATGGAGGGATGGATGGATGATGGATGGATGATGGAATAATGGATGGATGGATGATGGATGGATGATGGAATAATGGATGGATGGATGATGGATGGATAGATGGAGGGATGGATGGATGATGGATGGATGATGGAATAATGGATGGATGGATGATGGATGGATAGATGGAGGGATGGATGGATGATGGATGGATGATGGAATAATGGATGGATGGATGATGGATGGATGATGGAATAATGGATGGATGGATGATGGAATAATGGATGGATGGAGGGATGGATGGATGATGGAATAATGGATGGATGGAGGGATGATGGATGATGGAATAATGGATGGATGGATGATGGATGGATGATGGAATAATGGATGGATGGAGGGATGGATGGATGATGGAATAATGGATGGATGGAGGGATGGATGGATGATGGAATAATGGATGGATGGAGGGATGGATGGATGATGGAATAATGGAGGGATGGAGGGATGATGGAATAATGGATGGATGGAGGGATGGATGGATGATGGAATAATGGATGGATGGAGGGATGGATGGATGATGGAATAATGGATGGATGGAGGGATGATGGATGATGGAATAATGGATGGATGGATGATGGATGGATGATGGAATAATGGATGGATGGATGATGGAATAATGGATGGATGGAGGGATGGATGGATGGATGGAGGGATGGATGGATGATGGAATAATGGATGGATGGAGGGATGGATGGATGATGGAATAATGGATGGATGGAGGGATGGATGATGGAATAATGGAGGAAAGGCTGGGTGGATGGATGGATTGTTTGATGATGAATGGATAGCTGATGGATGAACCTCTCATGGGATTACAGTTCATATGAACTCTAGTCATCACCTCGTGCATCCCAGAGACCTTGGATTCTTCTTTAGAGCTGATGTTTGGTGTTTAGCACTCTATCTCCCTTTTGGAGACTCTAGGCTCCTCAAGCAGGCTGCTATGTCCTGTTTTGGTCTAGTCTCTTTTGGTGATTTCTGATTGCCTGTTTTACTTTCTAGATTGTCCTTGTGTTTCAGTCTTGTATCCTCTCAGTGTATTCTGTTTGTAATAAGTTGACATTATGTGTCCCTTGTGGGTTTAGTGTTTCATGTCTGGTGTTGTCTTCCCTGTGTGTGAAGAGTTTCCTGTTTTATTTTTATAGTTTTTGCTCCCTGTGTTCCTGTTTTCTAGATAAGATCAGATCTGATATTACTTTATTGATCCCCAGAGGGAAATTCAGTTGTTGCAGCAACACAGACACAAGTACAATCAAGAAAAAGTTTCAATTAGTAAAATAACATAAGTGAAAATAAAAATAGATATATAAAGATATAATAAAGATAGAATACAATTTAGATATAAACAAATGTTACAATGGATTTTAGATAAATATAAATGTTACAATGGATTAAATAGAAGTAATTACAGGCAGTATTAAAAATTATTCAGTAGTGACAGGTTGACATGGTGTGATTATGGTTTAGTAATGACAGATTAAGCAATATATATATATATATATATATATATATATATATATATATATATATATATATATATATATATATATATATATATATATATATTTCCCCATATATATATATATATATAATAAATATGGGTATATAATATGACCGTAAGTTGTAGAAACAATAATAATGTAATATAACATAATATAATATAACGAAGATGATTAGAACTGCAAGCGGATATGAGCGGGCCCTCGCACAAGCACCGCCTGATGTGAGCCACCGCCTGATGTACTCCACCACCTGATGTACGCCACCGCCTGATGTGCAGCAGGTGTTGCTGTGCTGCACTTTATGAGGCCTAGGTTGAAACTGTGAGCATACTTGTGCAGTTATCAGCATTGTGTACATTGCAGTACTGCCTGTTACCAGTAGGTGGTGTTGTGACTTTAAATACGTTCTGAAGGATTGTTCATCACAGATCATTATAGAAAGAGTTGTGATCACAAGCATGTTAAAAACATTTTCTGAGAGTAAATACCCATCGTGTCCTCTAGGTGGCGCTATTCATATGACCAACATGTGTATATAGATGAGTTCAGGCTGGATCCATGATGATACATGTCAAATTTGGAAGAGATCGGTTATTGTATGTAAATGTCAGTACCATATATTTCCTGTGGGTGGCGCTATGGCTGTAGTAGATAAATGAGTTCATAGGTGTGTTGAGGGGTCGACCCTGATCATTTGTATGTAACTTCAAACAAATTGATCCCTGTATGAATCGCTATAAATGTTTCCTGTTTCATGGCGAGACATCAGAGTTTGGGGCGTCCCCAGAGACACACCCTTTAACGACAGGTCACAGTCTGACCTGTGACGCTTCATGAAGGTGTGAAGGTCAAATTTCTGAGCACATTTGAAAAAATGGCTTACAGTTTGTCCGTCAACCTCCTCTCAGCCACTGACTCCAGACTGTCCAGTTCTAGGCCAACCACAGAGCGGTTTTGTTTTACTTCCTGTGTTTTCCCTCCTTTTGATTGTCTTCACCTGTGCTTAGATGTCCTCATTTGTGTCTCGTTATTCATGTATATATAGGCTGTTTTTGAAACGGCCTGCTACACACATACAGCATTTGAATTTAGTATGTAGTCTGTCTGTTCTGTTGGATCTGTGTTGCAGCATGCTGGGCCAGACGTCACTGGATTTCCGGTTTCGGAAAGCGGAAGTAAACAACGACCAAGCTGATAGATAAACTGCTTCTTTAGCATCACTTCTGATTTAAAAGTTAGGAAGTGGTTTATATGGAATTTTATAATTTTCACAGCACCCAAAAACTGAGTGCCCCACGTCGAAAAAAGAAGAGATAAGAAAAAGCGGAACGAGCGCTGTGCATTGTGGGAAACAGTACGCGAGGCAGACTGGTCTGATGCATACTGGGAAATGTTCCAGAATCAGTAGACATCAGGGGAGTTTTGGCATACTGCAGATTTTGCTCTAGTTCACATAATACACACTCAATTTTGGCCAAATCAGTACACACTGCTAGTATAGTAGGCGGTTTTGAAAACAGCCATAGTCTCTGTGTTTCCTCCCTTCTGTCTCAGTTCATTTTGTGTGATGTGTCCTGTCAAGTCTTACCCTGTGTTCCTGTTTCCAGCGGTTTTTGTTTTAAGTAAATCTTCTTTTATCTCAGTTCTAGTTTATTAAATCCTTTTTATTTTTGAATCCTTTGTCCTTTTGTTTTCCTATTCACCACCGTGACATGCTATTCTAGAAAACAGTGTTCTAGATAGGGGCACCACAATCTCTTCAAGATATGATCGTTAAAGGTGACATATCATGCAAAATTGACTTTTGAATGGTTCTCTACCTGAAATATGTGTCCCTGGCATGTCTACAAACCCCCCGAGAATGAAAAAAATCCATTCTGCCCCTGTTCTGATTTCTCCACCTTTCTGTAAATGTGTGTGAAACGAGCCGTTTCAGACTTCAGTGTTTTTGTTACGTAACAACAATATCCGGTCTGTCATGGAGTCAGAGCTTGGAGCTTGTTCAGCCCATAGACTGTATAAAATAATACTGAATCCCTCCTCTGTTTTTCGTTACCTGCACAAATGTGTGCTAACAAGGAGCTTAGGAGGGAGGCATGCTAGTTGTAGGCTGTCTTAATAAACACAAAGGTCGGTTTTACTCCCCACGTCTGCAGATTTGAAGATCTAGTGGATGATTTTTATTTGTCATGGATAAGTGCTAGCGCTAATTAGCATAGCCACATAGCTATATGTTCATAGCTGTAGCTGTAGCTGTAGCTGTAGCTGTAGCTGTAGCTGTAGCTGTGTACCAAGACACACGTCGACATACTGACAAATAAAACAACAAGAAACACTAAATCTGTGACCAATCCTTCAGAAAAGGTCCTGCTGCCTTTCTGGCAGAGGTCGGTTTTACTCCCCACGTCTGCAGATTTGAAGATCTAGTGGATGATTTTTATTTATCATGGATAAGTGCTAGTGCTAGTTAGCATAGCCACATAGCTACATGTTCGTAGCTGTATACCAAGACACACGTCTACATACTGATAAATAAAACAACAAGAAACACTAAATCTGTGACCAATGGTTCAGAAAGGTCCTGCTACAGGCGCCTCTCCGTCAGGATCAGATTCAGAGGGTTGAAGTAACGTGATCTCTGAGCAGCCGTGTATATTCAGCCAACATGTAAACATTAGATCAACGTGCTGGAGAGCCGAGGCACATCCACTTCCAGAGGGGGCGTGGTCAGAGGGAAAACAGAGTGTTCTGATGAGGAATGAAGAAGAGGACTTTTCAGGCATGCCAAAATCTGATTTCAAAGTGTTTTTTTGAGCATAAACTTTAAAGACATGTTTTGGGGACCTCTTAGACCAATATATATATTGATGAAAAAAGCGTGATATGTCCCCTTTAACTTAGTTCAATTTAGAGAGGAAAATAATTTACAAGCCTCCAACTGGAAGTCCTGCAGGCAGTCAGAGGATGATGCATTCAACATGGTTTACATTACATTCAGAAATACATTTTCGCTTTGCAGTATTGTGCCAGAATACTGTTTGTTTTTCAGCTCAATAGAAAGATCACTCCAAACTCAGCCTGAGTCAAATCATTTAAGGGGCTCCTCCACCAGCATCAAACCCTTAGTCACTTGTAAGTTGGTGTATTTTTATGCACAATTATGTCATGAAAGTTTTATTTTTTTTTTAAGGGAAAACTTATTTCAGTTGAATAATATAATTCATGTGAGCCAGATTTCATATACTAGACAATTTAAGGTCCCATCATACACCCAGTGAAAGCATTTTGGAAAACAGTGTTGCTCATGAAAACATCTCTCAATGATGATGGGAACCGGAGGCAGTACCAAATTAGGCAGAGGAGGCCACCTCACACTTTTATATGCAGGAAAAACCCTGCTGCTAAGATGCACACATCGCTCTCTGACATCATAACACCGAATCTCTTAGCACTAGCAGGCATTACTGATAAACCACCAGTCACTGTATCAGCAGATGACTTAGAGAGAAATGGAGAAAGAAAAGAAGGTTACAAAAGAGAAAGAAAAAGGTTACACCACAATGTTTTGCACTGACTGCTCTGACATGGTTCCATCACTAATCCAAGAAGGTGAATAGAAGTCTGTGTGCAGATAGGGGGGTTGATCAGCTGGTGCTCTTGTGCAGTCAGAATCACTCAGAGCTGAACATAAGCACATCTGCGGAGATAACAGTAGACTTCTGGATCATTTGAGGTGGCATCCACAGACTCACCATGACCTTAAGTCTCCGCTCATCCATCACTGGCTGGTCAGACTGGCCTCCTAACAGGACATGACACACACAACAACAGACAGTGTGGACCAACCTGTCTTCCGCTCAGGTCTTCTGCATGTCAAGAGTCAGGAAGATCCCAGAAGATGAGGTCATCCTCACTTCTACCTTATCCCACACCTAGTTTCCCCCTCGCCCTGCACAGTCCCAAAACTGAAGACTGAGACTTCGCAAGCTCTCTCTTCAATACATGCAGAAACAGATAAATTCTTACATGGAGGTAAAGGGGTAATTGTTTCTTTAAATTCTGAAACAGAACTATCAGAGCTGATATTTAAATCAGCATCCATTACGCATGTCGTACAGAACACAGCCATGTAATCCAGTTGTAAAATAAGTAAAGATTCATAGCCTACCTGTCTTTGATGTTAGTCATCATAGGATCCTTTCTCACACCATGCAGTGTCCTGATTTTGAAAATATTAAATAAGTTGTGCTGCTGTGCCTCGTGTGTAAATGTACACACATCTGTTAATTTGGAAAGTACCTGATTATTTCTGCTGTTCAGAAGGATTGTTTCAATGGAATAGCACCAATCCATGCATCAACATGACATCATATGGTGACCTGTGTGTGTTGTCTGTGCTTTTAGGGGCAAGATGGAAGGGGAGAAGTTAAACATGCCGGCTGTATTTAAGTAGATATATAGGCTGAAATGTGGTGTGTACAGTAATATGCCTGCATGCAGTCGCATCTGACTCTTGGATGAAATGAGAGCAGATATACTGATGGTTTATGTCATGATATGGCCAAAACTATGGTGGCCGACAAGGGCCAAACACACTGCATTGGCCCAGTGCGTCACAAATGGAGCGCCGCCTGCAAGCTAGTTCAGGCAGACAACTCGAGCTGCGCTCAGTCATACTGACACGTCATCATCCTCCCTATCAGCTGATCTCAACATCCTCATTTGGCGGTCTCTGTCTCTGCCTCTGCTTTGCAAGTGCTCCTGCTGTCCTGCTCAGTGCTGTGTGCAATCTTTGTACCCACCTCCACCCCGGCATCCACCTGCGGGCTCCGAGGGGGTTAGTCCTATCTCATTGCTCCTAAATGTATGCATTTAAATAATGTATGCTGAGTAATGAGGTTCGGAGCCCATACGCCAAACACAATACTGTATGCTGCAATAAACTTATCTTAAGTGAACGTGAGTTGTCGTACTGAATTAGAGAAAACAGCAGAAAGCACAGAAACAATGCAAATTCACAAACTCAAACACAAGTCTAGACGAGAAACAAAAAGAGAATCGAGTGCAAACAAAAAAAAGTCCTGCAAGAAACAAAAACAAATGCATCATCATCAAATGCCCTGCAAATATAGAAACTATGCAAACCAAGAAAACAACTGTGAATGAAAAACGCTGCAGAACCAGTCACCATCACAGGTGATGTTTATTTTATTGTATTTTACACCAGACTGTAGTCTATAAATGTAAATCACTGTACAATGTTATGTCTATTGTTTGCCTGCTTGCTAATAGCGATAAGATAAGATTAGAGATTGATACAAAAGACCCAGTTTAATAGTACATTGAAAAGCCCTCTGATCCCGGTCTTCCATACCTAAACTCTGTCCTTTTTTCCCTTTGCAGATGTACTGTCTGCAAAGTCTGTGGACCTGCGCTTACAGCTTTCCCTGCCTTCTGCTGTGTATGTGGCAGAAACACGACATTTTTAAATCATGTCCACAAGGAGACGCCTGCCACTAGTGCACATGTTGATGTTGCACAACCTAGCACCAGTGAAGGTAAACAGATCTATAATTTTGTGACACAAAATTATTAGAAGTGGGCTTGAAAGGTTCAGATCTTGTTTTTGTATATCCAAAATCCCTTCTCTCTATCACTAGCCTGGTTCAGTAACTAGCATTAGAGGTGTACTGAAATGCCCTGCAGAAAGTAATTTTATATGAACATAATTGTAAACTCATAAGAGCATTGAATCAGTATGTAATTCCTGTGTGGTTTTTTTCCAGCGTGAAACTCAAGCATAGAAACGTTTTTCAAGTTTAGGGCAGTTAAAGAGAGGGAGAGAAAGTCATTCTCTTCAAAGAAACGTCAGGCCTCTCACAGCGGACAGAAACAGAAACCAGTGAAGTTATGTTGTTTACATTGCATAGGTTGTTCAGATTTAGCGGTCAGTGCAGACCCACGCCTTGTTAAGTGACCGATCAGATCGATTTGTCATTTGTATCAATTTTATTTACTATGTTATTTGTTATTTTGCAGATACATGTTGGAGTTATGAGGTTGACAGGTGACTCCCTAAAACCTGTAAGAGGGAAGTCACTCCGTCTTGACATTCAGCCTCACCGGTCATCAGAGCAGCTATTGGCTGCTGCTGTTCAAAAGCAAATAGATTTTAACCAGGACATGCAAGATGTTGTCCATGTCTTGTTGTACCTTGATGGCAGAGAAGTAAGAAACATCCCAGGAACAGATGACCCTTTCACTGTCCAGAGGGGTGTACTACGAAGCCAGTTCATCATACCCGGGATATATATCCAGATCTGGCTACACATAACCTAACAAACGCTCTTAATAAACACAAAGGTCGGTTTTACTCCCCACGTCTGCAGATTTGAAGATCTAGTGGATGATTTTTATTTATCATGGATAAGTGCTAGCGCTAGTTAGCATAGCCACATAGCTACATGTCGTAGCTGTGTACCAAGACACACGTCTACATACTGATAAATAAAACAACAAGAAACACAGAATCTGTGACCAATCCTTCAGAAAGGTCCTGCTGCAGGCGCCTCTCCGTCAGGATCAGATTCTGGATCAGATTCAGAGGGTTGAAGTAACGCGATCTGTGAGCAGCCGTGTATATTCAGCCAACATGTAAACATTAGATCAACGTGCTGGAGAGCCGAGGCACATCCACTTCCTGAGGGGGCGTGGTCAGAGAGAAAACAGAGTGTTCTGAGGAGGACTGAAGAAGAGGGTTTTTCAGGCAGACCAAAATCTGATGTCAAAGTGTTTTTTTGAGCATAAACTTTAAAGACATGTTTTGGGGACCTCTTAGACCAATATATATTGATGAAAAAAGCGTGATATGTCACCTTTAAAATTTAGATTTAGATTTAGCATTTGGATTTAACAATTATTTTAACTTAATATATTTTTCACAACAAAATTAAATGTGAAGAAGATCACAAATATTCCTCTAAATGTGATAACAAAGTAACTTTTAAAAATTCACTCTACATTTTTGGAGCTACATGTGGAGAAATGTTGCTGTTATTTTCGGTGTGCACAACTTCACAAACGGCGCCTCATACTAAGGTGGTTGTGGTCTGCACTGTCCCATGTCATATTACATAAATGATCAAACACTCACCCGCCCCCTCCTGAAAGAAACAACATGTCGAAGCTGCCACCAGAAACATCGGCTAAGTCTACAAAAACACTATGAAACTCATGATGACAGCATTTCAGTCACATTATGTCAATTTCTGCAATATTCCATGTTTAGCAGTAGATTCAGTTTTTGGTAACACTTTACAATAAGGGTCCCTTAATTAGCATTAGTTAATGCATTATTAAGCATTAATTAACAGTTTAATAATAGTTTAATAATCGTTAAAAACATTAACTAACACAGTAGTTAGTGCATTAATAAGCAGTTAATTAATGTCCACTGCTCAGAGTTAATTAATACATTATTAAGCATTAATAAAAGTTACAAAACTTAATTAGTTAACCATTAGTGAATGCTTTCTGGACCCTTATTGTAAAGTGTAACACATGCATCACTTAAGTAACACATTATAAATGCTAAACTGCCTCATAAGCATCAGCATCAGCATAAGGGTGTGCATCACTTTTAAGTGTCCTCTGGAAACACTTCTGTTGTGTTGCTGTCTATTTGCAGCGCGTTTTTCTAATGTATTGTGTTGTGGTCTTTGCATCACGTTTTCTAAATGCTGCGCATGTGTTGTCAAATTGATGAAGATGTTTTCTTAATTTTCTTGTGTTTTGTCTTTTTGCATGTGTTTTCTTAAGTTGCAGTGCTGTGAGCTCTCAGGGCCACCGTACTTCTCTGTGCCAGTTGAGATGTTATCTGTGATTATCTGTTTTATTCTAAATAAAATGTGTTGAATTCTGTATATGTGTTGCTTCAACTACATTTCAACTCATTTTGCTTCAGCGTATGTGTTACCTAAGAGATACATGTGTTACACTTTACAATAAGGGTCCAAAAAGCATTCACTAATGGTTAACTAATTAAGTTTTGTAACTTTTATTAATGCTTAATAATGTATTAATTAACTCTGAGCAGTGGACATTAATTAACTCCTTATTAATGCATTAACTAATGTGTTAGTTAATGTTAGGTAATACATTATAACGATTATTAAACTATTATTAAACTGTTAATTAATGCTTAATAATGCATTAACTAACGCTAATTAAGGGACCCTTATTGTAAAGTGTTACCCAGTTTTTATTAGTCAATTCCGAGATTTCTGTCTGCGATTCAGTGAACGCGGAAATCATAGGACCCTACTGTTGACTGGAAACTTAAAAATACGTGTGATGACCACAGACATTTTATTCACTGACACAAAAAGCACACACTATATGGTGGTAAAATAAGTGTAAAGGGTAAAAAACAGAATTCTAAAAAACTAAAATGGAATAAACAGAATTTGGTAAAAATGAAATAGATTTCATCGGGCCCTCGCCCGAGATGCTGAGTGGACCCTTTAACTCTTCCTGTATGGCAGAATGAACGGTGGTAAGAGGAGAGTAGTCTTCTAGCCCACAAACCTTTTCAGCTTCCTCCTCAGGAAGCGACGGCTCATATGAACATCATGTTTTGGAACCAAAAAATCCAAAATTTCAGCATGGCTGTAGCTGTGATTAAAGTATTTTCAAATTAGATCCTCTTCTGTGGGGATATCTGATGCTGACCCTGCCAAACATAAAATGGGGTAATGAGAGATTTAATTTGATTTGAATTAGAACACCTTGCCTTTGATGGATGGTTTAGGTTCTTTAACATCAGAATCTGCATAAACGCTAATTTTTTACCCTATTGCAGTGAACTCACTATCTGCACCTCAATGACACACAGCGGACTGAGATCTGGTTAACTATATCACCAAGCACTGTAAATGTATTACACAACACAAGCTGTTAAAAGTCACATTTACATTCATGCATTTTACATAAAGACGTTGTGTGAACTATATCAATGTATTTTATTTAAATCTCTATTCTGCATAAACAAATAATTAAAAGTCCACTTACTGTTGTCTGCATCTTCTGCTAAAAATCACCTATTAGAGCCACATGAGCCAGAGAACACTTGAATAGTTCCCAGATCTTGTCCACAGTAAGAACAAAACATAGTAGCCTAGAAAAAAGACGATAGATCAGTATAATGTAGAAAAAACTGAAATGTTACAAGAGGTCTCTGGACGGTCTGCGTCGTGTGAAATCCCATGGCGCCTTAGTAGATGGTTGGATAGATTAGTGGTGTTGCCGTGGTAACTTTACTTGACCTTTACATATCCTACAAACAGCGAGCGACTTATTTAGAACATCTCCGTCTTTGTAAAAACCAAAGTGTTTCCACACACTGGACCGCAATGATGGCTTGATCATTTCTGGCTCGCCGTCTTCTCCTCTGCCATCCTCCATGCTATGTTTTGTTGTCTTCTGGAGCGTGGCGATGACGTCACAGACAGGCAGTCTGAATTGAGTAACATTTAACGTCTTTATCATTAAAAGTGTAAAAAAAACACATCCATATAAAGTCTGCCGTGCTTAAATCCAATGTGTTATTTCCTAGTATGGATACAATCCATTTATTACCTTTTAAAACGATGTTAGATCCATATATGTCGTCTGGAAGGACAACTTGCCGAGCACAGATCCATGTAGTCGGATCATAGGAATATAAATCCATACATCGATGTAGTAGATGAATCATTACACCCCTAAGTGCTACACCGTGACTTCACTTTGTACCCGCTGTAGTTTGAGACACTGTCAGTCAGCTGTTCTCTGTCTTTCTCTCCATCCTGTGTGTCTCTCAGTTGAGCTTTTATGCTGAGAGCGCCCCCTGCAGGTTTGGAGCACTTCCATCGTAGTGACTGGTTCTGCAGCATTTTTCGTTTGCAGATGTCTTCTTGGTTTCTATCTTTTTGTGCTTTACATCTTTTCTATATTTGCAGCGCATTTGATGATGATGCATTTGTTTTTGTGTCTTGTTTAGACTTGTGTTTGAGTTTGTGAATTTGCATCGTTTCTGTACTTGCAACTGTTTTCTCTAACTGAGACGCATTGGGCCGTTGCAGTGCATTTGGCCAATAATCAAGGGTCTTAATCCAACCTCTTTGTACCTTAAGCCTTACTTAGCACCCAGATTGTGCGTCATTAAACTATCAAAATGTGGTCAAACACCCTCATTCACTTTGCATCATGCGCTTAAGAGCGTTGATTTTGGATCATTAAAACAGGACCCTGAAGTGCCATCGTTCACACAGTCTGATGATCATGAAAGACATAAAAAGGTTTTCTTCTTCACCTCTAGTCTTACAGAATTATGAATTATCAGATTTACACATAATAGGAGGATCACTTTCTATATTTTAGAGCTGTTGGAAACATTTATGGTTTGTTGATGTACCATAGACTTCTGTCTTTTTCAGTACCATCCCAAGGTCTGGATTACAGTTATTGATATGTCAAACTGTTACCACGACCTGAGAGAGTGGGGAGCGAGAAAGAGACTCACTAATAGAACTGAATATGAACATAAGTGGAAATGTGCGTATTGCATTCCATTTCTAGACATACATAGGCAGGGGTGCCCTTGCCTGATTAAAAACAGCACAAAGTGTATCTCTTTTCCTCCTTGGGGTCAGTTTTGGCAGCATCTTTCCCACTGCTGGACTGATTAGGAAACAGTGCTGCCCCTTCATCAGCATAATGCTGTAATTGCAGTTATAAATAACAAACTGACCAAGTGCTGTCTTTGGAAAATGGTGTTCCTCATGAAAACATCTTTCAATGATGATGGGGGCTGGACGTGACACCAAATTAGGCAGAAGAGGGCACTTCCCACTTTTATATGCAGGAGAAACTCAGAAGTTCACATCGCTCTTAGCTCACGTCATAACACTGCATCTCATAGCAGGCATTACTAATCAAGTACTGGACACTGCATGAGCGCATGATTTAAACAGAAATGGAAACCACAACAACCTTTTGCACTCTCACAAATGTTACCAAATATATGGGCGGTCGATCAGCTGGTTCTCTTTGGCAGTCAGAATCACTCAGAGCTGAACACAAGTAAAGCTGTAGAGATAACAGTAGACTTCTGGATGTGGCATCCACAGACTCACCATGACCTTAAGTCTCCGTTCATCCATCACTGACTAGTTACATTGGCCGCCTAACAAGAAATGACACAGATAACAACAGACAGTATGGACCAACCTGTCTTCGGCTCAGGTCCTCTGCACGTCAAGAGTCAGGAAACATCACTGCAGATCCGTCAAACCAGAAACACCTGTTATAACCTTTACCCTCTGCAGAGATCTGTGCACAGAAATAATGGCACACCAAAAGAAGTTCCTGCCAACACTGATTAAAAGTTGAACAACTGAAGTGTCAATATGCCTGAAACATTAAATTATTTAACAATATATTTGTTAACATTTGAATATGTGCACTAAATATGTTCCCTTTTTTGAATAACTAAAAACTCTTGTCCATTCTTTGTATATCTACACTTCTGGCACAAACAGCTGATTCTGATCTTGAAGTACTCTATGAGACGACTCCTGCTCAAAAAGGCCAAATTTCATGTTGGCAAATTAATGGAGAAAGTGATGACATGAGCTGTGCAGTAATGTCAACCCAATATAAAATATCATTCCTTCATTAGCTACAGATATAAGTCACAGAGAAAAGCCCTTCAGTTCATAAACAGCAAGGGTAGGAGCAAAACTATGGCAGCTGCTCTATCTTAGAATAAGTATTACGGGTTCATCTGTAATATTTTGGTTCAGCTGACTGCTCCTGATAGTCTGAACACTTAAAGTGGGTCACAGACACCACACAGCTGAATGTGGGGTATGTCAGTTTAATGAACTGTGGTGTATTAGCATAATATTTCAGGGTTTGAAAAGACTGAGTGTGTAGGAAATATAAATATGGTTCAGTGAAAGACTTTGACCTGTTGTTAATACACTAACTGCCTAGAGGAATCATGACCTGGTCTTTTTAACACAAGCTGTTTCATTCCTCTCTGCTCCTGTTGACTAGAAGTTGCAGTCAGTGCAGCTTTTTGATGCTGCAGGTATGAGCAGCAGGGGGCTCAGGACGGTGCTGAAATCTGCTGCAGAAACGTTAGATCATCAACACCCCAAACACCTATACAGCATACCAGGTTTAAGGAGAGGGCACTGCAACACCAGCAGCTTCTGTCTAAAGAAGAGTTGGAACTTTCCAGATGATAATGACAAGGGGATTACACGCCACAGAAGAACTGGAACAGGTCTGACTGATTCTCTTTTTAGCATGTACCCCAGATAAAATGAAAAAATAAGACCCAACCATCTTGTTTTTTTAAACAAGCTCTCCAACAGTGATTAGAGAAAGTCATCTGCAGGTCTTGCATCAAATGACTCTGCAATATTAACTTCCTGTTATTTCTTTAATCAAATTTAATCACAAAATAAAGCATTATAAAGTCTCATTATCTTGCATATTATGTATTTAAAATCCCTCCAGGCCCCGTTGTTCCTTATTTAAATTGTCACTTCAGCAGATTTTCCACACAGTGCAGTAATGTGCAGCTCAGTCGAATTAAAAAACATATTAAATACGCTGCTAATGAAACCTCCGGCCTCCTGCATCAGATCAGTATGAAGAAAAGTATCAGCTTGTCTGCCTGAGACATGTGACCTTTCAAACCAATTGGTCGATTGTAAAGGGGACGTAATAGCTTTCAAAGTGTAATAAACATGTACATGTGTCAGGGGCTTTCCCAATCCTCCTGCTTTCACAGTTCTGTTGTGTTGTATGTTCATGCTTCATGGCCTCTGAACCACAGCTGATCACACAGCCATCATTTCTGGCCTCCAGCACTGTGTGGGTCTTAAAGATACAGCTTAAGAGAGGTTTTGAGGTCTAATGTGTGTTAAGGGTGTTTCTCAATCAGACTTTGACTCTCTGTACTGTCTTCAAACCCCTACCTTGGGTATCACTCCTGTTGTCTGGTCTTGTGTCCATCCATTTTCCTCTGTACCTTCTCCCTCTGACTGATTCTTAGGAAATATGTGTCTTAACACCTTTATGCAGATGACTCACAAATTCACTGGCCCTGAAAAGTAACAATGACAGTTTGCTGACACCTTTGCTTGAATGACAGTGCAACAACATGTCAATCAATCAATCAATCAATCAATCAATCAATCAATCAATCTATCAATCTATCAATCTATCAATCCTTATTTGTATAGCGCCAAATCACAACAAACGTTATCTCAAGACACTTTTACTAACAGAGCAGGTCTAGACCACTCTATGTCAAATTATGAACAGAGACCCAACTTCAAGACAGGATGAGACTCAGTCTGACCCCACCTTAATCCACCATGAGCATTGCACTTTGCAATATTTAGCTAGTTACAGTGGAGAGGACAAACTTCCTTTAACAGGCAGAAACCTCGAGCAGAACCAGACTCATGTTAGACACACATCTGCCTCGACCGAGTTGGGTCTTGAAAGAGGGATAGAGGAGAATAAGAGAGAGAGGGAGCGGTGATAGTGATGAGACAAGTAATAGAAGCTGTTCACGCTGGAGTCCAGCACGTCAGTATCAACTGGAGTACGTCTACGGCAGCTCAGAGGAACCTACGAGACAAGGGAGCTCAGGGACTCCAGAAAGGTCTATGGTTAGTAACTTTAATGGGACAAGGAGAGTTAAAGTAAGTGATGGGGGGGGGGGGGGGGGGGGGGGGGGGGTTGGGGGGAAGGGGGTGAGATAGGATCCCAGTGTGTCAGTGCACCAGTTCCCCCAGCAGTCTAAGCCTATAGCAGCATAACTAAGAGCTGGTCCAAGCCTGATCCAGCTCTAACTATAAGCTTTATCAAAAAGGAAAGTTTGAAGCCTACTCTTAAAAGTAGAGAGGGTGTCTGCCTCCCGGACCCTGACTGGTAGATGATTCCAAAGGAGAGGGGCCTGATAACTGAAGGTTCTACCTCCCATACTACTTTTAGAGATTTTAGGTACGACCAGCAGGCCTGCATGTTGGGAGCGTAGTGTTCTAGAGGGGTAATAGGGCACTGTGTGTTACGGATTGTCACCAGGACTGGACCCAAAAGCAGAACTCAGGCAAAGATGGATGGTGAAAATACAAGTCTTTTATTTGGAGTTCACCCTGTGGTGAGCGGAGCAGTCCCTCTCTCCAGAGTACTCACACAGAGGGTAACTGGAGCTCAGGCAAAGGCAGGCAGGTTCAGCAGCAGACAGGGAAGCGATCAGCACAAGAGCGGGAATCATGCACGCCAATCTCTGAAGCAAGATGGAAACACACAAGGACATCAGGTTTACACACACAAAGACAAGCAAAACATAAATGCTTGAGGAGCCACGGACTCAGAATACCACTGAAAACTGAAGTACGATCTGGCGATGAGTAGGAGGAAATCCAGAGGCTTTATAGTAGAGGGTTGATTAGTGAATGGGCTTCACCTGGTGCTGCCTGTTGATTGGAAACCCCGCCCACATTCACCCACAAGAAACAAAGGGGAAGAGACACAGGAGGAGGAGTAACAGACAGGGAAATGACAAAACACACACACAAAGAGGGAGAGGGGAGGGCTGCCATGATGAGGATCATGACACTATGAGCTCTTTAAGATATGAAGGTGTCTGACCATTAAGAGCTTTGTAGGTTAGAAGAAGGATTTTAAATTCTATTCTAGACATGTAAACGTTGATGGTATTTATGTTTATACATACATTTACTCTATATTAAAATAGATAGTGTCCCTCCATCTCCTCCCATAGTGAAGCCAAAATGCAACCTAAATACTGACATTGGTCTGGTGGAGCAAAGACATGCGCAGAAGTGATCTGACTGATGGACATCCCACCCCTTCCTCTCACCAAAACACACATTGACTTTGTTAATAAATCATCAGAGCTCCCTCAGGTGGGTCCAGTCCACTGCAGATCAGATTCTTGTGTGGGTTTGAAGCAGACACTCAAGGGTATGGAAAGTTCAATGTTTTCTTGCACCGTTCCTCCTCTACTCTGATTATCTGGTATAACGCTGCAGGAGCCTCATTGCTCAACAGAGCTGTCAATCATGGTGTCACATCCCCTCTTTTCACAGCATCAGATAACTAATTCAAACTAAACTTGTCAGAAAAATGAACACTTGGACACAAACCAGTATGATTAGAACAAACTATAATGACAGAAACATTTATTTGACATGTATTTCAGTTTAAGAGTTTGACCCATCTGTTAACATGAAGGACACAGGTTTTATGTCCTATTCTGCAGCCAGTCAGCAGGAACATCTCCTAACGTTTCAGCTTCACTATCAGGAGCTGTTGCCTTGTGAAGTCTATGGTCCAAACACACAAAAAAGTTGGAACAACTGACACTAGGCAGAACTCTGAAGCTGTGTGGGACACCAGCGTTTGTTCTGCTGGAGAACACTGTCTTTTCACATCAACAGAACCTCTGTGACCTTCTGTTACTGTGCTTTTAATGAGACTACTTTATCATGTTGCTCTTTGTCATGGTTTGAGAACCTGTCTCTGAAAAACAGGAACTGTCTGAATCATACTGTGAAATGATCCAGTGGGCTGATCAGACAGTCATATCTTAATTTAGAGCCCCTGCACAGCAGACATTGACAGAGGATAGCTGGCTCCATTTTCAAAGATGACTCCCCTGACTCATGATCCCATGACCGAGCAATACAGAAACATTTTCACCCCAGCAGCCACAAGTGTAATCATTAAGACATAGTAATGCAACTCTAATGCTGTACAGGCTGCAGTATACATTCATTACTGACTATTTGTAAATCTGTGAAGTTAAAGTTGTAAATATAAAGTTATACTGTTGTCTTGATCCTGTTTTCACTAGTGTACAAATAACCTGACCTAACCTAATCTACTTTAACCAAACCCAACCAAACCCAACCCAACCTCACCTCACCTCACCTCACCTCACCTCACCTAATCTGACATGGCCAAACCCAACCCACGTCAACCCAACCTAACCTAACCTTACTTAATATACCAATCTAAACCTGCATGATCTGCATAACCTATCCTAATTTAACCTAAGCCATTCTAACCAACAATAATCTAACCCAGCCTAACCTAGTTTTACTCTGAATTATCTACCCTAATCATCTACCTAACCTGACATAACCTAACCATACCAAACCCAACCTAATCTACTTTAACCTAGCATTAATTAATCTAACCTATCCTAATTTAACCTAATCTACTTTAACCTAGCTTTAATTAATCTAACCTATCCTAATTTAACCTAATCTACTTTAACCTAGCATTAATTAATCTAACCTATCCTATTCTAACCTAATCTAATTTAACCTAGCATTAATTAATCTAACCTATCCTAATTTAACCTAATCTACTTTAACCTAGCATTAATTAATCTAACCTATCCTAATTTAACCTAATCTAATTTAACCTAGCATTAATTAATCTAACCTATCTTAATTTAGCCTAATCTACTTTAACCTAGCATTAATTAATCTAACCTATCTTAATTTAACCTAATCTACTTTAACCTAGCATTAATTAATCTAACCTATCCTAATTTAACCTAATCTACTTTAACCTAGCATTAATTAATTTAACCTACCTTAATTTAACCTAATCTAATTTAATCTAGCATTAATTAATCTAACCTATCCTAATTTAACCTAATCTACTTTAACCTAGCATTAATTAATTTAACCTACCTTAATTTAACCTAATCTAATTTAATCTAGCATTAATTAATCTAACCTACCTTAATTTAACCTAATCTACTTTAACCTAGCATTAATTAATCTAACCTATCCTAATTTAACCTAATCTACTTTAACCTAGCATTAATTAATTTAACCTACCTTAATTTAACCTAATCTAATTTAATCTAGCATTAATTAATCTAACCTACCTTAATTTAACCTAATCTACTTTAACCTAGCATTAATTAATCTAACCTATCCTAATTTAACCTAATCTACTTTAACCTAGCATTAATTAATCTAACCTACCTTAATTTAACCTAATCTACTTTAACCTAGCATTAATTAATCTAACCTATCTTAATTTAACCTAATCTACTTTAACCTAGCATTAATTAATCTAACCTATCTTAATTTAACCTAATTTACTTTAACCTAGCATTAATTAATCTAACCTATCCTAATCTAACCTTATTTTACCCAAAATGATCTACCCTAACCACCCACCTAACCTAATCTAAACTAATCTTATCTAACCTAACCTAACCCAACCTAATCTACCTAACCTACTTTAAACTAAAATAATCTAACCAAAAATAGTCTAACCCAGCCTAACTTTACCCTAATCTAACCCTAAATCAGGGATCGGCAACCCGCGGCTCGGCCGCATGCAGCTCTTTCATCCTCATGCTGCTGCTCCCTGTGGCTTTGGAAAACAAATGATGAGTACTCAATTTAAGTGTATTTTATTTTTGTTCGTTTGTTTTTTTTAAGTGTAATTCTAAATTTGAAGACTGTTGTGATCCTGTAACATTAAAATAAAAAGCAGTTTATTTTTTTTAATTTGGTGTCGCTCAAAATATGCACCACATTTGCCGAAATTCCTGCCTGCGGATCAGCACTTGTCGTACATTTTCACAACTACTGTGCATTTATCGTGCTTTTCAACCACAGGTAGGCCAAGAATGGATAAATCCAAGAAATGAAAACATCTGAAAAAATAGAACCTATAATGATGCCTGGGCAGATTCGTTTGCATTTACCTCTGACGAGAGTGGCTTACTAGTATCCTTTATATGTGGTGAGAAATTGGCAAACAACAAAAGGTCCAATGTCGCAAGACATTTCGAGAACAAACACTCAGCCTTTGCTAGGAAATATCCAGAGGGAGAGGAGAGAAAAAAAGCCATTTCGGAACTGATGCGGAAGGCTGATCTGAGCAAAAATCAACTCACGATGTGGACGAAGTCTGCAAATTCAACCACATATGCTAGTTTTGTGGCCACTCGGGATATTGTCAGGCACGAGAAGCCGTTCACAGATGGAGAATATATCAAAGAATCATTCATCAAGATTTCAGAACATCTATTCGCAGACTTTAAAAACAAGAGTGAAATTGTGCAGAAAATCAGAGATATGCCTCTCTCTGTAAAGACTGTCAAAGACATAACCATAAAAATGGCAGAAAATATAACAAAACAGAAAATGAAAGACATCAATACAGCTGCAGTGTACTCAATCGCCTGTGATGAGTCCAAAGACATAAGTGATATTGAACAAATAGCGTTGTTCTGCCGATGTGAACTCTGCACAGGGGGCTTTGTGGCCTTACTGCAGAAGTCGCAGGATAGAAAGTTGCTGACATTTCACTGCATCCTGCACCAAGAGGCACTGTGCGCACAAACATTTCCTCCGGAATGCACAGAGGTAATGTATGTTGTTACTCATATTGTCAATAAGGTAATGGCAAAAGGGTTAAATCACTGCCAGTTCTGTACTTTACTGGACGAGGTGGAGAGCACGTACTCTGATCTCCTTCTGCATAACAGAGTCCGGTGGCTGTCCAGAGGGGAGGTGCTGAAATGCTTTCCCGCATGTCTGGAAGAGGTGAAAACTTGTCTGAGCAGCAAAGGGCTCATCCTTCCTGAGCTGGAACAGCCAGAGTGTCTGGAAAAGCTGCACTTTATGGTGGACATGACAGCGAACCTAAACAGGCTGAACACAGCTCTTCAGGGGAGAGGAGGCACAGCTCTGGAAAAATGGCTCTTTGAGTGTTAAAGGTTGCTGACCCTTGCCCTAAATTATCTATCCTAACCTAACATTAATTATTTTCACCTAACCTAATTTAACCTAATCTACTTTAGTCTAATCTAAATTCACCTAACCTAACCTAAACTAACCTAAATTAACCTAACATTTCCTAATCTACTTTTTCCTAATCTAAACTAACCTAACCTAACAAGACCTAATCTACCGAACCTCACCAAACTTAACCTATCCTAACCTAATCTAACCCAACCTAATCTACCTAACATAACCTAACCCAACTTAATCTAGCTAACATAACCTAACCCAACTTAATCTAGCTAACATAACCTAACCCAACTTAATCTAGCTAACATAACCTAACCCAACTTAATCTACCTAACATAACCTAGCCCAACTTAATCTACCTAACATAACCTAACCCAATTTAATCTACCTAACATGACCTAACCCAACTTAATCTACCTAACATAAACTAAACCAATTTAATCTAGCTAACATAAACTAAATCAACCTAATCTACCTAACATAACCTAACCCAACCTAATCTACCTAACATAACCTAACCCAACCTAATCTACCTAACATAAACTAACCCAACTTAATCTAGTTTACATAACCTAACCCAACTTAATCTACCTAACATAAACTGACCCAATTTAATCTAGCTAACATAACCTAACCCAACCTAATCCACCTAACATAACCTAACCCAACTTAATCTACCTAACATAAACTAAATCAACCTAATCTACCTAACATAACCTAACCCAACTTAATCTACCTAACATAACCTAACCCAACTTTATCTACCTAACAGAAACTGACCCAACTTAATCTAGCTAACATAACCTAACCCAACTTAATCTAGCTAACATAACCTAACCCAACTTAATCTACCTAACATAAACTAAACCAACCTAATCTACCTAATATAAACTAAACCAACCTAATCTACCTAACATAACCTAACCAAATTTAATCTACCTAACATAACCTAACCCAACTTTATCTACCTAACATAAACTAACCCAACTTAATCTACCTAACATAACCTAACCCAACTTAATCTACCTAACATAAACTAACCCAACTTAATCTACCTAACATAAACTAAATCAACCTAATCTACCTAACATAACCTAACCCAACTTAATCTACCTAACATAAACTAAATCAACCTAATCTACCTAACATAACCTAACCCAACTTAATCTACCTAACATAACCTAACCCAACTTTATCTACCTAACAGAAACTGACCCAACTTAATCTACCTAACATAACCTAACCCATCCTAATCTACCTAACAGAAACTGACCCAACTTAATCTGCCTAACATAACCTAACCCAACCTAATCTACTTAACATAAAGTAAACCAACTTAATCTACCTAACATAACCTAACCCAATTTAATCTACCTAACATAACCTAACCCAACCTAATCTACCTAACATAAACTAAACCAACTTAATCTACCTAACATAACCTAACCCAATTTAATCTACCTAACATAACCTAACCCAACCTAATCTACCTAACATAAACTAACCCAACTTAATCTAGCTAACATAACCTAACCCAACCTAATCTACCTAACAGGAACTGACCCAACTTAATCTGCCTAACATAACCTAACCCAACCTAATCTACCTAACATAACCTAACCCAACCTAATCTACCTAACATAAAGTAAACCAACTTAATCTACCTAACATAACCTAACCCAATTTAATCTACCTAACATAACCTAACCCAACCTAATCTGCCTAACATAACTTAACCCAACTTAATCTAGCTAACATAACCTAACCCAACCTAATCTACCTAACAGAAACTGACCCAACTTAATCTACCTAACATAACCTAACCCAACCTAATCTACCTAACCCAACTTAATCTACCTAACATAACCTAACCCAACCTAATCTGCCTAACATAACCTAACCCAACGTAATCTACCTAACATAACCTAACCCAACTTAATCGACCTAACATAACCTAACCCAACTTAATCTACCTACCTAGAAGTTGAGGGTATCACAAAGTAAAGTGTGGTGTTACAAACTGTCAGCCACAGGTAGAGAGGAGAGCAGGGAGAAGTAGGTGTGAGTGTTGGTAAAGCAGAGGGACAGAGTGAGCACAAGGACAGAGAGACTGTAGTGAGAAAGAGACTTAATGAGCTAAGCAGTGAGTGACATCTGGTCTTTATTATAATAAAGTATAAGCCAAAGTCTTGATGTTATGAAGAAGAAGAATAGGTTAGATATGCAGCCTTGATGAAACATAAGTGATGGAAGAGCTCAGGTCCTTTACTTTTTAATAACACAGAGTAAAAATACCTCACTACAGGTGGAAGTCTTGTGTTTAATTTAGCAGGTATCATCATCAAACTTAAATCTACACTCTTTAAGTGAAGTACTGGTGCAGTTAACGGTCCCTGTCAGGACTATTACACTTGATATTTTGTAATACAATAACCGTTGTGTTAATCCAGTTAGTTTGAAACAGGAGTTGAAGAGGACGACAGGCAGGCAGGCGTTGGTAAACAAAAAAGGTAAACTGGTTTATTTTAATATTTTAATATTAAATATTTGAAATACTTTTGATACCAATCAAAAAAATTCTCATTATGATTTTTGCCATAGTTGGACAGGCCTAATGCAGATGAAGGCTGTGTTGTCTACCATGTTTACCATCTACATCGCAGACTGGTTCTTTTTGTGGTTGTTTGTTTTAATGAATCTTACTCATTATATCTGTGGCTGTGTCAAAAGGTCTGAGAGGCAGGGTGTGCTCAGACACACACATGTGGATGCAACGGAGGTCCTTTCAGTCTTTGGTTCCACACTGCTGAGTTTCAGAAATGAGAAAGCTGTGTTTGCACATTTTGTTTTATAGTAGATTAAACTGCATATTTGTACAGATAAATAACGTTGTATGCTAATGTTACATCATGCACAGTAACAGATGAGTTTGCACATGGGGATTATCCTCACTGACTTATTAGAGTGACTGGTTTCATTTGATTTCAGCAGAATCTGTTTGTATGTTTGTTTTCTCTGTAGTGTCAGAGCTCTGTGTCTGAATCTCATCCAAAGGTAATATTTCGAATGTGATAATGAGCTCAGTATTGAAATAAGACTGTGAGAAAACTGACACCCTCAGAGTGTGTGTGTGTGTGTGTGTGTGTGTGAGTGTGTGTGAGCGTGCGTGCGTGCGAGTGTGTGTGCGTGTGTGTGTGTGTGTGTGTGTTTACAGCAGTCCAGTGGTCTGAACTCTCCTAACAAGTGATGGCAGTTGAAATGAACACAGCCTCCTCCTTGTCATTGACTTAATGAGAAAGTCAAGCCTTTGTTTATGACCCACAGTTTGTATGATGGACTGATGCAAAATAACAACCTGGACACCTTCAAACAGGTACACACACTCCAATTAAATAAAGTCAAGCTTAAGCAGTTGCCCCAGACAACATCAAGACACAGCCACCACCGGCCAGAGAGCGACACCCCCATGAGAGAAGTTCCCATGTGCAGACATTGATAAGATTTACATGTATTTAAGCATAACATGTTTAACATGGATGCAGTCTCAATGATGTAACCCATTTGTTACTGGAGAGACTTTGACTTTTGCATGAGTGTTAACCTTTATATCATCCCAAGGGATACGTTATAAATAATTCACCCGCTGTATAGTGTGTATGATTAGACAGAGAGCTACATACCTGTATCACTTTGTGAAGCTTTTACATTTGTACTAATGGTGCCCCATACAAATTCCCACTGCCCTCTAGTGATACAGATAACCCAACCATAGTCTGTGAGTACTGACTCCTATGGGTTACTAGACGGACTGCCTGCTGTAAAAATGTTGGAGGGCAGTTTTGGAGGCTATAAAGAGATTTCACATCACTCAGAGACAGAACTGACCCAGTCTATGGTACGGACAAGCTAAGTTGTTAAAGGTGACATATCATGGAAAATCGACTTTTTAATGGTTCTCTAACTGAAATATGTGTCCCTGTCTACAAACCACCCGAGAATGAAAAGAATCCATTCTGCCCCTGTTCTGATTTCTCCACCTTTCTGTAAATGTGTGTGAAACCAGCCGTTTCAGTTTTCAGTGTTTTTCATACGTCACAACCATAGACTGTAAATAGAAATGGACAGCGTTGCTCCGCCTCTTCCCGTTGTACGGTTCTGAAGCCAAAAAATCCCGCTCCTGGGCGTCGCCATTGTGCAGCCAGAGCCTGTGAAGCCACTGTAATAAGCTCTACCCTACAGCGTGACGTCACAAGACGCTGTGTGTCCTTTGACGTTTCACTCCACGGCGGCTGTGAATCAAAGGAAACCCGAAAGTAAAACCCCGTTTTTTAAACTCTAATAAGTAACGAAAAAGAAACTTTTCAGGAAAAAGAGGCCTTGAACACAAAACAGTCAAATACTAACTACATATCACCACAGCATACGGATGTGAGAAACATTCGTACGACGTGTATTTATTTTTTTAAGTTTGACTGAGACCGGTTTTTTTACCTATACTGCAGCCAGCCACCAGGGGGCAGTCACACTGCTGAAAGCCTCACCACCAGCCACCGGAACCTCTCCCTTGGTCACAACGACATCCGGTCTGTAACGGAGTCAGAGCTCGGAGCTTGTTCAGCCCATAGACTGTATAAAATACAACTCAACCCCTCCTCTGTTTTTCATTACCTGCACACACGTGTGCTAACAAGGAGCTTAGGAGGGAGGCATGCTAGTTGTAGGCTGTCTTAATAAACACAAAGGTCGGTTTTACTCCCCACGTCTGCAGATTTGAAGATCTAGTGGATGATTTTTATTTTCCATGGATAAGTGCTAGCGCTAGTAAGCATAGCCACATAGCTACATGTTTGTAGCTGTGTACCAAGACACACGTCGACATACTGATAAATAAAACAACAAGAAACACTAAATCTGTGACCAATGGTTCAGAAAGGTCCTGCTGCAGGCGCCTCTCCATCAGGATCAGATTCTGGATCAGATTCAGAGGGTTGAAGTAACGCGGGTCTGTGAGCAGCCGTGTATATTCAGCCAACATGTAAACAATAGATCAACGTGCTGGAGAGCAGAGGCCACATCCACTTCCTGAGGGGGCGTGGCCAGAGAGAAAACAGACTGTTCTGAGCAGGGCTGAAGAAGAGGGCTTTTCAGGCAGACCAAAATCAGATTTCAAAGTGTTTTTTTGAGCATAAACTTTAAAGACATGTTTTGGGGACCTCTTAGACCAATATATATTGATGAAAAAAGTGTGACATGTCACCTTTAAGTCTGTATCTCTTGATGAAGCTTTTATTTTGGTGTTTCTGCTAGGCGCAGTGTGAATCTGCATATTAGCTACATATTTAGGATCAGACAGCAACATTTAACATTAAGATTTAACATTTAGAATTAATGTTTAGATTTAACATTTAGATTTAAAGATCAACATTTAAATTTAACATTTAACATTTAGGTTTAACTGAGTTTAGGTTTGGACTTTGTTCTGTGGAGGACAAACTTAAACTGCTACAATGTGAGGCACTTTTTTATTCGGCTTAAAAACAATCATAGCTCATAACATTACATCATAACTCAAATCTGTTAAACCAAAAAGTTTAACATCTAGGCTTGGTGTAATGTGTGACCTGTTTTGATGTTATGTCATGCTCTCTGAACACTTTAAAATGGATTTGACTGTAAACTGAAGTTAATGGTGTAATGGCACAGCAGCTGGGAGCTCAAATTAGAATATACCGTGGGAACACAAGAGGACGATGACTCATTATCAATGGTGTCAGCTGTGATAATTATCATGGGATAATTATCATGTATGAGGTTACCTTGGATGATTCAACCACAGATGATGTAATCTTGAACTTTGACAGACAGGCGAGCTTTACACAAATGTTTCTTAAACTGAGTTCGGTTTTTAAAAGAAAATAAGAAGAGGACAGTAATGAAGGATTTACTCTCAGTGTGGATCCAAATGAAAACAATCAGAGAGGTGGGGAGGTGAGAGTGGTGCTAAGACGATGGTATCTGTACTGCTCTTCAATGTCAACTCAGGGAGGGGAGGAGGATGTCTGCAGTGATCAGACACAGATCTACACTCTGAAACTTCTGTTTCATTACTGCGCCACTCAAGAGTCACATCTCCTGCTTGTGTCATTCACAGCATGTGGACAGACATCTTATGACTATTTTAAAACAGATTATAGGTGTTTCATGTTAATGAGAGGAGACGAGCACACAAAGATGCTCTGTCACTGCAGTATCCCCCCTGTGTTGGCATTGAGGAGCAGCAGCTCACCGCCTCTCCTTTACTCTCCTGTTGTTTTTATTTTGATCCACTTACAGAGGATCTTCTAAATTACTGTCCTCTTCACTGACACTGCGCTCACTTTAAAATTAAAAAGGTTCAATGGGCGTCTCTCACACAGGGAAAGTTTTGAGGAGATGAACAGTGTAGCTATACTTGACGTAACAAAGGCTGAAGAGTGAATTTAGTTTTTCCAATTTTCTAACAATGTAGAAATCTGTTGTAGTTGTGTAAGACATATATCCAAGAGACAACAATGTTGATCCAATAAGACCAACATGTTTCACTATGCAGAGTTCCTTTTAACAAATAGACATAAAAAAGCCAACCAACAGGAGGAACTTAGCAGTAAACTAAAAGCAGACACCAGAGCAAGTTCTCTAGTCTCCTCCAGAGAACGACTCAGAGTGAAGTGCTGTGTTTACATGCTGCTACACAGTTCAACTCTCTTTGCTTTAGATGCTACTAGTCTTCAGTGCTCCAAGTTTTTAACTATACATTAAGGACTCCTGTTTTCCCATGTCGTGTGTTTGTGTTTGTGTGTGTGTGTGTGTGTGTGTGTGTGTGTGTGTGTTAATATCACTTCAATATGCATGAGGATGTTTCTACGATGCAAACATAACAGTAGAAAACATGAAACACACAACTGAGGTAAGTAGTGAAGAGTATAAAGCAGAGAAACTCACTTCGATGTGGATTACATCATCACCGCTCAGCATGAACGTTCAGGACTATTACCTGCTGAGTGGAACACGTGATCATAATCAGAAGAGTCAGGACACTGACCAAGCTGGTGTATTTGATAACTTGTGAAGAAGTGCTGCTGTTAATGTAACTGTTTTGAACTCCTCAGTAGGAGCTTTCAGAGTGAGAAGGAAACTCTCAGCTACCACAGAGCTGTGTCATCTAAAGGACATCATCCCTGCATTATGGCAGAAATACAAAGGTATCATCTCCCTCTCCCCCCACTCCTCCTCTCTGTCTCTTTCACCTTTAGGTTTCTCCACCCTCAGGTCTAACAGCCTATCATTTTATCACCGTATGTAAAGAGCCATCTTTACTCTTCCTCTGCATGGCGTTACATTGGCTCACAGGAAGAGTGGATCTCATAACATCTACTCTTACTTTGTGATAGTGACAGTAAAGCCTGGTCCATAATGAACAATTTTTAAAATCTTAATCCTAACAAACATGGCTGACAACAGACACAGTCGACAATCGAGTTCCTTCCACCCAACAGGATATCTGATTGTAAATATTGAGTGTGGTTTATATTTATAATGTAAAACTGGTGCAACAACACGACAAACGTACCCAACCATTTGAGCCTAACACAGGACTTCCACCAGATCCTTGTCCGGTCCGTCTCCGATCCGCTGCAGTCTGGCTCTGTGCTCTCTCGTCAGTCAACACCCACCGGTTGTGTTTTCGGAACGCAGCGCGGCGCTGGACCGCCGGACATCTGAGGTCATGTGACCAAGGTTTTCCCATGAAAATCATTGGCCAACGGGACAAAGCTTGCCAAACCGGGCTTCTGTGGGCGAGCCCGGTTTAGCAGAAGCTTTATCCCGTCAGCCATAGCACTGCTAAATAAAATGCCCATGTAATGTGTCCAGTGTGTTTATATGTGAGATGATGTGCACCATTGTTTTGAGGCTTGGTGGATGTTTATTGTTTATTTGTGTTTTATACATGTATTCTTGTACAGACGGTGACAACAAATCTCCTTATTAAGGACAAATAAAGATCTATCCAGCTATCTATCTATCATTGAATCAAGGATTCTCCTCCTCCTCCTCTCCTCACCCATGTTGTCTTTCTGGTCCTCTGAAAACCTCTGACCTGTTGACTCCAGGCCTGGCTCCGCTCATCATGACTTTGGTTTGTTGTTGTAGTGAAGTGAAATACAATCTGGTGATAACACAGAGCGTTTTATTCTGAAAATCAACCGGATGTTTTCATTTTGTTTTGGTGAAACCTGACTTCCTGTCCCGCTCCATCTGCTCTGTTGAGATTGATGTGTCGTGCTCCGGCATCCGGCAAAAATAGAAGTCTTGCGTATCTGATCCGAAGGACTCTGACCTGCCGGATCAGAGACACAGCCGCAACGCAACGGAGTGGATCCAGTGGAAGTTAACACATTGACTAGACTAGAAACCTATCAGAATTTGGTCTTTAAGCTAGACCTGCAGATCTCACAAAAAGGCAGCCTTAACAAACCATTCGTCTGCAAACTGCATCAAGTGTCAGGAGGCAGGACTTGACAGAGACAACGGGCTGTAATGCCAGAGTGATGTTTACAATATGATGGAGGACAAAATAATAGAGACCTACACTATGATTAGTGGTGCAACGGATCATCGTTGATCCGTGATCCGTACGGATGCCTCTCCAAGGTTCGGCACGGAGGTTGTCCGCGGATCGGTTGATGAAAAAAGTTGCGCGTGTTCACGTGATGACCGCATGTTCAATCCACACTCACTCGTCAAGCGCAGCTGTTGTCATGGCAAGTGAAGGAGCAGAGGAACTTGAAAACCCTCCTGCATCTTGCAAGTCACATGTATGGGAGCATTTTGGTTTCCCTGTGAAATACAGTGAATGCTGAATGTGATTGAGCCACGTTATGAAACTCCGTTGCGCACCCACTAGACCAGGGCCGTCAATATGCGGCCCGCGTCCGGCCGCCTATTTTTGGCCCCCGAACTGTTATTCCGTCACTCTGTGTTTTGGTCGGGTCACCGTGTGTTTACCGGGACTTGTCTCCATGTCAGATCCGCAGACAGGCTGTTACTGGGTCACTTAGAGTCCACTGCTGCTAGTGCAATTTTTTACTTTCACTTTGGTTTCTGGAGCGGTTTGCATGTTGGCACTTTGCCAGCTGTAGGACCCTAGAATGCACGAAAACGGTGTGTTCACAGTTTGCAGCTCAAAGAAAAGTGGATGGTGAAAATCAGCAAATGAAAGAAGAATGGAGTGAAACTTTTGAAGTTCCTCTTCTCCTTCACTTGCCATGCCATGAAATGCAGTGAATGAGGCAGGACTGGGCCCACAGATAGGGTGCTTTGCACATGCAGTACATTTTGAGCTGACTGTTGTTTTTATTTAATGGGCAAAAGTTTACAAGGGTTTTACAAAATAAATGGAGGACAAAGTTATATTTGTCTTGTCTTTTTTTTTTTTTTTTTTTTTGCTGATCCGATCCGTGACTCAAAACCGTGATCCGATCTGAACCGCAAGTTTTTTGATCCGTTGCACCCCTAATTATGATGACAGTAACTTTATAATGTAAGGCACTTTAAATCACTGCATGGAAGTTCATAATATACATAAGTTTGTCTCCCCCCTCTTTCCTTACCAGGTGTCACTAAACACAGCCTGCTCATTGATCAGTATTGTTACCTGGGAGCACAGGAAGAAGTATTAGGATAGTCCACCAGATCTCAGAGCTCACTATGATTGGTGTTTGAGGCTCATTGCATGGACTGCCATTCCCTGCCAAGTAGTTTCCACCCACACACCTTAAGACCTCAAGACGTAGCCTTGCTTACTTCAAAGGTCCATGCCATCTGCATCCGATGAATGTGCAGACATCTTTTGAAATGATTCCCTCTCTTCAACCTCAGATATTTAAATTTTTCTTGTTACATGACGCTCTTCAGGGTTCACAATGGTCACATGATACAAAAATGATCACCCTGCACACTGACAAGTTACTTTCTCAGGTCAGTTCATTTAACTTCTAGCAGAACTTTTGCTACATATCTGTAGGGGAAAAATCTGGGTGTAACTGTGAGACATTCTTTGGCTGTTTGCCTTCACACATGCAGCACACCCTGAAACTTAAGGAAGTTTTAAGGAGTTTTGTGCATGTGTGAATACAGCATGTCTAAAGATTCTGGCTGTTTTCGAAACCGCCTACTATACTAGCAGTACGTACTGATTTGGCCAAAATTCAGTATGTCGTATGTGAACAAGAGCAAAATCTGCATTATACCAAGACTCACTGTATGTCATACTGATTCGAGAACATTTCTCAGTCTGCATCAGACCAGTCTGCCTCGTGTACTGTTTCCCACAATGCACAGCGATAATGTTGCGTTCCATCTTTTTCATTCTTTTTGATGGGGCACTCAATTTTTAGGTGCTGTAAAAATCATTCAATTCCATACAAACCACTTCTTAACTTTTTAAATCATAAGTGATGCTAAAGAAGCAGCTTGCTATCAGCTTGATCGTTGTTTACTTCTGCTTTCTGAAACCAGAAATCCAGCGACGCCTAGCCTTGCATACTACAAAACAGATATAACAGAGCAGTCATACTACATACTACCTTCAGACACAGTATTGCCTACTACATTCAAAGGTAGAATGTAGCAGGCTGTTTTCAAAACAGCCTGCTACATACTAGCACTGCACATAAAAATGGAGTTCTCCCCGTCAAAAAAGGAGAAAAAAGAAAAAGAACGAGTGCTGTGCATTATGGGAAACACTAGGTGAGGCAGACTGGTCCGATGCATACTGAGAAATTTTCCTGAACCAGTACAACATCCGGCATACTGCAGATTTTGTTCTTTCTCACATACTACATATTGAATTTAGACCAAATCAGTACGTACTGCTGTATAGTAGGCGTTTTTGAAAACAGCCAGCCTATCTGTGTGTGTGCAGGTGACCTTTAACTCCTCCCTCATTCTCCTGTGATTATTTCAAGCCCCACCCTCTCTCTCTCTCTCTTTCTCCTCTCTCTCTCTTCTCTCTCTCTCACAGTGCAGCCAGGATCATCAGCACTGGTTTCAGCCTCCTCTGTCTCCCTTTGTTCTCCTTGTATTTTCTTGCATGCAATAAACTCTGCTTTGCAAATTACATTTTTTTTTCTAGGACTCCTCTGTGTTTCATCCCTCTAGTCAGACTCATAAAAAAAGATTACAAAACACCATCTCAGGCCCACAGTAAAGCTAATCTTAGGCTGTGAAATTAGTGTTAATCCCCATGTGGCCACTTCTGTGCTGTACTCACTTACTGGGATCATCATTTAGCCTGACTTGGTGTGGTCAGTGCTAGCCTTACATATTCAGCCTGCTTCACACTGTGCAGAGGCCCCAGAGAGCTGCTCCAGATGTGCTTCCTTAATTGAACCCAGTATGGCTCAGTGTGTCACACCTCCTCCTGCAGAGACGTGCGCGCGCGTGTGTGTGTGTGTGTGTGTGTGTGTGTGTTTGTTATCTCATGCATTTTTAAACTCTAGGGAAATCAGTGACGCTCCAAAACTCCTCAACTTCTCAAAGAAATGTCTGAGCTGAAGTAATTCATCACCTAGATGGCTCAATTACCACTTTCCTGCAGGCACGTGTGTTGCAGCAGCAGAGTTTAATGTCTCAGCATCTCTCCTTTATTCCTTCTTAATCTCCTCCTCTGTGTCCTCCCTGCTCACTCAGGATTCACTCTAAATGCATCCTGCTGCGTAATGCCTGTGCTCTGCTGCATTTCTATTCAGGTCCCTGAACGCAGCACCAGCCAGCAGATGATGGTCCCCTCGTATTTATTCCTGTGTGTCACCATCACTTTACCCCCCCGTCTGTGCCCATCCCCCTCCCAAACTCATCCTCTCTGTGCCTGTTATGTCTGAATCAAAAGGTTGTGACCTTTCTAAATGATTCAGACTCCCCGTGAGTGTGTTTTTATGGCTCATCAGACTGTGTGTCACATGACAGACTGTTACTGCAGCTCCTCTCTGCAGCCCCACTGAACAATGTCTGAGCCCCTTTGTGCTTTTACTCCTCTCTGAGGTTTTACATCCAGAGTTAATTAATGGAGCATGTTGGTGTTAAAGTGTCAGTGCTGCTCCATCAACCCCTCCAGGTTTAATTTTTGTGCAGAATAATTAAACGAGCAGATTCAATTCAAATAATGTACTATATGAGCAAATTAGAACCAAATAACGTTGTGGTGCAGTCAAGTCTTGAGTCCACAGTGTTTCAGTCGAAGTGCAGTTCCCATTACCTGATTCCCAATCCTCACAACCTGAGGTTAAATAAGGAGGCATGCTGTGTGACTCTCTGATGTATTGACTTCTGAACCTGGATTGAGTGTGGGACCTTTTTGATGAGCAGAAAACACGTTTCATTTATAGACATTAGATTCTATATCATCTTTCTGACTTATATCTATGGTGGCTCAGGCAAGAGAGGTCTTGTTGTACAGGGACTTCAGGGACTAGAGGGTTTCATCAGCTGGTAATGAACTGTGAACAGGCAGGGGGGAGGAAAAGCAGTGGAGGTGGCAGGGTCATGCTTAAGCCTGATTTATACTTCTGGGTCCGTGTAGCTCCAGGCCTAAGCAGAGGCCTACACACGTAGCTGACGTGCACCTCCTCCAAAATGTAACTACACGTAGAATCGACACGGTCCGCAAGCCCTGTGATTGGTCCGCTCGGCAGCATTGTATTTCCAGCATCTACAGCACTTCCGGGGTCCACTCATCAGCCGTGTATTTCATCTCCTCCTCTCTATTCTTCATGTAATCATGTCTGTATGATAAACAGCAACATGTATCAGCTGTAGATTAACATAACACGCTCTGCATCTCTGTGGAAAAGGAAACAGAGATCGTAGCGGGGCCGGAAACAGGTGACTGACTATCAGAGAGACCACATTGTATGTGGTTCTCATGTCTGTGTCGTCCCTGCTGCGTAGGGGCGACGCAGAAGTATAAATCAGCCTTTAAGAACAAAGGCACCTGTAGGCATTGTGACAGCTTAAAGAGCAGGACTAGGATTCTTCCCAAATAAAAGCAACTAATCCAAGAGGTCTGGGCAAGTGTGGAGGAAGAGTCACTGAGCAGGATGGTGCGAATGTGACTGTGGGGAGCATAGACGACATGGGAGGGTGTCGAGCACCATCAGGCTGTTGTTGAGACCACAGACACTGCACAGAAAGCCACCATTATGAACCAAAGAAAGCAATCACCTTCATCAGAGCAGGAGACTCACCCTGTCTACAACCAAGGTCAGGGTTGTAAAGTGCCCATCGGTATTAACGAATCCCATTCACACACCGTTAGTACAGCCACCGGGGGGGAGTGCAGGGTTAAGTGTCTTGGTCAAGGACACTTCAACATGTGGACAATGGGACCTGGGATCCAACCCGCAACCTTCCGAATTAGGGACAACCAATTCTGCCACTGAGCCACAGCCAGAGCCGGCCCTAACCGACTTGGTGCCCTAGGCAAGATTTTCACTAGTGCCCATTGTATTGTAACCAACTCCAACAATCACATCACATATACACTGAAAGACAGACATTTTCAACAAAGCAACAGTCATGTATGAAGTGATGACTGAAAAGCCAGAAGCAAAATGCTTATTTAAGCATAGCCTACATGTTCTATCTAGTTAAGCCAACAGCTTCCAAAGTGTAAAGAAAACAACAACAACCAAACAAAAACAGGTAAATCATGAACACTTAAAACCTTCAAAAACTGATTTGCATAACATTATTTTTAAAACCAAAAGTGAATCACAAGCTTATAAATGTTTACGAGCATCATTCAGCAATTTAATCCAAAATTAAATGAGATAAAACAACATTGTTTTTCCTATTATCTTCAAACTGTCTTCCTCACACATTTAGAGGCGCCCCTATGTACGGCCGGCGCCCCTAGCATTTGCCGGGATGTGTTCCTCCTGCTTTTGCTCTCCATACACAGTTTTTCCAGCAGACAAAGCCTGCTGCTACCTGATTGGTCAATACTACTCAGACTACAAACAGAAACCAGAAAACCTCTCAGAATAAAGTCCAGACCCATGGGTACCGGCTCTACATCCTTATGTATACTGTGGGAATAGTCATCACTCAGAAACCGACAAGAATTTCCTTTGACATAATCAGGAGCAGAGTATGGTTTGTATTTTAATGTCATAAACTATGACTTGAATTGGAGTACAGTGAATTTCTATGATCCTGAGTTGACTCTGAGCTGTTGTTGAAGCTGTAAGTGTTCTTTAGTGAACTTATCCAGAGTTTATTTTTCATCACAGCATCATTAAACAGCTGTCACAGCTTCCTCCAAACACTGCATGCATCCTTATAAATTATTCACCAGGCTGGTTGGACAGCATATGGCCGCTGCAGACAATGTTTTTCCCACCTTTCCCTCTGTCCTATTTCCACTGCTGCTGCTGCATGTCCCTGTGTCTGTGCGGGTATCTGTGTCACTGTCTGTGTATCTGTGCCTCTGCTAATTGAAAAAAATCAACCCAATTTAACTTGAACCTCCTGCACACCTATGGAGTAAGCTGCACATAAGGTAACTGAAGTGTGTGTATATGTGTGTGTGTGTGTGTGTGTGTGTGTGTGTGTGTGTGTGCGTGTGTGTGTGTGTGTGTGTGTGTGTGTGTGTGTAGTGAATGAAATGAATCAGAAGGTGTGGACAGTTGTTTAGAGCTCAGATTGGAAATCACTCCCTCATAAATCATACTGTAGTTTCAGCGTGCTGACAGACTCTGAACGCCTGTTTGCCCTCATCACAGTCTGTTACTACAAATCTGTGGGGGGGGGGGGAGTAGAAAAAATAATTCAAAAGGTTGTGTTCAAACCATTTCACAGATTCACAGCCATAACATAAAAATAAATGTATTTAAGAATTTTTCTTTTTATTCCCATTAGATTAATTTAAAGATGCCAAGACAAAAAGAAGAAGATCAGAATGTATCAGAAAGTTTCTGAAGATTTTTTCCTAGAAATTATAGAATAGTATAAAATAAAAAATTTCAAATGGAGCAGGGTAGAGAACAGACAAGCTCAGAAAGAAAAATGACACCTGAGATTTGATAAATTACAGATAATTTGTAGATAAGAGATTTTTTTTGTAAATCAATCAGTGTACCACATAGGATGTAAAGTTTGCATTTGTTATACTAGGAATAATTTAAAAAATCATATGTGGCCTCTTTAGATGCAGATTATGGATGGTAAATCTAAATATCTAATACATGATCTGGACTCTATCCCCCCTGATCCTCCACAGAATGCCACAGGAACTTTACCTGTGGTAAACTGTGCAGCACCTCCCCTTTACTCTCACACACTCTACCTACACACTCTAGCTACCTTTATATAAAAAATATTTTCAACTGTGTAGTATGATTATGAAATGCTAAAAAATGGCTTCAACCAAAAAAGTTTGCAGTCCTGATACCAAAGAATGTTTATTTATATAGCTTTAGGTCTTAATACTTTCATACTAATTACTTTATACAGCAACCTCCTGTGATGAAAATGAAGCCGATGTAAAGTAGGGCCCCAAAAACTGCAGTTTCTGGAGTTTCCTCTTGAGGCAAAGAGGAGAGTCTATATTAAACTTAATCTCAATAGCAGGAATATACCTGTTTACAGCCTGGTTCTCTGTTTGTAGCAACTACCTCACTTCACGGCATCCAGATCTTATATCTACCCTACAAACCTTAAAACAGTTGAATGTTCATCCTGTATAACCAGAAACTGTCCTCACTTTTCTCCTCATGAGAAAAAAACTCAAAGACCAGCACATGCTTCCAGGAATCTCTCCACCGTGTGTCCGCCTGCACAGAGAGCTGCAGTAATTACACCGTGCCAGAGCAGACTCAGAGGGAACCTTGGCTGAGGAAAGAGGAGGCTGCTTGTGTTTTCCATCTGAAGGTCAGCTGTGAGGTCTGAGTGAAAATGGAGGCCAAGCTGCAGAGAAGTACCATAGAGGAAAGAGAACAGACATGCTGTAAGCGCTGAGATGATTCTTAATGAAACACTGTGAGCCCTGGAGGCCTGTTTCTGCTGGGAGCCGGCCAAACCAGCAGCAGAGGTGTTACAGTGAATGTATTGTTACTGGAAACAGATTTTTATTTGACTGACATGCATGGAAAAGAAACACAACAAACTGCTGATGACAAACCAGAGCGAGTCCCTGTGCACATTTTCTGACTCAAATCGTTTTGAGCTGTGGAAGACGAAAACAGTCCCTTTCTCTCAGCATGCAGTTTACTGCATCATCCAGTTATTGATCCAGTCCCTGCTGCTTCCTGTAGAAAGTGCAGCTATTTTCTGCAGTGCACCTGAAACTAAGAGCACTATAAATCAATTCACCTAAATCTCTTATTTACTGTATTTCCTTGTATAACTACCAGGGCCTTTATGTGTGTTAGCTTCAGCAGGTAGTAGGTGTCTCTTTTTAACTAAGCTTGTATAAGCTTTCATTTTTAATTTACTCTGATTAATAAGTAACAAACTCTTTGCCTCTCCTGTCTGCACTGTTTAGGGTCACTATAAAGGGTTTACAAACTCCACAGTTCCTGTACATGTTTTTTATAATTCTTTATTTTAGGTAGACCCCTCACAATATCAGTATAACTGTATATTCTTTCATTCTCACAACATTGCGCACTATCAAATTTAATAGCTATGCTGATGAAACACAGTTACATATCATGCGTAATTAACCCTCTCAGCTGCACCAGCTCCTTCACAAACAGTTTCAAGGCCATTAGATATTCACAAACTGTCTCAGTTCAAATAAGAGCAGTGAAATTCAAGTGTTCAGGGCAGGAAAATGTCAGAAAGCAAATTCTTCTGACCTTTGATGAACAGGTGAAGAGAGCTGTCCGGTCTTGTTTTTATTAACTCAGAGATATTACTAAGATCAAGGTGTTTTATGTCACACAGATCTAAAAAATGATTCCTGCTTTAAATGAATCCTGTTTAGACTGCTGCAGCTCAGAAACCAATCAAACACCTCCAGCTTGTCTCACATGCAGCAACAGCTACCTGTAAGTTTAAGAACTGATTGTCAGATTTGACTTAACTGTGTATGAATTTCTTCACTGCTTAAGATCCTATGGTAAAGCCCTTTGGTAAAGTTGTTCCATAGTCCAGGCTCAAGATAAAAGGTGACTGCGTTCTCTGTTGGAGCACCTGTACTTGTGGAACACAGGAAACAAAGCTCACCCTATCAGGCTGGTCTTTAAACCTCTTGTAAAAACACACTTTATAAACAGGCTCTGATTAAATGATCTGAATTTGATGTTCTAACTCCTAACCTGATCAACATACTTTCTTATAAGTCTAATCCCTGAAACAGAAGGGCTTTATTTCTTTACAGCAAAGTGTCTAGACATCATATCAGATCAGTCAGAGTAAAGGACTCCAATTTTACCTCTGCCTGTTAACATTCTTCAAAAAGTTACCCAAAGACCTGCATGGGTTCAAAATATCAAACTGAAAACACAAACGTTTAGACTTTAAAGGTGACATATCACGCTTTTTTCATCAATATATATTGGTCTAAGAGGTCCCCAAAACATGTCTTTAAAGTTTGTGCTCAAAAAAACACTTTGAAATCAGATTTTGGTCTGCCTGAAAATCCCTCTTCTTCAGTCCTCCTCAGAACACTCTGTTTTCCCTCTGACCACGCCCCCTCCGGAAGTGGATGTGCCTCGGCTCTCCAGCATGTTGATCTAATGTTTACATGTTGGCTGAATATACACGGCTGCTCAGAGATCACGTTACTTCAACCCTCTGAATCTGATCCAGAATCTGATCCTGACGGAGAGGCGCCTGCAGCAGGACCTTTCTGAAGGATTGGTCACAGATTCTGTGTTTCTTGTTGTTTTATTTGTCAGCATGTAGACGTGTGTCTTGGTACACAGCTACGAACATGTAGCTATGTGGCTATGCTAACTAGCGCTAGCACTTATCCATGATAAATAAAAATCATCCACTAGATCTTCAAATCTGCAGACGTGGGGAGTAAAACCGACCTTTGTGTTTATTAAGACAGCCTACAACTAGCATGCCTCCCTCCTAAGCTCCTTGTTAGCACACATGTGTGCAGGGAATGAAAAACGGGGAGGGATTCAGTATTATTTTATACAGTCTATGGGCTGAACAAGCTCCGAGCTCTGACTCCGTGACAGACCGGATATTGTTGTTACGTAACAAAAACACTGAAGTCTGAAACGGCTCGTTTCACACACATTTACAGAAAGGTGTAGAAATCAGAACAGGGGCAGAATGGATTTTTTTCATTCTCGGGAGGTTTGTAGACATGCCAGGGACACATATTTCAGGTAGAGAACCATTAAAAAGTCAATTTTGCATGATATGTCATCTTTAAACTGACATGTTTAGTTCCCTGTGCATTCAACCCATGAGGAGGCTGGTAACATAGCATCGCCTCCCGTATGAGCCAATACCTCTTCACTTTGAACCAGGGGTCTGCTCACCCTGTCAGAGTTCCAGTCTACTTTAATCACCCAGTCACTAAACATTATTCCTTACACAGGAAACTTCTGCAGAAAGATACATGAAACACAATCTTTAAAACTAAATAAAACTTCAAATCCAGCAATACAATGTTTTCAACATGATGGAGGTGGAAGAAACAGAGACGTACGTCATGATCACAGTTTTTATGTTTATATCAAAGCTACGTCTCCTTCATCCTCAGATGGTTTCATTCCTCCTGTTGCGTGTCACTCTTACGGTCTTTTGCTGGTAGAATGGTATTAAGGTTCAACTTGCTCACACATCAGCTCACCCCAACTGTAACCACACATTCCACTCGGAGACTAGAGAGTCCCTCCTGCTTTAAATGACTTAATGACTTTAGGTGCATTTCGACCAAGAGCTCCGGGGTCTTTTAGCCCCCAGAACTACTTTACCCTGAACTAAAAGGTTCCTGTGCCCCCATTGTTGTCTGCGTTTCGACCGTGAGCCGAAGACCCGGGTAGATTGTGTAAATCAGGCCAGTGACGTATGGAGAAATAAAAGAAAATGCACTACACCACCAGACCAGTAGAGGGCAGTAAAACAAAGAGGAATGCCATTCATCACAGATGACACCATAGAAGCAGACGGACAGGCAGGTATCATTATGAGCAACACAACAGTTAGCCTGTTAGCATGAAGAGACTCAGCTGGTCTGTTTTAGATGGTGCTATATTTCATCACAGATGGATTCACTGAATCAACACGTGAGAGGAGATAAGCGCAAGTAGCAAAGACGTTTCAACACGGCTTTAAAATCCTTTTGAACTCAAAAAGCCGTGGCAGAGATCAGCCGGTGTTTTGGTTTAAACAGCGACCCTGTTAACTGGAGACTTTCAGCCGGATGCATCCCTCATAAACGTCTTTAGACGATCACTAAATATCTGATGAGGATATTTTGAAATCTTAATAAAAACTAAACTAGTTTGCATTCCCAGGAACTCCCTCTGTGATTCAACAGCTGTGTAAACTCCACAATCACTGACACGTTCAGCTGAAGGTCTCCAGTTTACAGGGTCACTTTTAAAACCGTAACACCGGGAGAGACGCATTCACGGTGGGCTGAGAGAAGACTACTGTTACAAGCTGCTAAATCAAGAGAATCACAGCTTCTTCTTTTGAAAAGTACACACACATACAAAAAAGATAGAACAAATAAAAACTAATGAAAGAAAGAGAAATCAAGAGAATCACAGATGTGTGTGATGTTATTGTGGACGGCTGGTGGAATAAAAACACTGAGGTTAATCTACCAATCAGACATGTTCAGCATTGCAGGCCCCGCCCCCCAAAAGCCCCGGGACCTTTGAAAAGTTCTACCCCCCAAGCAGGGGCTTTTTAAGGGGGAGATTATCTACCCCTGAACTAAATTTAGACCCTGGGTCCAGAGGTCTAAACGCCTGTAGTTCTTGGGTAAAGTCCCTCTGGTCGATGAACGCCTTTAGTGTATGTGCTGACATTCTGCTTATACACTTTGAATGTGTAGTGAGTGATCAGTACCCTTAGTTTGAGGAAGAAGATAGTTCTATCATATGAAAAGTAGCCTGTTTGTTCAAACCTGGCTGTCTGGTTGTTGTTCTTGACCTGTCAGGCCTCATGACACAGAGTCAGAGCTCTCACAGGTCTCAGCATCATTAAACACAAGATCATTATTCATGATTGTCATGAAAAGTTCACACGAGGCAAGACCTTACTGAAACGTTGACATTTATCGTCCTGATGGTTTGATATGTTTACCTCTGGAGTGACACCTAAAGGTGCTGGAGTAGCACCTGTCTCATATAAAGACTTCATAACGCTGAGTCATTAATGCTGTAAAATGCCTCAGATAACAGAGGCCAGATAAGGACTCCAGTGAGAGCTGCATCCGGAGGAGCTCTGAGGTTGTCTCTTTCATTTGGGAGAATCACACGTCGTATTTGCAGCTGCTTTTTCATAATTTCTTGCTGTCTGCACAAATTAAACCGTTCAGACGTGCCTTATTAAAAAGCTATTTCTGGGGCAGAATATTTTTTGGGAGGGAGGAAAATCTTCCTGCAGACAGATTTTATACCAGCCTCTTCACAAAGTCTGATTGTTCTTGGGAACTTTAAGGACTTTGTTTTGTCCTTGTCCTGTTTTGAAACTTTTTCTGCAAGTTTTAAACAGCATTTTCCAGCTAAAATGGAAAAGTCTATCTTTGTATTCTAGATGTTAAATCATTGTTTTTTCTTAGTGTGATGCTATACAGATCCCATTAACTCCCATTGACCCCCATTAACCCAGGGCGCTGGTGGCCTAGTGGTCTAAGCGCCCCACGTACAGAGGCTTTAGTCCCCGTCGCAGGGGTTGCTGGTTCGATTACCGACCGGTCGACCATTTCCTGCATGTCTTGCCCCGCTCTCTACTCCCCACATTTCCTGTCTCTCTTCAGCTGTCCTATGTAATAAAGGCAAAAAGCCCCAAAAATATAACTTTAAAAAAACAAACTCCCATTAACCCAGCAGGATAACTGACATATGAAGTGATGAAACCTGAGCAGTGTTCAGCTGGCTCAAACACAGGTGTGTTTTCACATGCTTCAGTCACATTTTTAATGACCTGTAAAAATAGACCCCACCTGTCCCTGGCCTTTGCTTTCTCTGGTCTTGGATGTGAACAGGTACAGGTTTGTGATTTTCCCTCAAAATTAAGTTGTTTAGATGGTGGCCAATCAGATTTGACCATACATTCACAGGGGCTGATGGGTTCAGCCTTACTGTGGACCTCTGATGATGACTCAAACTTTGTGGGAGGACAAAGACCATTTGGCAGGGTCTTGCTAAAGAAGAAATGAAAATCATAAAATTCAGATGTGTTCATCTCCCTCAGTAAAATGTCCCACAGTGTGGGTGGGACACCTTCTTAGGCTTTCATCTGTTTTACTAAAGAGTCTGTGCCTCTCTAGAACACTACTCCCAGCATGCAAGCCTGCTTGTCATATCTAAAGTCTCTAAAAGTAGTATGGGAGGTAGAACCTTCAGTTATCAGGCCCCTCTCCTTTGGAATCATCTACCAGTCAGGGTCCAGGAGTCAGACATCCTCTCTACTTTTAAGATTAGGCTTCAAACGTTCCTTTATTACAAAACTTAACTTGGTCCAGCTCTAAGTTATGCTGCTATAGGCTTAGACTGCCAGAGGAACTGGCACAATGAGATCCTGTCTGTCCCTCTCTCTCCTCTGCCTGCATGTCACTTACTTCAAGTCTTTTAAAGTTACCCATTAAAGTTACTAACAGTATCTTTGTGAGAGTCCCTGAGCTCCCTTGTCTCGTAGGTTCCTCTGGATCTCTGCTGCTGTGGACGTGCCAGACTCCAGCTGCTACAACTACTACTATCCGTCTCACCACTATCATCTCTCTCTCTCTTCATCTCCCTCTATCCCTCTCTCCAACACGGTCTCAGCAGATGTGTGTCTAACATGAGTCTGGTCCTGCTGGAGGTTTCTGCCTGTTAAAGGAAGTTTGTCCTTGCCACTGTAACTTGCTAAATGCTGCAAAGTGCTCTGCTCATGGTGGATTAAGATGAGATCAGACCCAGTCCTGTCTGGAAGATGGGACTGGATCTGATGCTGTCTTGATGTTGGGTCTTTGTTAATAATATAGCATTGAGTACAGTCTAGACCTGCTCTGTTTGGAAAGTGTCTGGGGATGGCATTTGTTGTTGTGTAGTGCTATACAAATAAAGACTGATTGATTGAATGATTGATTGATTTGTTTATGCTGGTGGCCATTAGGTATGGGAATTTACAGTAATCCATGTAATCGATTACTCAAATTTCCTAATGAACGATTACTTGAGTACTCGCAATTATTTATTTTTTTAAATTATTAAACCGTAAACAAAAATAAATAAATAAAAGTCTGTTGGACACGGACCTACCAGACCAGACTTGTAGTAAGTTCTGCTGCCTTTTCTTCAGACATCTCTTCCACTCTCATAGTTGTTGTTCTCTGTGATGGTAGCTTGTACTCCGGCTTGACTAACGCGATCAGCTCTTTGAAGCCTTCTCCTTCAACGAAACTTAATGGGAGCATATCTCCAGTTACCATTTTGGTTATCATCAGACGACCTGTGCTAACAGGGCGAGCAAAAGACGTGGCCTTGCAATTTTATACACTCACCGCAACTTTCTCACAAATTTGACCAATTACCTTAATCTCAGCCCCTGCACGTCATCGGTTTTGTCATCAATTTGACTTCCTTGGAACATAAACGTAAGTCCTCACTTGTTCGGCACTTTTAAAAACACGCACAGAGAACGGGTGAAGAGAGGGGACAGCAGGCAGGACAAGTGACCATGACAACATTGTTATTTATAGATTGAGGGGCTCAGTGTTAGCTTGGTCTCTACCTGCAGCAGGTGTGCTTTATGAACCAGCTCTCCCTCCTCCATGAATCTGTCTCATCTTCATTGAGGATTTTTACCCCCGGTGTGCGTTAGTGACAAAGACACAACCGGGGGACGTCTGTTTAAGATTTGATGTTTGACGTTGTTGCTGCCATTACCGTAAAAAGCTCCGGTCTACAGCTTGATTTAATCCAGTTTGGTGAAACATCAGACACATTTAGTAAGTTTTGATCAACTCCTTGTCATCAAAGATGCAGATTCATTTCAGAGTGCCGTGAACTGACTGTCTGCCTCTGTCACTTCAAGGTGCATTCAGGGACCGTCGTAAATGTGCAATACAGTCCTTTCATGGCATTTTTCTGTGAATCCAGAGAATCAAAATACAGTCACAGTGGTCACATCAAGAATGTTTTTCAAAAACAACTATAATTTAGCGTATTTACTTGCCCCTGAGATGTTATTGGAGGAAAAAAGCCCCCCACAAATAATCGCAACTTTCATCGCAATTTTTTCAAAAAGCTGTCGCAAATTCAGGCTTTTTGGGCCGAAACAATCACAGAAAAAAAACGCGAAATCCTGGAGGTATGTTAGTTTAACGCTACATATCTTGCACTGCACATTAAAGCTGGGGTTGGCAGTCTTGGAAAACTAGCATGAATTTGAATGTAGCTTTTCCTCATGACTCCGTCTAACCCCTCCCCTCCTCCCTCGGAGCTCCTCCAAAACGACCCCCCCGCTCACATGCACGAGCGCCGCTGACTTGCGACCATATGATGGTGACTGATTCAAAACTGGTCCTCACCAAAACATTCTCATAGTGAAAGTTAAAAACACAAACAAACATGGCTGCTGTTAGCACTCACAACTATCATGCTAGCATTATCCAGTTGTACCAGTGACACGAAAAGTTATAACATATATATAATACTGTAACAACTCTACTGTTTGTTAAACGTGTTCAGTGTAGATGCTCTTAATTCCTACAGTGTTGACAGTCAGTGAAGGCATCAGGAGAGGTGTAGAGTGTGCGAGCGGTAGAGAGGAGAGACAAGAGGAGAATTTCTTCATTCATTCAAACATTGATTGTTGTTTTGTTGGTTGGTGTGATCACGGCCGACAGTGACCGGTTATTAAAGATCAACGTGTTCATGAATCGGCTCGTCATCCCTACAGCGTCCGGACGGACGCTACAGTACATCTACATTTCTGTAGGACTTACTAAATGTCATTCATTCTTCTGCTTGTCAGAGCCCCCGTGGTGAGAGTTTTAGACTCTGATCCGGACTACAGTCCTGAGCAAAGCACCTCATCTGGTCAGAGGGGACAGGCCTGAGGTTGAGCGAGAGGGGCAGTGAGTAGAGTCAGGGGAAGCAGAGGCAGGAGGAGGGGACTCAGAGTACACGCCGGGGAAATGTACACTCAGGAGGCGGGCAGAACAGCAGGACGGGATTTGAATGGTTTAAAATTTTGGCACCCAAAAAAGGCTGATTGGTTGGTGTTTTCCCAGGTTTACTCCGGCTGTAGAGAGCAGCTTCTCTTCCTTCTTTTTTAGGAACACATTATGTATTGATTTCCATCAGGACATAAAGATCATTTTAACCAGTATAACAAAAAGTGTATCTAAATCTGACTACCAACCCCAGCTTTAACTTCATCCTTTTTTTTCGAAGTACTTCCAGACATCACTTTTTTTAACTGACATGCCGCAGGTGTCGCAGACGGTTCTGTGTTTGTTGTGCTTTCACTTTCGGTTGAATAACGTGTTCCTAAAGAGTTGCCGTAGCTGCTGTAAAACTGTTGTTTTTGCTGAAATCTGGCTCGGTGTGTTCTAAATGGCCGGAGGAGTCATACACATATACCCCGTTAATTATTTTCCTACCTAGTATATTCAGTAAGGTGAAAACAAAAAGCACATGGTCACACATGTAATGTTGTATGAGTTCAAGTCACTTTCCAGGTGCACGAGTAACAAAATGCTATTTGAATAATGGGGTCAATGGCAAGTACTCGAGTACTCGTAAAAGAAGAAAGGTACTTTATTGATCCCCAGGGGGGAAATTCAATTTTTTCACTCATGCTATTTTGGACATGCTACACATACAGTTTTTTTTTTGGTATATACATACAGTGAACATGCTTAGGGAGAAATGTCAGAGTGAGGATACTGCCGTCAACTAGCGCACCCAGAGCAGTTGGGGGTTCAGTGCCTTGCTCAAGGGCACCTCGGCAGTGCCCAGGCAAGTGAACCAGCACCTCTCCAGCAACCAGTCCACTTGCCTAACTTCGTCCATACTGGGACTCAAACCGGCAACCCTTCGTTTCCCAAGCCAAGTCCCTATGGACTGAGCTATTGCCGCCCCCGGTATCCATCCCTTGTGGCCATACTAATTGTCGTATAAGTTTCCTTGAGATGCCAGGAGTGCTGATTAGCTACACCCTCTCAAAACCTCTCTCTCTCTCTCTCTCTCTCTCTCTCTCTCTCTCTCTCTCTCTCTCTCTCTCTCTCTCTCTCTCTCTCTCGCTCTCTCTCCGCTCTCCCCATGCCAGACCAGCTTGCACCATTTCTTTAGTTAGACTTTTGTGTTTGTGCACTATTCAACACCTCTCACCTCTCTCAGGTCAGGTTACTTTATTTGTACCTGTAGGTAAACTTGTTTTGCAGCCAGTGAGATGTTGGGTCATTACAGAATTACAAGATAGAACAAACTACTCCATGTGCTAAACATACTAAAATATCCTCAAACTAATGTAACAATAAAAATGATAAAATCAATAGACATGATAAAATGATAAAAGTGCTAAAGGTTTCATTTAAAAGGCATATCAGAAAAACTATAAAATCACTTGAATTAATTAGAAAGTCTGGGCTCAAGTCTTAAAATTGGAGTTTGAGTGTAGAGGAGAAGGGAAATGCTGTGGCTTGTTCAGCTCAGTAACATCAGCAGGATCAAAGCTTGTTGTGTACCGCTGTGTTCTGTACCTTGGGACTAAAAAACGTCGTCCAGAGTGAAGGAGCTGTATATCACTGGGCAGAGGGCGTGAGGCATCATTTAAAATAGAGGTTGCTGTGGCTCACCAGTCAACCTGCTTGACCGTTTAATAATCTGGTTTGATGAATTCCTTTCCTTTAGAGATGTTTGGCCAAACTATGACACTAGAGAAAAGGACAGAACAGAGTCAATAAACACACGGTAAAACATGGTCATAATAGTTCGATCAATGTGATAAATGCAAGTTTCCTCAAACAATGCAGACGCTGGTGAGCCTATTACACACTGCTGCACAGTTTGCCTCAAAGTTCAATTTCGTGTTAATGACTGTCCCAGGGTATTTATAAGATTACACAGACTCGATAAGCTGACCCTTGATTTGAGTCACTTCACTCGTGTGATAATTCCTTCTAAAATCAATGAGCATATCTCACTCACTACTCCACAGTCACACACCCACATGCAGACTAATGATATTACAGACTCTACATACCTCATATTCATTGTTATTCTTCTGTTGAACTTAATTTAGTAATAAATGACTTATTTATTTTTGGTTAAATTGTGCTCCTTGGGTTTAGGCCCTAAATACATTGCTGATCTGCTGCTACTGTATGAACCATCTGGACCTCTGAGGTCATCAGGTACTGGTCTGCTTTCAGTCCCTAGAGTCAGAACGAAACATGGTGAAGCAGCGTTTAGTCCAACTCTCACCTCTGTCCAACTCTCACCTCCGTCTCAGGAGCGTGCCCCCGTGCCGCTCCGCCAGAGATACATCAAGTCTATTTTCGACGCAGCCCGCGCCCAGATCAAGATGCATAGACAAGAACAACTTAGACAGGAAGTCAGGCACGAGGATCGCATGCAACATCCACAGATTTCAAAATAAAACATCATGTACGGACTCCCAACCGTTTAAAGATTGTTTAGATCAGAAATACTCATCAATTATGGATGTAAGCTACAGACAGCCACATATATGTGATCCAGGTCGACTACAACAGGACTTTAAGATGATCACTGTGTCAGAAGGTAATAGGACTTTAAGATGATCACTGTGTCAGAAGGTAACAGGACTTTAAGATGATCACTGTGTCAGAAGGTAATAGGACTTTAAGATGATCACTGTGTCAGAAGGTAACAGGACTTTAAGATGATCACTGTCAGAAGGTAACAGGACTTTAAGATGATCACTGTGTCAGAAGGTAACAGGACTTTAAGATGATCACTGTGTCAGAAGGTAACAGGACTTTAAGATGATCACTGTGTCAGAAGGTAACAGGACTTTAAGATGATCACTGTGTCAGAAGGTAACAAGTCTTTAAGATGATCACTGTGTCTGAAGGTAACAGGACTTTAAGATGATCACTGTGTCAGAAGGTAACAGGACTTTAAGATGATCACTGTGTCAGAAGGTAACAGGACTTTAAGATGATCACTGTGTCTGAAGGTAACAGGACTTTAAGATGATCACTGTGTCAGAAGGTAACAGGACTTTAAGATGATCACTGTGTCAGAAGGTAACAGGACTTTAAGATGATCACTGTGTCAGAAGGTAACAAGTCTTTAAGATGATCACTGTGTCAGAAGGTAACAGGACTTTAAGAGGATCACTGAGTCAGAAGGTAACAGGAAACAAAATAGAGCAGAATTATTCATATTAAACTCATCTAAACTTGCAAAAACGAAACTTAACAGTTCTGCAGCATACTCAGTGATGATTAAAGCACAATAGTAATGGAATACTGTCCAAATGAGCAAAAATTCAACCACAGAAAAGCTCTGTAACCTGTTGTTTGTATGTGGTTCTCTCTATGCTGGACCCAGCTGATCCTGCCTGCTCTGAGCTAGCAGCCCTTATGTGGTGCACACACATCCTGTGGACTTCCCGGGTAAGACTTTACCTTCCTATCTTAGCTTATTTTAACTTGCTTTAAATGCAAATTTTAAATTAAAATTTAATTTAATATATTTCTAATTGTCCTTTTCTTTTCTGTTGTATTATATTAGTCATCTTAATTGTGCTCTTTTATGCTTGTCTGAATGTCTCCAATGCTTTTAATGTTTTAATGTAAAGCACATTGAGTTGCCCTCATGTATGAAATGTGCTATACAAATAAAGCTGCCTTGCCTTGGCTTGGCTTGCCTCCGCTCGTCTTTTGTCATGGCCCATGAGCCTGGTTACTACAAGTCATGTTACTATATGATGGGTTACCTGGAGATGATGATGATATTCCTGACACACACTATCATGACAGAATCCCGACAGGGTGAGACAAGACCCCAACCTGATCAATGTTTCCCTGCTTTAGGTGCGCTGGCAGGCCCCTTAATCCTTTCACTTTTCACTGCTATCTGCCTGAGGAGACTAAATGAGCTCTAGGTGAGCCAGGCCATGAAAGTACAGACAGTGCATTTGGCACACTCCTAAAGGACCGGGCTGACTGTGATCTGCAGTGCGGCTGAGTGTTTTATAAAAGAGTCCTCAGCTCCCTCTTGTGCACACAGAGCAGAAAAATGCCCAAAACTTTGAACAACAGCTGTCAATGGGGACAGGAGGATGATTAAAACTGAGCTGCACAAGAAAGATTCAGAAGTGGTTGATACTTGCAGGGAAAAAAGTCAACACTCAGGATCAACTGTTAAAAGAAGATGCAGTTACTGAGTCAGCAGCAGCAGCAGCAGCAGCAGCAGTGCTTTTTGCTACTTACAACATCTGCAAACATGTAGGCTTTTACAGTTATCCTGCACTGACGTCTGTGCATCTCTTAGATTTAACTACAGAAAATTAACTCAATGTATGAATGTATGTTAAAACCAGTCTTACTGTTAAGGTAAGCTGTGGTGCCCGTACACGTATCAATAAAGTCTATTTGTCTGTGTAAGAAGCAAACAAGTCAGGTTCATATGTGCTGTTAGTCACATTAGCTGGAGCCCTTTGGCAGTCATCTGGTAACTCTGTTTATTTCTGTTATCAGATATCTGCATGCAAGTGCAGCCTCCAACCCACCCTTCTGACCCGGTGTTAACATGTATCCTGGGAGGTTGGATCATAATCTCCCAGCCCTGAATTCAAGCATTCACACAATGTACAATCATGCATCTCCAAAAGCGTCTCCAGTGACCACTTGTGATCGGATTTCACCTCCCGCTCTGTATGCAAATAACCGCAGAGCCCCATTCACCTTCATTAGACTTTAAAAAACATTGCACTCAACAGTACACTGCCATGCAGGGAGAGGGAGGTAGCTGCACTCATGAGGAGCATGAGATCCGGAGGAGTGGGTGATGAATGAGTGAAGTGATGATGTGATATAACACCTTGATCATGAAGCCTGATGTTCCTCTGCAGCTCTGTGCTTTACCTGTTCTTCATCACACGTTCACATGATGCTTTTCTCTAGAGGACACTTTAACCTATGTGTGCTGCTGATTTGTCATGTGTGTGTCTGTTTGTGTGTGTGTGTGTGTCTGTGTATATGTGTGTGTGTTAAGCTTCTCCCCTGGGACGAGTTGCGAGACACGCAGCAGATCATGCACATTTGTGTTTGTGTCTGAGATCAATAAATGAAGTCAATACAAGCTGCTGTTTGATATGTTTCCTCTACATGACACGTTCAGAGTTCCTTTATATAGTGCCTTTTGTACAACATAATGTGTGTGTGTATGTTAGTCTGATAATGGCAATATTTTATTATTGTTAAATATTCTGATAATACAATTTTATCTAAAACAACAGACAAAAGTTGCTTTTATTGTAAACAAGCCTTAAAGCCTCTGGTAACCCAAATCAGCAAAAGCGTTCTACCTATGATATCTCAGACCATATGTAAATACTAAAAACTATGTCCAATTCCGTTTTTTTAACACATTTTCACTCTTGGTTTTAAGGGGGCTGGTTTAACCTGATATTTATGACGTAATAAATATCCAACCAATCAGAGTCACGAGCACACGTGTTCAACAAAACTACTCCACTCCTGCTCAGACCGTCTCGTGACGTCTCAGCCAGCCCCCCTTAGTGTGCAGGGCCGGTGCACTAACTTTCTCCAGGACCGGTTCACTGACTTACCCTGGGACTGGTCCACTAACTTTCCCCAGGACCGGTCCACTAACTTTCCCTGGGACTGGTCCACTAACTTTCTCCAGGACCGGTTCACTGACTTTCCCTGGGACTGGTCCACTAACTTTTCCGAGGACTGGTTCACTAACTGTCCACAGGACTGGTCCACTAACTTTCCCTGGGACTGGTCCACTAACTTTTCCGAGGACTGGTTCACTAACTGTCTACAGGACTGGTCCACTAACTTTCCCCAGGACCGGTCCAATAACTTTCCCCAGGACCGGTTCTCTAACTTTCCCCAGGACCAGTTCACTAACATTCCCCAGGACTGGTTCACTAACTTTCCTCAGGAACGCTTGACTAACTTTCCCCAGGACCGGTTCACTAACTTTCCCCAGGACCGGTTCACTAACTTTCTCCAGGACCAGTTCACTAACTTTCCCCAGGACCGGTTCACTGAGTTTCCCCAGGACTGGTTCACTAACTTTCCTCAGGGCCGGTTCACTGACTTTCCCTGGGGCTGGTCCACTTACTTTTCCCAGGACTGGTCCACTAACTTTCCCCAGCACTGGTTCACTAACTTTCCCCAGCACTGGTTCACTAACATTCCACAGGACCGGTTCACTAACATTCCCCAGGACCGGTTCACTAACTTTCCCCAGGACCGGTCCACTAACTTTCCACAGGACCTGTCCACTAACTTTCCACAGGACCTGTCCACTAACCTTCCCCAGGATCGGTTCACTAACTTTCCACAGGACCTGTCCACTAACTTTCCCCAGGACTGGTTCACTAACTTTCCTCAGGGCCGGTGCACTTACTTTCCCCAGGACCAGTTCACTAACTTTCCTCAGGACCAGTTCACTAACTTTCCTCAGGACCGGTTCACTAACTCTCCTCAGGACCGTTTCACTAACTCTCCTCAGGACCGGTTCACTAACTTTACCCAAACAGCTCAGAGTTTAGACAAACAGCTCCGTCTGACACCCGGAGCCGAGCTCCTCTGCGTGCACATACTACACTTCAGCCTCCTCTGCTCCGGCGTCCCATGGTCCTGATGCCCCGGAGACTACTGAGTGATAAAAGTAATAAATGATAGAAGTCCTGATTCTGAACTATTTTGTGACTCAGCACTCAGAGAACATTGTAAATGAATAATTTTCAGATTCTGGAGTTTTGATGTCTTTAGATTCAGAGTCAGACGGCTCAAACATGCAGGCTGTGAACTCTCTCTTGACCTGTCAATCAAAGAGTTAGGCCACGCCCACACAGTCCTGAGAAATGCTCTGACCTGTAAAAGAAGCTGTTTTTGAACAGAGTGACTTCAGAGTTGTGGATGTTTATTTTCACTCAGATTTTTGTTGAAGCTTGAATACACATTCCATTTTGATATTCTATATGCATTTTAAATATTCCATGTACGTTTCCAGAGGCTTTAACATTCAGTGTGTGTGTCATGAGTTGATCTTTAGTTTAGTTTTTGCCTTGTATTTCCTGCCTTGGTTCCTCCGTGTGTGTGTTCGGTGTTTTAAGTTATCATTTGTCTCCCTTGGGTGTTCAGTGATCCATGTCTCCTGTTGTATTTTCTTGTGTTTCTTAGTCTTGTCTTGTGTTTCCTGTTTTATATTGTAGTTCTGAATACCAGTGTTTTCAATTAAATTTTTACTTCCTGTCCTTGTGTTTCCCTCCTTTTTTGATCACCCTCATTGGTTTCACCTGTGTGCTGTGTCCACATCTGTGTCAATTACTGTGTATTTTGTTGCCCTCTTTCCCCTGCCCTATGTTGGATCATTGTACGTCTTCCTTGTGTTCCTACTGTTTCCTTATCCCAGTGTTATGTTTTGAATTCACTTTCTTGGTTGTTTTAGTAAGTTTGTTTGTACCTTTTGTTATTTTATTAACAAATCTTTATTTTCTGCACATGGGTCCTCCTCAGTGTTTCCCAATGTGACAGTGTGATCCACCGTTACAAATAAGATCAAGAGCAGCTGCAACAAGCTGAAAAGGATAAAGATGGTGTCACTGGTGTGGATGAACATCCATTTGCCTGATTTAACACAGTCACCTGAAAAGTCATCATCTTAACAAAGATGAAGAGGACAGTGAGTGCCGTTGAGCCGATTCAACAGACATGCTCTCTAAATCTCAGCCTTTTCTCACTGTTACGTTCCCCTGTGTTTAGAGGAGGAGGGGCCAACAATTAAAGAAAATACCAGGAATAAAGAAGAGAGATGGGACATTATCAAAAGAAAAAGTATTGATTAACAAACTAACAAAAGGGATAACAAATACAAACTGAAAAGAAGCATGAAAAGAGAAGCTGATGTTCCTTCTTGTTCAAACAATGAATCAAAAGCACTGCAAAACCTAAAGAAACACCATGGCACTGAGCCCCCCCAAAATACACCTTCTTTGTTGTAACTTGTAAGAAACTTTTATGATACCTTTACCTTCATTACAGTAGCCCTTCAACGCCACAGCACAGAAACAGCCCTCATCAAGGTCACTAACGACCTCCTCATGGCAGCTGATTCCGGTTTAATCTCCATCCTCATCCTCCTCGATCTGAGTGCGGCCTTCGACACCATTTCTCACCCCATCCTCCTCAATAGACTCTCCTCCATAGGCATCACTAACACCCCCCTGCACTGGTTTCACTCCTACCTCACAGGCCGCACTCAGTTCATCCAACTCAAATCATTCACTTCTCAACCCTCCCCCGTCACTTCAGGTGTGCCCCAGGGCTCTCTCCTGGGGCCCCTCCTCTTCATCACCTACCTTCTCCCACTTGGCAATATCTTCCGCAAATTTGGCATTCACCTCCACTGCTTCGCGGATGACACCCAGCTCTACCTATCCAGTAAACCTGACTCCACTCTCCCACCCTCCTCCCTCACTCTCTGCCTCTCTGAGATCAAGTCCTGGTTCACCTCCAACTTCCTTCAACTCAACAGCAATAAAACAGAACTCCTCCTCATAGGTACTAAATCCACCTTATCCAATGCCGACAGTTTCTCCCCCTCCATAGACAGTTCAACAGTGTCCCCCTCCCCAGGTAAAGAGTCTGGGTGTCATCCTCGACAGCGCACTTTCTTTCCACTCTCACATCAATAACATAACCCGGTCTGCATACTTCCATCTCCGCAACATCAACCGTCTCCGCCCCTCTCTCACCCCTCACACCACTGCTATCCTGGTCCACAGTCTCGTCACCTCCCGTATGGATTATTGTAATTCTCCTCTTCGGTGTCCCTCACAAATCCCAAATCCCAAAACTCTGCAGCCCACATCATCACTAGAACCCCCTCCTTTCACCACATCACCCCCGTCCTCCAGCAGCTCCACTGGCTCCCGGTCATCTTCAGAATCCACTTCAAAATCCTCCTGTATACATTTAAGGCCATCCACAACCTCTCCCCCCGTATCTGTCTGATCTCCTCCACATCGTCACCCCCTCTCGAGGTCTTCCGCCTCCCTCTACCTCTCTGTGCCCCCTGCCCGTCTCAGCACCATGGGGAGCAGAGCTTTCAGTCGCTCTGCTCCCCAACTCTGGAACTCACTCCCACCAGACATCTGTAACACTGATTCACTTCCCGTATTCAAATCAAAACTCAAAACCCATCTGTTCAAATCCACATTCTCTGTTTAACCTCACTGCCTCTTTTTAACTTGGTGTTACTTTGCTTGTTGTTTTTATTCATTTTATCGTGTTGTTTTTATTGTGTTTCATCCTCATTGTAAAGTATCCTTGAGTGTTTTGAAAGGCGCTTTAAATAAAATATATTATCGTTATTATTATTATCATTATTATTATTATTATTATTATTATTATTATTATTATTATTACCGTCATGACCTTAATCTCTAAAGCAAGGTGCTAGTTTACTGTTGATTTCAGTATTGTTTTCCAACTGCAAAATAACTGAATGCCTGATTTAAGCACATTTTCTAGCACTGTAGAAATAATTACTTTCACATATTCATATAACAATGTGTAATAATAGACTATTTTCTGGTTCTACTGTTTTCATCCTAACCTTGATACAACACAAAGGCCTGAACAGCTGCTGAATTCAGGCACATTGATTTTCTACATACTGACAAAAATGAATTCCTTATTATTTTCCCTCTAACAGAATAATGAACTCCATCTCATGGTCTCCTTCTTTTGCAACCTTTAAAAAATTGGCAGGAGAACATTTCCCATTCTGTTTGAAGATGTTTTTTTCTTTTTATCTCGTAGGTCATATGTTAAGAGAGAGAGAGAAAGGTGTAGGGAGAGAAGAGTGAACAGGTAGAGGGGATGGTGGTATGACAAAAAAAAGGGGAGAGAGGGGGCTACAGGAAGTCCAGGTGAACTGGAGGTGAGCTGGAGGTGATGGAGATGACCTGGGGGGGTGAGATGTCACTCCTCAGGGGGGAAGGGAAATGGAGAGGTCTGGAAGAGAACGTGTTAATGAAATCACAGCAGCTAACTCACATTATTCACTCCCTCCTTTGCACGTTAACTCACTCTGCAGCAGATGAAACATGGACCTGATCAGACTCCACTTCATGTTCCTGAAGGGTACTAAAACCTGCTGTAGATCTGCATCAGTCCCACTCTAAGGTAAAATCCATAATCATTTATGCTGCTCCAGACTCAGGGGTTTTATCATCAGTGTTCAAAGTATTATTTAAGCTTGCACATTCAGATTTTGTCTTGAAAAGGAGAAAGTTTGACAAAAATATTATCACCACCAGTTTTTACCTGGCTGTGTGAAATTCTTGATTCTGATTGGTCGAAACCCCAGGGACAACCTGATCATACTCATCAAACCAATCAGCAGAAAGGAGTCTGACACATTTTACCTCTGCCTGTTGACATTGTTGTTGTTTTTATAAAGATCAATCTTATTAAGCCCTCATGTCAGATAATGAATTTAATTTGGGGGGCAGAAGCTCAGTCTATATGGACTTGGCTTGGGAACAGTAGGGTTGCTGGTTCAAGTCATGGTATGCACCAAGTCTGGACTAGTGGCAGGAGAGGTGCTGTTTCGTTTGACTGGCCACTGCCGAGGTGCCCTTAAGAGAGGCACCAAACACGCATCTGCTTGGGTGTTGCTGCTTAATGGCAGCCTCCTCACTCTGACATCCTGCCTGTGTTTTGTTAGTCTTGATATTGTCTGCCTGTGTTTTGTTAGTCTTGATATTGTCTGCCTGTGTTTTGTTAGTCTTGATATTGTCTGCCTGTGTTTTGTTAGTCCTTAGACATTTCTACGGATTTATTAGTGAATGAGGCCCATTGTCTGGGGTTGAGGAAGCCGAAGTCCTGGAATAAGAAGAAGAAGAAGAAGAAGAAGAAGAAGAAGAAGAAGAAGAAGAAGAAGAAGCCCAAAACAACTCCTCAGCCCAATCCTTCTGACCCCTCCACAGGTAACTTACCCCCTTCCCCCATTTCCTCACCCCCATCTGCACCCCTTAACCCTTGTCTCCCTTTGTGGGTTTTCCATGGGTTGCTTCGGTTTGCCCCATAAATCAAATAAATAGAACAAAAAACAATAAAAATGATACCAAAAATACAAATTAGGTTTTTCTATAGAGTCACTTTCATTACAGTGAAATATAATTTAAAAGAAAAATAGAAAAAAATGCAAGTTTTGCTTAATTTACAAAGTAAAGCACAAAACTACCATTAGGTCATTTAACGTAAAGAGTAATTTCAGAATGACAACAACCAGACTCTGAAGGGTCATCTACTCTCAGACTTCCAAGTAACACAGTAGTTTCATCATTTGAATGGGTGTGTATGTGTGTAACAGGGTTAAAAATGCAATACTAATTATTATTTATTTATAATTACACAAATTATACCTGTGTGTGTGTAGAGCCTCTTTGTGTATTTGAAGTGCAGCCTCGTCTTCAGGTCATTTTCTTCTTTGTTGGTATCTTGGCCTTCATATTTGATTTGCCCCCTTCCCTCTCCCCTTTTGTATGTTATCCCTGGGGAAGAGGTAAGTGTCCGTCGCTTAACTTTTCTGTTTCCATATATTTATTTATTCTATGTGTGCTTTTGTCCTGTATAGTGTTTTAATGTGTATATTAAACAGAGTCTACTTTTATTTCTTTTTAAAGTCATGTTTAAGCAGACTAACTGAACGTGCACGTGCTTTGTGCTGGTTTACGTGCACTGAAGGTTTAAGCTAGTTGAAATGTGCTTTTATCTGTGCAGGAGCGGAGGCGGGCTGCATACTTTATAAACCTAGAGGTTCTTGTCTGTCTGATTAACAGACTAACAGAATAAACGCAGAGCAAGCGAGGTCCTGGTGTTGGTCGTCTGTCAACTTTAACGAACACAACGCAGATTCCCACCGGTTACATGTGGTTTCTGGTGTTTCTGCAGCCAGCCTCAAGCGGATTCTCGATGAATTGCAGTTTATAACACTTCCGCTTGGGCTTCATAGTTTGAGACCGGAGGTTGCCGCTTGTATGTGTATTGTTTTCTAAAGCCTTCAAGATTTGTTTTTGTCACATGCTCATGCAAATTGGCAGTAAACATCTGTTCGACAAGGCCATGCAATGAAAAAATCAAGACACATAAATACAGAAAATGTAGATCCATAAAAACAAGACATATAGTGCAATACCTTACAACTTATGAACAGAAATTATTTCTTATACATTTTCTGGTATGATTTCTGTATAGCAACTAAAATATGGCATACAGTTTGTATTGCCAGTGTTCACATAATATAATAATAATAATAAGAATTTTATTTGTAGAGCATTTTTCAAAACCGAGTTAAAAAGTGCTTTACATGGGCAGCAAAATAAAACAGGCAGTTAATAAATCCACAAGAGAAGATAAACACACACACATTTTAAAAGACATACAATTCCCCTAAAAGAACTCTAAAGGAATACAGTTCTTTTAAAATACATTTCTTAAGGTGGTTAAAATAAAATAAAATTTAATTCAGATAAAATCAGGAAAGGCTCTGTGATAAAACTATGTTTTCAGAAGAGATTTAAAAGAGCTTACTGACTCAGCAGACCTGATCTCCTTGGCAGATGGTTCCAGAGTGTAGGACCCTTCATTGTGAACACTCTGTCCCCTTTCATTTTCATTTTTGTAACTGGAATGCAAAATATACAGTGTAAACAGGAAATGATAAATGACTGCTGCCGGTAAGACTTGGCTTTAGCCAATCACAAACAAGTCCCATGGTCTTACCCTTTCTGGTTTCTTGAAATTTATTTTGTGATTCTGAAATTCATTTTTTGAATCTGAAATTTATTTTGTGATTCTGAAATTTATTTTTTGAATTTGAAATTTATTTTGTGATTCTGAAATTATTTTTTTTAATCTGAAATTAATTTTGTGATTCTGAAATTTATTTTTTGATTCTGAAATGTATTTTCTGTTTCTGAAATTCATTTTGATTCTAGATTTATTTTTTGAGCCTGAAATTTATTTTCTGATTCATATGAAATAATTATTACCGTTGGCCTTCAGGGCCACCGTAGTGATGAGATAAAAGCATGTAATATCGTCCGAGTTATAGAAATATTTCTGAGGTGATAAAAACATGACTGTACAAGTTTTGTGGTATAATTCTCGGAAGTCAAATTGAGCTACGCAGTTGACCAAACTATATTTCCATTCATACTAACAATAACAAAAATAAAGGGTGAAATTAAAGCTAATTTGTGAAGTTAAAAAAAGGAAAAAGTGTCTTTCCGCCTTGTTCGTGAATGAACACGGAAGTACATTCGTTCTCCTGTCGTCGCATTGCATTCTGGTTCTTGTAGTCGGATTGTAATCCTAAACATTGTTATTGTCTGTGCAGAGCTCTGCAGCACCATGATGTCTGCGGGTAGCACACTGTTTCAGGCAGCTGAGAATGGAAACGGAGGTTTGTTCTGTTCCTCAAACATTAGAGAGAGATGTTCAGAGAGTTACTGCGGAGTCACAGTGTGACTAACAACGCTGATACTGATAGCATAGCGGCCGGTTAGCATGCTAACTAGCCTCTGTCACTGAGATACTGACGTTATGCATGCAGCCACAGAACTCTATACACATGTTAAAGTTGTGTGTTTTTGTGTGTTTCAGGTAAACAGCGGACACCGTGTCCGTTACACGGCTGCAAACGCGTGTACACGGACACGAACTCTCTGGACGATCACGTGAAGGACCACGAGATCCACGCAGAGTGTCTACCTGGTAAGCTTCCTGACACAGAGCTGCATCAGTGGACACTACACTACATCAGTGGACACTACACTACATATCTACTACATGAGAGTAGGGCTGATGCACTACAATGACAAAAGCTCCAAAAGCTCACTGTTATTAAGGGCTGGTGTCATTCACCTGCATGTTCTCAGTGTAGGTTCCAGGGGGAGACTTTAACAGATGTCCCATTGGTTAAACTCTGTTCTTCATACCTGCCAACATTGGACTGTGATAATAGGGAGATTTTCTGGAGTATAGTAAAATCAGCCTATACCTAGCAACCCCGTCCATATATGACCCTGAACTGCAGATTAATACATTTAATAAAGGATATGTAAGTCAAATACTTTAAATGTGTCTTATTTTACAAGGTTTGCAGTAAAATATAGCAATGAAAACATACAACGTTTAAAAAAATCCATGTCTTATAAATAGACAAAATGCATTAACATGTTTTAGAGTGAGAGTAGAGTGAGTCACTGCAGTGAGGAGTAACACACACATACTCCAGGTATGTTTGTGTTGACACGATGTTTTGATGTTAACACCATTATAGTATTATTTCAATGCAGGAGTCTCTGTAACATGAATCTACATCTCTATGTGCTTTTTAAAGTCATTGATCTGAGTCCTTTAAATCATATTTATTACCTACAGCTAAATGTGATCTGACCTACAGTAACCTCTGCATCTTCAGCCTCTGCTGCTTTCTGCTCTTTATTTAAAGAAGGAAGAGATTTCCTCTGCATCTCCACCTGAGGTTATCAGGTAGCGTTTAGTGATGTCATAACTTCACCTGTGATATAGTGATAGTGACACTGTCAGCACTCTGTCATCAGATTCACACAGCTCTAAACTCTCCCGATGAACTTTAAAGAGGATGCTGCGTTATTGCACGCCACAACTTAAGTTAGCTATAAGAACAGGGCTAACCCACTTTAATGAGGGATGATCAAATCTTTAAACAGTGCAGAAGTTTGTTTAACTCAGAACAATCCGTCTAATGAACACTTCGGCTACTGGTGTCACAGATCTACCTGTGTGTCTGTGTTTACCTGCTGTCAGAAACCATCAAACCATCCACAGGGAGAGGAGGGGGGGAGGTTTTTGGGGGTTCGAATATAAGGCTGAAGTAGAGGACTTCTTGAAAACGGTTAGAGATTAGAGGACCCTATTAAAAAATATAGTATAAAAATTAAATTAAGGTTTTAAAAAAATGAAGGTATTAAAATGAAATAGGCAGATTATCGGGAGAAATGACAACTCGGGAGAATAAATTAAAAAGCGGTAGATCCTGCCTAAATCGGGAGTCTTGGCAGGTCTGCTTGTTCAAAGGATGAAAAAGCCTTAAGATTTCTATGAGACAAATGATATTGATTTGATAAAATCACTGAAGCACTGCAGCATTCCCAGACTACTTTGACTGGAATGGGTGATCACTGGAAACACTGAGTTAAGTCAATTCTCCTGCCCCTGCTGACTGTGAAGAGCAGGGAGGAGCTCCATATGCAGAATAGGAGTCGTTTCTATTATTGCAGGATATTAGTCATAATCAGATCTCTCCATTCAGGGTTTGTTTTCTCTGAACCAGTCTTGCTCAGCTGCAAATGCTGCACATTTACTGACACTACTCTTAAAGCAGGAACAGATAAAGCCTGCCTCAGTTCACTTCTATAAACACTGCCTGTCTCTCACAGGGAAGTTGATGCTGTGCTCCACCATTGGCTGCAGTGGTTCCTTCCCCAACATGCAGAAACTGATGGAGCATATGAGGCACCATCACAAACCCAACATATACTTCCTGTGAGTATTCTCAGCAGAGTTTCTTTGACCTCTTGTTTAAATCTTGTCACTGATGAAATCTTGCTTTATTTTCTTCAGGTGTGAGAACTGTCGCACAAAGCTACGATCCTACAAAGGTCTCCTCACTCATCTGCACACCTGTTCAAAAGTGCCGCGGGGGAAACCAAAGCAGCCTGAACCACCACCACCCACTCCAGCTCCAACAAACCCAAACATGCCCCCCATGGCCATGGACCAGGACCCACCACGACTGGAGTCCATGTCCACATCCCAACAACCCCCCCCTCAAATCCAACACACAGATGGCTCCTTACCTGCTGCAGCTCCTCAGCCGGAGTCTGTGGCCCCCCCTCATCTTGGTCCCCCTTTCTTGCCTGACCCTGACCCCTCCCCTCCCCAGCTTGTTCCCCAGCAGCTCCTGGCAGAGTCGACCCCTCTGCCTCAGCTCAAGAAGGAAACATCTGAAGTGCCTCCATCTCTAAACCTGGAAGGTGACGCAAAGGTGTCCGACCCTCCTGATGTCAAGGAGCAGCACCAGGCACAAAGAGGGTCTATTGAGACCACCCACCCTGCTCCCCAGTCTCCTCCTTCCTCAGCTGTTTGGAAGAAGAGTCAAGGTGGGCTCCTCCTCCTCTCCTCTTTGTGTTTCGTGTTTTTTGTGAACTTAAAATTGTTTGTGAGTCATAAATCTGTCCTCTCGTTCATCAGCTCTCTCCTCCAGCAGACGAGTCCTTTGGGAGCACACTAGGGGGCGCTACACATGTGTTCAGTGTGGCCACGTTTCAACCAACCGTAAAGATATGACTCTACACATCAGCACTTACCACGGTGTGAACAAACCAGGAGACACAGAGACCTCTGCAGCCATGTCATAGTGTCGAGGAAGGGGGATTCCCTCCAGACGTCATCTGTCCTTCATCAAATGTTCTGTAGAGTTTTATTTCTAGAGCCTCTCCACACTCCCGGTGAAAACCTGCAGCAGTGTTTTTAGAAAAATGATCATCTAAAACACTTTCATGACTTCATATCAGATGTCAGACTGCAGGTTCATTCACTCATCTCTCCTCAAACACCTGAAGGAACTTCCTTAACCCCTGTTTGCATCTTCTCTGTAAATGATGAACCCTATATGTTTGAATCTGTGAACAGTAACTCCAGCTAAAATCTGACTTTAGTTTTAGTATCCAACATTTACGTTACATAAAGCACTTAACAGGCTTCTCACTGTTAACCTGGCTGCAGACTTTCAGCTGATTTCATGGTGTATGGTGATCGGTTTAGTTTGAAGCTCTGATTTAAACTGCTGTGAATTAACGTGGATGAACTAGTCAAACTCCCCTCACCCCAGGTACCCCAGACTGCAGCTCTGCAGTGTTCTTCTTTTGTACTGTGCCAATAAAAACCCTAAGCTGTTTGCAACAGATCCACTGGAAGAGTATATTTTGACTTATGTGAAGTGAACTGTCTCTCTCAGCTACATGTCCTTTGGGTCCTGCTGTTCAAACCTTTAAAAGATAACCACAGTTTTTACATTTTGTTCTTTTAGGAGGAGGTTCTCTTACACCTGCCTTCTGTATGTTTCATCCAGTGTTCATTCATTTTTCACAGATTGTCTTCAGTTGTTAAATAATCACATTTGGTGCTACAGTAGGCATTTAGACCTACAAGTTCAATAAGTGGGACTAAGAAATAGGGTTGCAAAATTCCGGGAATTTTCAAAGTTGGAAACTTTCCATGGGAATAAACGTGAATTTATGGGAATTAACAGGAATAAAACAGGGATTTACTAAATTGAAGGTTGGCTCTTAATAGGGAACTAAAATATAGTTGGGGAAAATATATGTTAGCATAATCCTGACTAAAACAACCAGATTTCATCAAGTACAGTTGAATATCTCTGCTATTCCTCAATCACATGCACATAGCACACTACTTAATGCAGGGCTATTGAGACGCACTGTGCATTCCTCCATCACATGCACAGATGAATCCTGCAGAGGCTAGTCTTGAGAAGCTTGAGGGAAGATGCTCTTTTATCTGCATGTTGAATGGGACTTTGTTGGAGGGAGAGCGGCTCTTTTCATTTAACATTTTGAATGGGACTTTGTTGGGATTGCATTTTTGTTAATTTTTAACTCAACATTCATGTTTTTGTTCTTCAATGAAAGAATTGATTGTTCAATAAAATATCTAACACTTGATAAAGTTCTACTTCAATCTGTTTTAATTGTATTATTTTGGATGGATGTCTGCTTATAACAAAACAAATACTTATGCTTGGATATGATACCTTTACATTAAATTACCCTCAATTCCCAGTTCATTCCCATAATTCCCATTGAAAGTTTCCAATTTGGAATATTTCCCAAATTCCTCTCTTTAACTTCCCATGGAAATGTTCCACCCCTTTGCAACCCTACAAAGAAATGAAAGTCTCTCCAGCTCACTTAAGTGTTGTGTACGTTTAAGGAGAAAATATATCTCTTCTTTTGGCTCATAAGGAAGATGATAAAACAGACTCTTTAAACTTACAATCCATTTTAGTTTCACTTTTTAGGGGGAGGATTATTTGAAGCTGCCTCCAAAGATGAAACTCTGCAAGCTATGCCATTGAAAAGAATGTCCTGTCTTCTATTTGACCATGGCTTATTTCCCCTCCAAAACATTAGCCTTTGTAAACAACATACAAATATTATCTAAATTTGAACTTCATCTAATTCATTTTTCATGTCTGTTTATCTACAGTCATGGCCAAAAGTTTTGAGAATGACACAACTATTAATTTGCACAAAGTCTGCTGTTTCAGTTTTTATAATGGCAATTTGCATATACTCCAGAATGTTATGAGGAGTGATCAGCTCAACTGCAATTAATTGCAAAGTCCCTCTTTGCCTTGAAAATGAACTTTATCACCAAAAACACATTTCCACCGCATTTCAGCCCTGCCACAAAAGGACCAGCTAACATCATTTCAATGACACACAGGTGTCACACACATTAACACAGGTGTGGGTGTTGATGAGGACAAGGCTGGCGATCAATCTGTCATGATTGAGTGACAGGACACTTTAAAAGGAAGATGGTGCATGACACCATTGTTCCTCATCTGTTAGCCATGGTTACCTGCAAGGAAACACGTGCAGCCATCATTACATTGCACAAAAAGGGCCTAACAGGGAAGTTTATAGCAGCGAGTAAGATTGCACCTCAGTCAACCGTCTATCAATTATCAAGAACTTCAAGGAGAGAGGTTCAATTGTTGCCAAACAGGCTCCAGGGCGCCCAAGAAAGTCCAGCAAGCGCCAGGATCGTCTCCTGAAGGTGTTACAGCTGCGGGATCGGGCCACCACCAGTGCAGAGCTTGCTCAGGAATGGCAGCAGGCAGGTGTGAGTGCATCTGCACGCACAGTGAGGCGAAGACTTTTGGAGGAAGGCCTGGTGTCAAGGAGGGCAGCAAAGAAGCCACTTCTCTCCAGTAAAAACATCAGGGACAGACTGATATTCTGCAGAAGGTACAGGGACTGGACTGCTGAGGACTGGGGTAAAGTCATTTTCTCTGATGAATCCCCTTTCTGATTGTTTGGGGCATCTGGAGGAAGGCTTGTTCGGAGAAGACGAGGTGAGCGCTACCATCAGTCCTGTCTCTTGCCAACAGTGAAGCATCCTGAGACCATTCATGTGTGGGGTTGCTTTCGGTCAAGGGAGTGGGCTCTCTCACAATCTTGCCTAAAAACACAGCCATGAATAAAGAATGGTACCAGAACGTCCTCCGAGAGCAACTTCTCCCAACCATCCAAGGGCAGTTTGGTGATGAAGAATGCCTTTTCCAGCATGATGGAGCACCTTGCCATAAAGTAAAAGTCATAACAAAATGGCTCGGGGAACAAGACATTAAGATTTTGGGCCCTTGGCCAGGAAACTCCCCAGATCTTAATCCCATTGAGAACTTGTGGTCAATCCTCAAGAGGCTGGTGGACAATCAAAAACCCACAAATTCTGACAAACTCCAAGCATTGATTATGCAAGAATGGACTGCCATCAGTCAGGATTTGGTCCAGAAGTTGATTGACAGCATGCCAGGGAGAATTGCAGAGGTCTTGAAAAAGAAGGGTCAACACTGCAAATATTGACTTATTGCATGAATTCTGTGTAATTCTCAATAAAAGCTTTTGATACTTATGAAATGCTTCTAATTGTATTTCATTATACCATAGAAACATCTGACAAAAACACCTAAAGACCCTGAAGCAGCAGACTTTGGGAAAATGTAATATTTGTGTCATTCTCAAAACTTTTGGCCATGACTGTAGTTTTAAGGAGATGTGTGGCTGGCTGCTGAAGGAGACGTCAGGGATTGGCTGCCACATCTTGGATGTCACTGAGATAGTGTGCTCAACATTAAGTTCCTGCTGATACAAGGAAAGTGTCACATTATTTAGAACATAAAGGGCTAGGTTGCAATATAATTGGTTGGAATCTTTGCTTATAATCATGCCTAACATCTGTGGCTTGTATGCTGAAGAGGCAAAATTTGCAGACAGTGCATCATCTCTTTAAAGCTCTCTAAAGTGCCAGCTCTTTCCTGTAACCCAGAGACTGTGATGGCAGCTGAGACACCCTAACCTGATGATGTGCATGACCCCATTTCCCTTGTGTTTTTCAGGTGCATTCACCACTCCCAATGTGCACACCTTTACAAGAAAGACAAGGTCAAAAAAGCATGTTTTATTCGGGTCAGTCAGAATGAGTTGATACAAGCACTTGACCGTTCAGACGGCTGATGGTTTGGTCAGCTTAGACTTCACCGTCCTGCCTCTGTACATCCACACATGCTGCAAAAAAAACATCACCATCACCTTCATCACCTCCGACTCTTCCCCCTCTGCTCATGAACACTACACGCCCGCCAGGCAGTGTGCTTCACAATAATTAACACAAGACGATACCACATGACAAGAGGTCCCACTCAATCATTAACGTGTATTATTAGACATTACCACATGCAGACTGAAATGCTGTTTTCAACAAACAAATCCCATCACATGGATGAAGAGGGGTCATTATTAATAGATAATCTAGATTAAAAAACACAGGAGAGGGGGGCCTTCACATTGGTCTGCTAAAGCATTATTCAGACAGGTTGTTTGACGCAGGATCTTATAAAGAGAAATGGAATAACGCTGTGTTTCATTGTCTTACAACCCTGCTCTTATAATCTGTAAATTTCTGTTAACAAAACCTGCTGGAAATGAACGCGTTTGTATTTCACACGGTGCAGGCTGTCAAGAAAAGAAAGGAAATCAGTAAACAAGTGCATACAAAAAAAGAAGAAAGGATTAAGTGCCGACTGTCCAACCCCCCAGATCAGGCAATGTTGACTTTTTTTTTCTTATTATCACAACTTTTGTTCAGCTCAGTTCTCTTGAGGCTTTAAAAAAATCTCTTCTGCTCAATTGCATACATCTTTCCTGCTGGAAGCTTCCGGAAAAATAAACTGTTGCCTCTGCTCATGTTGCCCTGCAAAGAGAGGAGAAGCGTGTTTAGTGGCGGCACAACATACATGTAACAACAGTGAAATCATCTCCAGTGTGTTGCTGGCCTGAGCCTCCTGCTTAAGTGTGGTGGATTGTGGGTAATGTAGTAGACCTGTAGTCAAAAACAAATAGAAGAGGAAGAAGAGTATGATGGTGTACACATTCTCGCGGTGTGTGTGGCAATAAAAGTGACCCGGTTCACAAGGGCAACTTGTCTCCTCTGTATGTTCTTGATAGAGGTAGGGATGTAAGGATATATTACAAGACGGTAAAAAATGATACAAATAAGGGTGGATTAAAATCGATTCAACAACATTTGTATCTGGATATTATTTTTAAACAGTATCTGTATTATACTCTGCTTGTTCAACATCATGAAGTCTCTTGCTGTTCTCTCGTCACTCTCTGAGTGGAGGTGTTTTAACTTTAAAGCATGTTTCAGAATCAGCTGACTGAAGGTGTTGATCACAGTGGAGACGCTCAGCTGGGGTCTGCAGCTGAGTGACAGGTCTCCACGAGCGCTTTTTATCTCCACAGCCGGACTGATTCTGACCCGGTTGAGCCCCCTGCTGACACCTGACCACGTTTAAATGCTTATTTTTCTCAATAAGAAGGAGAAAACTGGACACTGAGTCCAAAATCTGATCCTGTTCAGTTGTCCTGTTGCAGTAAATCCACATGTTGTAGTCTGAATCTTCACTCTATGACCATGAGTCCACAGAGATTATTTATAAGCCTGCTCCTCATGTTGATATTCAGCGTGTTAACATGTTGAACACCTCAATATGATCTGTAGCTGTTTAATACTGTCAGTAATATACACTGTGTCAGGAAAGAACATTTGATTTAGGGGAAAAAACACGTCATTATTTTTGACATGGAAAACATTCACACTTTTTTAATGATTAAACGATAATTGATCGTTAACATTTCCAAAGATTGATCACAGAAAAAACTTCAAATTTAAATCCCTAATTTAGAGATTGACCTTATTTGTTTTAATATTTAATACTTTCATTTGGGAATTGTTCACTTTCCATTTCTCTAGAATTGTTCTGAATTTTCCAACAAAGTATTTTTGTACAGTGATTTTAGTTTTTTTTCAAGGTGCTGAAAAAAAGTGTGCAGTGGTTTAATTTGAGTTACAACACACCTTCAAAATGAAAAAGGATGACTTTGTTTACAAAGAAATATAAGAGAACAAATATATATCCCAACTGTCCATATCTGAGAATTAAAATAAAATAAGTTATTTAAATTTTGAGTTCAATCCAGTTTTATGAAAATCATTAGAGAATCATGAGTGAATCGTATTGTAAACCAAAAATCGGGATTCAAATCGAATCAAGGGTTGAGTGTGTCCTTACATCCCTAGATAGCGGCCTGGACTGCTAGTTACCAGCAAAAACAAACAAGCTCAAACAGTAGTGTCGTTTCCAAAGGATAAAGCAGTTGGGTGTCATCTCTCACTGGAGCGTGACACTGAGTGTGGATTTGGTCCTCAGTCACTTGTGTTTGATAAGTGCATGAAGAAACCTACTACTGATGAGTATGAAGAGGAGGGAGGAGTAACGCAACAACAAGAACCTCATTTCTGGACTCACATATCTGGTAACAAGTGTAAACGTCTGAATCAGGAGTAAAAACTGCAGCTTAGGCTCGAGACTCGTGAGTGCATATTAGCTAAAATGGTATTAAAGAAGGTGTGACTGTATGCCACCAATGCCTAAGAGAATGCTGGACAGTGGGTTAGGTTCAAACTAGTCTATCCATTTCTGGAGCACTTTAAAGCTGAGAGGTGATCTATGTGTGTAATAGATAAACAACAATTATTTTACATTACAGACCTCTTGATATCAAGCTCACCCTCTTCAGGTGTTGACATTCATAACTCTAATGTAACCAAGAAGAACTTTCTTCTTTGAAACTCGCACACAATCTCTAATATTCATTTATTTTAAGTTCTCTCAGATGTCTCACAGGCTTCTGACACCAGCGGTGCAAAGTCGAGTTACATTTTTAATGACGTCATCCACTGTTTGTAGTCAAACTTTGAAAGATGAGATTAGTTCTGCTTTATGAACAGTCAAACTGTTGTTTATTCATACACCTGTTTGTTGTTGTTGCTGTTTTTTTTTTTGCTTGCTTTTTTTCTCTTCTTCTGCTTTTTATTGTTAACATAATTCATATTCATTAGTTTGTTCCAGAGGGAGAAGAGGGTCAAAAACAAAGCATTAATAAAAAGGTTATGATTTGCTGTGATATTTCATTTGACCTCAAAAACAACAACAATATTTAAAAGAAAAATATTTATTAAAATATTATGAATATCAAGAATTTATGTGCTGTTTTCAACATGCAAGGACATCTAGGACTAGAAGTTTGCCCTGTGGTCCAGCAGAGGGCGCTCTTACACTTCACAATCAGCTCGGCCTTTATTGACCCATCACTGTACTAATCCAGTTCATGGATAAAATGGAGGAGGGTAGAGGTGAGTGAAGCTAATAAATCAATAACCAAACAAATCACGATTATGTGAGAGGTTGATATTTGAAATAAATGGCTGACAGATTGTGAGGTTGGACTTTGTGATGGCTGTAAACACTGTTTAAATACTGAGACATGTTAAAATGCAGCATTAAGGGGTTATAATCATTGTTTTGTATTGAGTTATTCTGTTTTCATATTATGATTGGATTCAACAAGTTTTCCTTTTATGTCATTATTATTGTAAAGTACACTGAGTTGCCTTAGTGTGCCTTTGTTTTTCCATAAAGCTATAAAAAAGCAATAAAAGCTTTACAGATAAACACTGTTTGTACGCCATAACCTGAACTGTGATCAGCCTGCTTGTGAATGAACTAAAAACCACTTCAGTGTCTAAAGAGTTATTTGCATGTGTTTGGTGTGTGTATATATTTACATCTCTGCTTAGATGCCTCCAGCAGTCCACCCAGGTGGGATATACGGATGCATAGGGGGGCAGGCCTCCAGCAAGCCTGCAAAGAACAGCACAACCTTCAGTCTGCTAAATCAAACACTTCTGAAGGTTTAAAACAACCAATGAGAAGCTGACAACTCACCCGCAGTTATTGACCGCCATGAGGTTTGACACCAAAACAAAAGGGTACGTGAGCATACTGGCGAAGAACTGCAGGAGGAGAAGAAGAGCAGGAAGGTGATTAAACAATAAAAAAGGTAGAAAGAGACAGACTGGAGGAATTCTGATGCGTGTCACACTCACCCCTGTCACAGCCTGAGAGCAGTTCTTGATTTCTCCTGTGTGACTCATCTGTGTACGATAGATCAACAGCATTAGTTTGAATGTAAAGACAGGTCAATTCTGTAGCACTGTATCTGTAAGCCACAGAAGGAATGTCTGCACTGACTACCAAAAAGAGAAGACGGTGTGAAGTCAGCTGAGAAAATGAGCCTATGATGACTGAAACGTTATCCAACCTTTGCTATTTTTGATACAGAATGATGTTCATATAGTTCATTATGGTTCTTTAGTAAGTAACATCTATGACAGAGCAGGGTTTGCTTTAGGGTGTGGCTCGCTTATAGATAAGACGTAGGTTTAACGCCCTCTCACCCTCATGTGGTTCTTGTTCTTGATTTTAAAAATGATAGTGAAGACCAGAAGACAATCTGAGGCTTCAGAACAAACCAGTGTGTGACGACAGGAGACCTTTACCACTAGACCGTCTAATCCAAGTGATTGTTTTTTCTTTATTGCATTTATTTCAGAAAGTAAAGGGGACACAGTAAGAACAGAGAGAAAGAGAGTGTGGAAGAGGACAAACAACACTTGAAGTATAATTTACAGCCTTGGGTCAGATCCAGAACTACAACTGTTTTATTTATTTATGTGATGCGTTTTGGGAATGTATTGTTCTTATTGATTGTTGAGTGTTTGAACAGACTCTGTGAGTCAAAGGTCAAAATCAAGCTTTGTTTTTATGACTCACCACCATAAGTGAACCCTTTTATAATGTGTCGCTCACAAGCGTTGGCCAAAGAGCTTTCTGTTTTTATGCCCTTAAACTGTGAAACTCTCTGCCTCTGAACATTTAAACGGCGAGCTCTCTAGGTGTTTTTAAAGTGAACTAAAGACTTACCTTTTTAATCTGGCTTTTAACTTGGGAGTAATTTCCTTGTATCTCTGGACTGCATTATTACCATTATGAGCATTGTTTTAGCATCATTTTTATTATTTCATTTTATTCCATTTTTTTTATTTTAATGTAATTTTTGGTAATGATCTGATTTTTTTTAAATTGATTGATTTTTTTAAATTAATTTTATTTTTAATATTATATTTTTAAGTATATCACATTCCTCTATCTTGTATCATTTTATCTACTGCAGCCGTTTTCTGTCTCTGTTATTCTGTGAAGCACTTTGGACTGCATGCTTGAATGTATGAAAGGTGCTATATAAGTACAAATGAGTTGCGTTGAGTTGGGACGAGAGTCTCTGTATTTTAACCACTGCCCCTAAAGATACTGGTACATCAGCAGCAGCTACTACTGTTTAACTGCAGAATAAAATGTAGGTAGATTCATTTGGATATTATTCACATCAACTGTTCACCTAGGCCGGTCTACATCAACTCAAAACAGCCATGAGTAAAAATACATTTTTCAGGCCTGTGATTGGTGTCAGATCCAGAAAGCAGAGATGCTTGAAAATGAAAAGTAAGATCACATTTAGTCTGCAGATGTTCTGAAACTATCTGTGTGTCACTAAGCAGCCTATTTACCCCTTCTGTCAAAGTCTGTATTTGGTATCCATGATTGATGTGTGATCTCTTTAGGTTCCCTGATCTAAGTGACCATTAGGGCTGTCAACGAATATTCTAAATTCGAATATTAAAAGAAAACGGAGATTCGATTGTGAAAATGAATATTGGACTGTGGAAAAAAACACATCAGTGGCTGCTTTGCGAGTGGGCGCACTGCATGATGGGTCAGGGACAGGTCACAGGAGTCACACATGCACAGCGTGAAGCAGACAGCAGAGAGAAATCTTTCCGTCCCCGGATCCTCAGTGCGCTCTGAACGCTTCTTTTCCTCCGCTGGGAATACAGTGAATAAAAAGAGATCGGGCCTCTTCACATGTGGACTGTCTTCTTCACATGTGGACTGTCTTCTTCACATGTGGACTGTCTTCTTCACATGTGGACTGTCTTCTTCACATGTGGACTGTCTTCTTCACATGTGGACTGTCTTCTTCACATGTGGACTGTCTTCTTCACATGTGGACTGTCTTCTTCACATGTGGACTGTCCTCTTCACATGTGGACTGTCCTCTTCACATGTGGACTGTCCTCTTCACATGTGGACTGTCCTCTTCACATGTGGACTGTCTTCTTCATATGTGGACTGTCCTCTTCACATGTGGACTGTCTTCTTCACATGTGGACTGTCTTCTTCACATGTGGACTGTCTTCTTCATATGTGGACTGTCCTCTTCATATGTGGACTGTCTTCTTCACATGTGGACTGTCTTCTTCACATGTGGACTGTCCTCTTCACATGTGGACTGTCTTCTTCACATGTGGACTGTCTTCTTCACATGTGGACTGTCTTCTTCATATGTGGACTGTCCTCTTCATATGTGGACTGTCTTCTTCACATGTGGACTGTCTTCTTCACATGTGGACTGTCCTCTTCACATGTGGACTGTCCTCTTCATATGTGGACTGTCTTCTTCACATGTGGACTGTCTTCTTCACATGTGGACTGTCCTCTTCACATGTGGACTGTCTTCTTCATATGTGGACTGTCCTCTTCATATGTGGACTGTCTTCTTCACATGTGGACTGTCTTCTTCACATGTGGACTGTCCTCTTCACATGTGGACTGTCTTCTTCACATGTGGACTGTCTTCTTCACATGTGGACTGTCTTCTTCATATGTGGACTGTCCTCTTCATATGTGGACTGTCTTCTTCACATGTGGACTGTCTTCTTCACATGTGGACTGTCCTCTTCACATGTGGACTGTCCTCTTCATATGTGGACTGTCTTCTTCACATGTGGACTGTCTTCTTCACATGTGGACTGTCTTCTTCACATGTGGACTGTCTTCTTCACATGTGGACTGTCTTCTTCACATGTGGACTGTCTTCTTCATATGTGGACTGTCCTCTTCATATGTGGACTGTCCTCTTCACATGTGGACTGTCTTCTTCACATGTGGACTGTCTTCTTCATATGTGGACTGTCCTCTTCATATGTGGACTGTCCTCTTCACATGTGGACTGTCCTCTTCACATGTGGACTGTCTTCTTCACATGTGGACTGTCTTCTTCACATGGGGACTGTCCTCTTCACATGTGGACTGTCCTCTTCACATGTGGACTGTCTTCTTCACATGTGGACTGTCCTCTTCACATGTGGACTGTCTTCTTCACATGTGGACTGTCCTCTTCACATGTGGACTGTCCTCTTCACATGTGGACTGTCTTCTTCATATGTGGACTGTCTTCTTCACATGTGGACTGTCTTCTTCATATGTGGACTGTCTTCTTCATATGTGGACTGTCTTCTTCACATGTGGACTGTCTTCTTCATATGTGGACTGTCTTCTTCATATGTGGACTGTCTTCTTCATATGTGGACTGTCTTCTTCACATGTGGACTGTCTTCTTCATATGTGGACTGTCTTCTTCACATGTGGACTGTCTTCTTCATATGTGGACTGTCTTCTTCACATGTGGACTGTCCTCTTCACATGTGGACTGTCTTCTTCACATGTGGACTGTCTTCTTCACATGTGGACTGTCTTGTGTTTTTGGCAAATAACCTGTCAGGCCTAAGACCCTGCATTGACAGTGGACTAAAAGAGCCCGACGATCAGTGACACTGGGATAAAATGCAGTTTTTCCTCTTTTTTTATACTAGCACCAAGAATGTAAGTGGACTATTTTTTCGTTTTTAACTTTAACTTCAATTATTGTTAATTATATTTGCTTCAATCACTGAATGAATCCTGCCTATATTAGGCACAAGAGTCGGGACCTTTAATTGCTTGCACAAGTCTTGTTCAGCACTCACTCAGCGCACTGCGCACAGAGAGGGGAGGGGGGCGAGCGAGCGAGAGGTCTCCGGTCTTCAAAGTGTTTTGGTATAGACCATTAGGTCCTTTACTTGTTTTGTAATGTGTAGGTATGTTTTAGGCATGTTATATCTTAAATAAATAAACTGATTTGTTTTGAAGTCTGCCTTCAGTGCAGTGTTTCTTTGAGTTTCTTCCACAAAGCAAACGAGGGGGGTCGGGTTGTTCTGCAGACTTGAGTGCAATAAAAGTATGCATAGTGAATGTATCCTCCCGATGCACTGCATAATCAGCTCAAGTATTGATTGTTGGTGTAAAAGAAGAAAAGCAGCATACCGAGTCATCGATGGCGTACGTATTGATGAGGTGAGCCAGGAGGTTACAGATCCACAGAGACAGGACGTCACCGAGCAGGCGAGGAATCAAACCACTGAAAATAAAGAATACAAAATTACTAATTTAACATCATGAAGAGGAAATCCAATCAATACTCAGCCCCTAACTTCACATAACCTGAACAAACACAGCCACACAATCACTGCACTCAAAGGTTATCTCATCCTCTGAGCGCTCTCCTAATTCTGAGAGGATTCATCAATAAAAGCTCAACACTCAGAAGTGATGATGATTGATTAAGTCGACAGCTCACTTTTCCACTTTGATCAGGAGGGAAACTTAACACTGTGAATTAAAGAGAAGAAGAAGAAAACAAGAAGAGTCAAACTCACGCAAAGAAGCCCAGGATGCCTTCTTCTCTGTAGACTGTGACGATGGAGTCAAACACTCCACTGAGGACAGAGGGGAGTGTTTAAGTTCTCAACATGTTTCAGGTCGTTTCACAGTGATTAGTTTCTCACATGTCAAAACTCCTTACCTGTATTTTGTTTCTCTCCCGATAAATTGGACCATACATCTCAAAGTAATCACTGAGAACAGACGGAGGAGAACACATTAGACATTCAGAGATGGAGAATAGTGTTTAAAGTCGTAGAGAGCGAGTTGAAGCCATGTGAAAGTTTGGAGCTGTTGCAGACGTTCAGGACGCACCATGAAAGGGATGTGTGACAACAGTGGCGCAGGAGCGAGCGATCATCTCTTTGGTTGTCTGTGGAGACAAATACAAATCAGAAGAGGGGAATATAGACCTCCTAAAAATCAGGTTATTGTGCAGAGCTGAGAAAAAACTGCAGGTTTGTGGACACCTTGTTGGATATCCTCTCTCACTGGAGCGTGACAGTGAGGGTGGATCAGGTCCTCAGTGCACGAAACATTCTAATGATGAGTATGAAGAGGAGGGAGGAGTAAAGCAACAACAGGCACTTCATTGTAGGACTTACATCACTGACTTTCAGACTAACCATTAGGCTTAATGCACACCCCAGTGTTTTCTTATCTTTGTTCATCTCCCCATCTAAACACACAATCAGATGAGAGGCAACAGAACGAAGTCCTGCTCACATGAATACATTTGGAATTTCAGTTTTGTGAATAAAGAGGAAGATTGTTTGGATTTCCTGTGTATGGTGGACCTCAGTTTTGTAAACATGAGCCTGCTCGAGTCACAGAGCAGGAACAGGAACAGGAGGAGGAGCAGTAATGGCAACAGGAGAGGATCTAAGATTCAGTGTGAGGAGAACCACACGAGAACTGAGCGAGTGTTCACATCACTTCATAGTGAATGAGATGAAGAGGAAGACGAGGAGGGCAAAGAAGACAGAGGAAAGGATGAAGAAGAAGAAGTCAAAGCAGAGAAAGAAGTAGAGGAACTTGATTAAGCCCTGAGGGGAAATGAAAAAGTCTTCTTCCTCTTTTTCTTATGATAACATCATGTGAACATGACTGTAGATATGGTGAGATAACCGATATGTGAAGGTTATCACCATACACTGTATAAATATGTCATCACACATCACAGGCTGTAACAAATCAGGAGTGGTGATGAGAGAAAGCTTTGATACATGTGTGTCAGTATCAGCTGTGCTTTCTATTGAAACTGAAATTAAGACTACACTCTGTTTTCGATGAGTACGAGTTTTGAAGCTTCACTGAAAACTGAAACAAATGAAATCAAGATTCACTTTCCCAACCAACAGACATTTACAGAAAGTTTTAATAACTTAAAAAACCTGCAAGTTTCTCTTTAAGTCACAGAGATGAAACATGATCTAGACTGCATTTAGAGAAGTTCAAGTTGTGGGAGATCTTTGTTGAGCTGTTGTTTCTGAGTCTTCCTGACAGCTCAGAGGTTTTGATTTTCATAGAAGGATAAATCACAATTGTTTATGGTTGGTGTACTTGCTCTTGTTTGGTGTTGTTGTCAGTAGTAGCACCTCACCTCATTGACAACATGCTGTAGGGAGCCCTCCACAGCCTTCTGCTGACCACCCAGTGCCTAAACAGAGAAAAATCACCATCAAACACATAAGTGAGGACTCTATGGAGACAGACCGTCTTTTCTTTTCTGTGTTTCTGACAGACGCTTAAACCCGGATGATCTGCTTTGAATCCCTTTCTTTGTCATTTACAGTTTGAGACATGATGACGACAAGTGAGCTGCTGGAAGACTAAAAATTAAAAACAGAAGTCTCCTGCACCGTGACCATCTCTCTGACATTTTTCCTAGCTTTAGTATTTACTGAAAGAAAGATTTAACAAATCAAACTGTGTTTCTGAGATGTAACGCATGTTTAACCAATGAAAAAAAAAAAAACAGCTCTGTTATGCTGCCAGCTTCTTGAAATAACTTCCTCTTCAACAGATTATATCATCAGAGATTATCTTCCTCATACCACAAACTGAACTTCTAGAAGCCAACGTCCACTAATTAGCTGAATGTAAAAACTAGCAGAGAGGAATTCTTACCTGAGCTGCTCCTGGTTCCTGACATTTCTGCAAGAAAGTAAGAGTTCACATTTGAAGTCTGTGCATGAAACAAAACTATGGCTGTTTTTGAAACCGCCTGTTACACACATCTACGAATGTAGTAGACAGTACATACTGCATACTACATACTGTGTTTGAAGGTAGTATGTAGTATGACTGTTCTGTTGGATCTGTGTTGCAGTACGCTGGGCCAGACGTCACTGGATTTCTGGTTTCAGAGAGCGGAAGTAAACAACGGCCAAGCTGGTAGCAAAACTGCTTCTTTAGCATCACTGATGATTTAAAAAGTTAAGAAGTGGTTTATATGGAGTTTAATCATTTTTACAGCACATAAAAACTGAGCGCCCCCGTCAGAAAATAAGAAAAAAGAAGAAGCGGAAGGTTAGCGCTGTGCATTGTGGGAAACCACATGCGAGGGAGACTGGTGTGAGGCATACTGTGAAATGTTCCCAAATCAGTAGACATCGGGGAGTTTTGGCATACTGCAGGTTTTGCGCTTGTTCACATACTACATACAGAATTTTGTTAAATCAGTACGTACTGCTAGTCTAGTAAGTGGTTTTGAAAACAGCCGTGAGCCACATTTAAAGGTGACATATCACGCTTTTTTCATCAATATATATTGGGTCTAAGAGGTCCCCAAAACATGTCTTTAAAGTTTATGCTCAAAAAAACACTTTGAAATCAGATTTTGGTCTGCCTGAAAATCCCTCTTCTTCAGTCCTCCTCAGAACACTGTTTTCCCTCTGACCACGCCCCCTCAGGAAGTGGATGTGCCCTCGGCTCTCCGGCACGTTGATCTAATGTTTACATGTTGGCTGAATATACACGGCTGCTCACAGATCACATTACTTCATCTGATCCAGAATCTGATCCTGACGGAGAGGCGCCTGTAGCAGGACCTTCCTGAAGGATTGGTCACAGATTTAGTGTTTCTTGTTGTTTTATTTATCAGCATGTAGACGTGTGTCTTGGTACACAGCTACGAACATATAGCTATGTGGCTATGCTAACTAGCGCTAGCACTTATCCATGACAAATAAAAATCATCCACTAGATCTTCAAATCTGCAGGCCTGGGGAGTAAAATGGACCTCTGCCAGAAAGGCAGCGGGACCTTTTCTGAAGGATTGGTCACAGATTTAGTGTTTCTTGTTGTTTTATTTGTTAGTATGTCGATGTGTGTCTTGGTACACAGCTACAGCTACGCTATGTAGCTATGCTAACTAGCGCTAGCACTTATCCATGATAAATAAAAATCGTCCACTAGATCTTCAAATCTGCAGACGTGGGGAGTTAAACCGACCTTTGTGTTTATTAAGACAGCCTACAACTAGCATGCCTCCCTCCTAAGCTCCTTGTTAGCACACATGTGCAGGTAATGAAAAACAGAGGAGGGGTTAAGTTGTATTTTATACAGTCTATGGGCTGAACAAGCTCCAAGCTCTGACTCCGTGACAGACCGGATATTGTTGTTACGTAACAAAAACACGGAAGTCTGAAATGGCTGGTTTCACACACATTTACAGAAAGGTGGAGAAATCAGAACAGGGGCAGAATGGATTTTTTTCATTCTGGGGGGTTTGTAGACATGCCAGGGAAACATAATTCAGGTAGAGAACCATTAAAAAATTCAATTTTGCATGATATGTCACCTTTAATAAAGCGGCTTAAACAAATTGAAAACAGTGCATGTTTTATACATACAAACCCCATTTATTTGAGGTATATACTAGGGCTGAACGATTTTGGAAAATAATCTAATTGCGATTATTTTCCTTAATATTGCGATTGCGATTTAATATGAGATTATTTTTTCAAGGTCCTCTCCTCATGTATTTTTCAACAAACACAAGCAATAAATCAATCTGTATTATAGTAAAAAAGATCAGATGTATTATACACAAACTGTTCTTTCTCATAGGCTAGACTTATTTTAAGATAAATGCAAATGAAGCATGAATTAATATGAAAGACGCTTTATTTATCTACTTCAATTACAGTTGTAAACTTACCAAATACTTTGACTTGGAGTCTTGTAAGTGTTCACCACAACTACTTAACAACATTCTGCCAATCAAGTGTTTGAAGTTTAAAGCATGTTTGGATGTGAGTCAGCTGACTGAAGGTAATGCGCACAGAGGAGACGCTCAGCTGGGGGCTGCGGCTGAGTGACAGGTCTCTTTTTTTCTCCGCTGCCGGACTGATTATGACCCGGTTGTGCTCCTGTCTGACACCTGACCACGTAAACATGCTTTTTTTTCTCAATATGAAAGAGTAGACAGAAAACTGGACTCTGTGAGTCTAAAATATGATTCTGTTCAGTTGTCCTGTTGCAGTAAATCCACATGTTGTCTGGGTCTTCACTGACTCTATTTTGCACGCCTCAATTTGATCGGTTCTTCTGCTGAGGTCATTTTTAAAGATGTCAACAACAAAACAACAAATCCAAACTGAGCGTGGCTGAAGTTGTTTTCTTCATCCCCCGCTCGCACGTGTCTCGTTCTTTGGAGACTTTTGGCCGTCGGCAAACCAGCTGAAAGGTTCATTACAGCACCTACTGCATGCATGTCACGTAAGGTTGCGTCTGTGTACATCAAACTTTTTTTTTTTTTTTTTTTTTTTTAAATAATCGCAGCCTTTACATCGCGATGTCGGTTTGAATTCGATTAATCCTTCAGCCCTAGTATATACACACTGAATGACCAAACTTTTATTGTGCTGCATTAAATATACCTCAGCAACACTTTGAGAAATGCTTTCAGGAAGATACTTCTAACCCCACACAGGTGGATCATTCAGTCTTACTTTAATCTGAAGGAAAGATGTATGTGATCACATTATTTAATGGCCTACCTGCACAACTTTGCTGTGCACAATGGTGCCGATGGTGCCGGCACAGAGCCTCGGACCGAGGCCGTTGAAGAGACCCGCTTTCCCATCGATCTTAATGATGTGTTTTGCTGAAATGATTGGAAAACACAGGAGCAAGATATTTTTATAAGCATGATAACAAAGAGTCTATTCCACCAGAAGAGGAGACAGCTGTCCTGTGACAAACTGCACAATGTTTATCTGCCATGACATTTATCCAAGGATGAAAAATCGTTCAAACCAGGGCCGTCTGTTTTGCAAGATACCAGACAACAACTAAATTTAACCATCCAGACGCTCATGCAAACTTCCAATAATGGGAAATGTTGTTTCTTTGCTTTGTCAAACGAGCAGCTTCATGACAATCACAAATTAAAGTTGAAAGAGTTTAATGTTTGGCTGTGTGTTGGATCAAAACTGAGTTATATGCAAAGTGTGTTCAAAGAAAAATAATAAACAGCACACAGGACTCAGTATCTAGTTATTTCAATCTCTGAAGGAAGTCTAATGACAGAGACCAGCACAACACACCAGAACACGGGTGACAGCTTGATTTTGCACAATTTCTCATATCAGCAGTGGGTTAAAGTAACGTACTGATCAACAAAGCATCACATCAACAGACACAAAAAGATGGGTAGGTTCCTCACAATCAAACAGCATTTTAAGTTTATTTTAGACGTAAGGGATGCAAACACACTCGACCTGACCTGAAGGATACAAACAGTTCTTTGATGACAAACACTGAATGTAAACCAAACTTAGTTTGCTCAGAGGAAACGTCCACAGGCAACATCTAAAGGAGAACACAGCCTCAGAGACTTCTCTGGGCTTATTTTTATTCCTGTTTGGTACAGAGAAATGTTTTATTCATCTACTATTAGGAGCATCATATTGTCACTGATGCATGGTGAGAAAAACGTGGTCATGCTACCACAGCCCCAGAATCTGACATCCTCAGGTCTGCAAGAAGACACACGAGTGACGCCACTTTCAGAGTCTGATGAGATCAGAGCTGATAACACTTCCATCACTAACGCTGCTTCACACAAAGAAAAGCTTAGAGAGACACGTCTGTCTGCCTTCTCAAGATGCAATGTGATAAATACATACAAACATATGTGCATGTTTCACTGCTGCAGCAGACTTACCATAAGCAAACAGTCCTGGCAGCTGGTAGACTTGTCTGCCGAACAGGTTCCTGCCCAGGCTCGGAGGGAGGGGCTCATGTCCTACCTATCAGCACATGCACACAATATAAAAACAGAGTGATAAGCAAATTGCATGCTAACTGCTCTTTGTGCATACTTTCAGAATGTCCTGGCAGCTCACTTCTTTCTCCTAACTTTACAATACAATCACACCAAACACAATCACTTCTAACAGAGGTGTAAAGTGAAATTGACAAAATATGACACAAGTAACACAGGAAGATGTTAAATAAATAAATAAATAAATAAATACATTTTAAAAACTGTAAATTGTTAAAAGGAAAACTCTTTTCATCGTCTATGTGGCGTCAAATCAAAAGACAGACCTGAACAGTGTTCAGGCTTAGGATTTACAAATATTAGTTTAAGAATAAAAAATGTAATAGTTCCAGAGACTATCATCTTATCTTTATAATGTATTTATTCTGATGCTTTAACAAGCCCCTGGTAGTAATGCAGAACAGCTGTCTGACAGCAGTGTAGGGCATTTGAAAGCTGTTTTCTTTTTGAGACTAAATAACAAAAATAACAACAAAATAATCAAATAATATCTTTCAAAATAACATAAGAAAGCACACGTGCTAGTTGCTGGTGAAACAGGTTTGACTCTGTGAGGTCCCGAACTGGAAAAAAACACAGACTTCTGCAGAGACAAAGTTCTGGGATAACTTCTACCAAAAATGTGGTGAAGTGCAAACTTTAGAGCTAAAAGTAGAATAGATCATTTCTATATGTATGTCATACATAACTAACATATCTACAACTGTGCACAGTCATCAAATGGGTCTCTCTCCCTCTCCTTATGTCTAGTTAGTTAGTGTACAAATCATTACTAAATCTTTATTTTATCATTTAATAAACAATTCAAGCTTTAGAACCAAAACATGTCAGTAAGTCAGGTTTGACATAGTCAGATTACACTACAAAAACTCAGAATCTTACCAAGTGAAATTGTCTCATTTTTAGTCAAAATGTCTTATCCCTCTTGATTTAAGATAAATTTACTTAACAAGTAACATTTGAGCAAGATAGAGGGCCTTGTTTTAAGACATCTTAAATATCTTGTTTGGAGAATCAATCAGAAAACAGCTCCATTGATAAAAGAAAGAAAGAAAGAAAGAAAGAAAGAAAGAAAGAAAGAAAGAAAGAAAGAAAGAAAGAAAAGGTGTTTTAGCTTAATTTGAGTATTTTGAGATATAATGTCTTCTCATAGTGAGCTGGATATACTAATATTCAGTCATGTTGTTTTTTAGGATAAGCCAGCTATGCTCTAAGTAGGTGTTTCATTGTGTGCATGTAGTTTGAGGATGAATATTTTGATCTGATTTAGAAGAAACAGTGTCCGAAAACTGTAACCCACCCTTAAAAACAACTACTTTTCGTTCTTTCTTTTATCAATGGAGCTGTTTTCTGATAGATTCTCAAATAAAATGCATTTACTTAAATCAAGTAAAGTGTTTGTCTTAAATCAAGATTATCCGTCTTCTACAAATAAGATCTCAGCTTGAAAAATGTCTGAAATGTAAAATAAACCTTGTTTCTTCTAAATTACAACTCAAAACAAGATCATTTCAAGATTGTTTGACTGAACAAGATATTTAAGATGTCTTAAAACAAGTCCCTCTATCTTGTTCTAATGTTACTTGTTAAGTACATTTATCTTAAATCAAGTGGGAGAAGACATTTGGACTAAAAATGAGACAATTTCACTTGGTAAGATTTTGAGTTTTTTCAGTGTAGTGAGAAAAACTATCTTATCAGGTACAAAATAATCTAATTTCTACCTTATCTGAGATATTCAATCTTACTTGGATTTCAGTTTGCCGTGTGTAAGTCAGGTTTGACAGTCAGGTTATTACTCAAAACATAAAGTGAAAATCCTCCCCAAAATAAACTAAATGTCTCATTTTGAATGTCTAAATGTTCAGAATAAAACATACACTGAGAGCAGGACTAAATATAAACCATTAAACCCCTTATATTAAAGGATGTCATTCATGTTCTACTGTGTCAGAATGAAACTAAAAGAGTGTCTCAAACTTCCTGGTCTCTGTTGGAGGCGTTAGCCTGACTTGTTGACAGTTTTTCTCTGTGTTTAGTTTCTTCACATGCTTCAGATACTCTTCGACCTTAAAAAGGAACAAACTTTGAGTTTTAAACATCTTAGACGGACACCAAAGCTGAATGATTAAACACGACGTTAGCTGGTTAGCTGGTTAGGTGTAAGCTAGGTGTGAGCTAAGTGTGAGCTAAGTGTGAGCTCAGTGGGCCAAAGGGCACCGGGCAGTAAAGGACCAGGGTCAGTTCATACTGGGCTCTCCATGTAGACACTGCTGCTGCTGTATATGTATTTATCATAACACATGGGGGGAAACTCAGCTAGGAACCCCCCTGCTCTACTGGAAACACACACATCCAGAGAGTTAGCTTCGTTAGCTCGCAGAAAGTGAACCAGTAGAGACAGCCTACAGTTCATTCAGTCTTCATTCACAGTGTGCATGAAGAAAACAGCAGATTAAACTATGCATATCAGATCAGCATGAGCTCTAAACCCAGTGTACACACACCTCTGTCACCTGCTGCAGACTGTGTATCATGCAGAAGGTCATAGGGACAACACACGGACCGGTCTTATACCCTCTGTTTTCATCTCAGCGTGTTATTCTGTGAGGTTTCGATGAAAGCTGAATTAAAGAGAGCACAATAAGGAGTGATCACAGTGTGTAAGTGAAGCTCTACACTGCACGGTCATTCACTGATCAGCTGGAGAAGAAAACACTGCGTTATTCTAAAGGAGTTTCCTCTGCAGGCTGAGCTCAGCTCTCCTGTTTCTACAAACACACACAAACAGAGACTGAAGCAGCTCCAGGACCAGAACACATCCACAGTCTGCACCAACACATGCCCCCTTACCTGGATCAGGACTTTGATGTACATCAGAGGGTGGGAGAGGACAGTGAGCCCTGATCCCAGCAGTACTTGGCCACACGTGTCCGCCATTTTTGGAGAGACAGGGGAGACAGGAAGCTCTTCTCTTTCGTCTTGCGTCACAACAGCCGACAGTGCTCATCCTTTATGTACTGACGGCGGTACCGCCACCTAGTGTTCACAGTGACACATGCGCTTTACATCTTTACATGTCCAGAATGGTATGGAGAGAATATTGTGTCTTTAATATGCAATCAAAAATAATGGATTTGAGAACAAAAAACAATTTTGCAAACAAAATTATGATTTGAAAAATATGAAATAATGCTATGAATAAAGGAAATATATTTGTGATTAAAAATGTATCTTTATAAATCCACTCTTTTTTTGTTACAAACAAAATTATTATTCTCACGAACCACAGATTCGTTTGCGTTTCCAGTTTTTGCATTTGCGTTTCCAGTTTTTGCATTTGCGTTTCTACATAACTGTCATGGGCGGGACCTCCCCTGAGAGATGCAAGAAGCCTCCTGATTGGTCAGTCTCACTCAGAGAGACGGTGTGACAACTTCCGCCCCAACAAGTTGTTGCCGCGAAGGGAGACATATCAACATGGAGAAACAGGTACGTTTTGCGTAACATACCTGTCTATTTTCTGTCTTATTGGTGCTATTAAGGTTACACTTGTCGTTCGTTCTTCCAGTGTTTTTTTCCCCTAACCGTTTTAGACGGCGGTATCAGACATTAACACCTAACACGCTGTGTGCTCGTCATAAGTGACTGACTTTATTACCGCCCGGCTTTAGTGACAGTTATCCTAATTTCATAGTTATCGGCCTGTTTATAAATAAATAAACAAACTTTTTCATTAGATATACTATCAGAACAAATCAGGAGGCGTGTGTGTGGATTGTTGAGGGGTCATTCCTCCTTTAAGTTAAGTAAAAAGAAACTAAAAACACTGGAAGAACGAACGACAAGTGTAACCTTAATAGCACCAATAAGACAGAAAATAGACAGGTATGTTACGCAAAACGTACCTGTTTCTCCATGTTGATATGTCTCCCTCAAGCGGCAAACTCCGGTCTCAAACGATGAAGCCCATGCGGAAGTGATATAAACTGCAATACATCGAAAATCCGCTTGAGGCTGGCTGCAGAAACACCGGAAACCACATAGATATGAATGGGAAAAAGACGATCTTTGCAGCATTAATAAACATGTTTACAGTCTGGTTCAAAAAACAGCTTGGCCCTATGAAGCTAATCTCTCTAATGGCACACACTGTACGGGGGGTGAATTTTTTTCTAACGTGACGGTTCAGAAGATATTAAGATTATGAGTTTTGCCCAAATAAGGACATGACTGACGTGACTCCCGGTCGGGAACACACAGCCATTGGCTAAGAGGCTCACACTACGTCACACTCTGCCTGGTTGAGTTCCGCATTACCAATATGGCTGCCGCCGTCGATTTGCTTCAAAACAGCTCTCAGGAACAGATGGGTGACGTCACGGATACTACGTCCATATTTTATACAGTCTATGGTCTCTTCGCGGCAACAACTTGTTGGGGCGGAAGTTGTCACACCGTCTCTCTGAGTGAGACTGACCAATCAGGAGGCTTCTTGCATCTCTCAGGGGAGGTCCCGCCCATGACAGTTATGTAGAAACGCAAATGCAAAAACTGGAAACGCAAACGCAAAAACTGGAAACGCAAACGCAAAAACTGGAAACGCAAACGAATCTGTGGTTCGTGAGAATAATAATTTTGTTTGTAACAAAAAAAGAGTGGATTTATAAAGATACATTTTTAATCACAAATATATTTCCTTTATTCATAGCATTATTTCATATTTTTCAAATCATAATTTTGTTTGCAAAATTGTTTTTTGTTCTCAAATCCATTATTTTTGATTGCATATTAAAGACACAATATTCTCTCCATAGAATGGCAGAATGGATCCCAACATCACTGAACAGTGCATGAAAGTGCATGGGTCCAGTCTTGGTTTTATTGGGTCCATATTAACCCTAGAACACTATCGCTAAAATTACTAACACCATCATAACACCGGGTGTTTTTTACCCGATATAATATACCCAATAAAAAGTACTTGTCATCAGAATATGACAATTCATGACAAATTAGAGTGTGTTCTTTTATTTTCAATTGTGCTACGTCTAACAAAATTTAAAACATTTATCATGGGGGGGGGGGACCTATAAAAATGCTCCAAAATTACTGAAAAATTTGGAATTCGAGAACAAAAAAATCCTTTAAAAAAAATGATGAAACTGGAAATTCGGTGTTCCGTCCACCCACTTTGGGAACATTTGAGACTTCCCTGGTGAAGGCACAGTTTCCTCGACACACAAACAGCTGCAGGAGAGAGAAACAAAAAATCACTATTGCATAACACAGGCCTGAAGGAAAGAGCGTGTTTTGGAATAGGGAAACACCATAGACAGTATGGGAAACACCCACGCATTCAAAGACGATGCTGAAGCTACCCAGGGTCCCATGACACGCAAACAAACGCAGCATAATGAAAATCATGTAAATGTGTTTGCCAGGGTGAAAATCACCCGGCGATGGTGTTCTAGGGTTACAAACGAATTTCCTGAGAATAAACTTGCGCGAGAATAATGTCATGCGTGTAAGAAATTGCACATTTACAGGATTTTGAATTTATTTTCGTGTATAACGTGGCTTTACTCAAGTCGTATAATTGCCCCCAAATATAGATTTAGATTTAACATTTGGATTTAACAATGATTTTAACTTAATATATTTTTCATAACAAAATTAAATGTGAAGAAGATCACAAATATTCCTCTAAATGTGATTAAAAAAAGGGGACTTTTTAAAAATGCACTCTAAAGTTTTATGATGTTTTGGAGTTACATGTAGAGAAATGTTGCTGTTATTTTCAGTGTGCACAACTTTACAAACAGTGGCCCATACCTGGATGCCACTGAAATGTATAAAACATATACAGTGCCTTCTGTAGCCCCTCCAGGCATGGACAGGCCATCTGGCGTACCGGGCAATGCCCGGTGGGCCGATGCACATCTTTGGGCCGGCCCTGGGCTGTCGTAATTTAACCCAAAATGTATACTGTAACAGCTACTGTTTGTTAAATGTGTTCAGTGCAGATGTTCCTGATTCCTACAGTGTTGACAGTTAGTGAACGCATCAGTGAGCGGCACATAGTGCAGCAGGATGGAGGGGCTAAGGTGTGTGAGTGAGAGTGTGTGAGCTTGAAGGACGAGAGACAGCGCAGGAGAAGTTGTTAGTTCTTTCATTTATTAATTCTCGCTTTGTTAGTGGGCGTGGTCACGGCCGACAGGGACCAGTTCATAAAGCCAGGGCCGGCTCTTCCAATAGGCAATATAGGCAAATGCTAAGGGCGCCGTGGCCTCTAGGGGGCGCCACAAAAGAGGGAAAAAAATACCTTAAATATAATTGTATTAAAACTAGTTATTACTATTAACTCTTCAAATGTAAAAGCTCACATTGATTCAAATGTAAAGCAATGGGGCGGCGGCGTCCCCCCCCCCCCCCCCCCCCCCCCCCTCCGGCTGATCGTTACCTGCTCGCTCTCTGTGGGGGGAGGGGCGAATTTATTGATGTGACCCCAGAAAACATGTCAAAACAACCGAAACTGTCCGGAGCACAGGGGAGAAAAAAAAGAAAAGAAGAGCAGGAAAAACGTGAGAAAGAAAGAGGTAAAGTAAAGATACAGTCATAACATGAAGCCAGGGCCGGCTCTTCCAATAGGCAATATAGGCAAATGCTAAGGGCGCCGTGGCCTCTGGGGGGCGCCACAAAAGAGGGAAAAAATACCTTAAATACAATTGTATTAAAACTAGTTATTACTATTAACTCTTCAAATGGAAAAGCTCACATTGATTCAAATGTAAAGCAATGGGGCGGCGGCGTCCCCCCCCCAGCCTATGTAGCCTATGCATATAGTTTTTGTCTGCAAACTGTGTGGTTATTTAAATTGTTTGATGTTGATTGTTTTATTTGTAATTTATTACTATCATTATTGTTATTATTATTATTGTTATTATTATTATTATTCACTTATTTACAAGTTTTTATTGTGTAGTTAGGGTATTTATATTTTATTTCATATTTTTTTGTATTTAAGTATGTAAATTTGGTGACATGTTACCTTACAAATTAAAGACATTGATAAAAGCAATGCTATTCGATTTCTTTTGTAAATGCATGTTAATCGCCGATGGAGGGGGGGGCGCCATTTAAAATCTCGCCTAGGGCACCACATTGGGTAGAGCCGGCTCTGCATAAAGCTCTTGTGTTCACTAATCGGCTCGTCATCATTGCAGAGTCCGGACGGACGTTACAATATTATAAATCATTTTATCGACCTCGATGATCCATTTGTTGATTTATGAAAAAACAATGACATCTCTGAAACTTCCTCGGCCCACCCCTCCCCTCCTGTTTGACCAAGGTTATCAAATGTTCCCATTAGAGCTGACAGGAGTTGGAGAGAAGTGAGTGGAAATGGATAAACAACAAAAGCGCAAGAGGGGTGCAGAAAAGCTGTGAGATAAAAAGCTAAAACAAGTGGACAGCAAAATGTCCCAAACTTACTGCTGTTTGCCATCACCACCTCAAGTTAGACTGCGGCAGCAGGTGCGGCCCCTGTCCTCCAGGGGTGCTCCAGGGATGTGCCTTTCATTGGTGTGGACTTCACAGGCATGCTTCACATTATGTAAGTTTACTATACTGTATACTGTTGTTATGTGTTCTTACTGACATCCACCTGGATGATCCTAAAGCCTACTACTTTTACAGAGTGACTGTAATGAATGCAACCATCTATTATTGCATTATTTTAAAGACACCAATACTGTCAATGTAAATGTTTTGAAATAGTCTCATCCTCACTCTTGACCCACTTGTCCTCTCGTTCTCTCCCTTTGGAGTGAAGGTTTGCCTTTCCCTGATGTGGAGTTTACATGTGTTCTTTTTCTTTCATTGTGAGTTTATTAAATAGTTCTTATTTTCATTACAGAAGAGACAGTATCAGATGAATCTATCTGACCTGACCTCTGCTTTCTGTCTCCCTCAGAGCACCAAGGTCCATGCAGCCTTCTGTCTCAGCATATGTAAGTACAAAATAAGCTGTTATCTCTCTGTTCACCTAAACATTATTTAAACTATACCTTCACTGATCCCTGCTCTCTTTCTTTCCTTTGTCTGCCTGTCTCTGCATCTCTCTCTCTCTCTCTCTCTCTCTCTCTCTCTCTCTCTCTCTCTCTCTCTCTCTCTCTCTCTCTTTCTCTCTCTCTCTCTATCTTTCTCTCTCATTCTCTCTGTTTTTCATACTTGAAGGTGCCACTTTGATGAGGAGCTCTATTTTACAGGGATATATGGTCTTACTGTGGTCTTAATTGTGTATTTGTATGAACAGTATATTTCATTAAACATTGAAAAGACATCACTAGCAGTGTTTCTTTGACATCCACTTTCACTTCAAGATGGAAATGATGACACTGTGTCCATCTCTCCCAAGATGAAAGTCTCTGTGAGTAGTGAAAGAGCGTATCCATTTTTTAACATGGTTACTCTCTTCCATGTAGGCTGCTGCGCTTTATTTTAATTTTTGAAACAACACAATGTGCACATATATCCTCTGGTAAGTCATGTGCTTTCGCATATTGTATAAATAATCATGGTGGGCCGCCATGGCCCTCAGTCTAGCCCTGAGCCCCTCCAATGTACAAAACTTAAAAAAGTGCCCTCTGGATGACCCTCCCTCCAATGACATCCAAAAGAAGCCCTCTAGAGGCCCCTAAAATGTGAGATGTAAAAAAAAAAAGCCACTCTGGAGGCTATTCTATTTAACTTTATTTTGAAAAATACTCCTGAATGCATTACAGCCAATAAATTGTTAAAAAGTGCCTTTTGGGTTCTTCTTTGTTGGATTGAATGCACAATAGTCAATACAAGTAACAAAGTGCTTCACAAAAATAATAAAAACACAATAAAAGCAGAGAAGCAATAAAAGCAAACAGACAGTAAAAGCAGAAATAAAACGTTAAAGATTAAAATAAATTCACAAAATAAAAGCTTTACTATCAAGGTGTGTCTTGAGTGGTGAGATAAAATGAGGGACTGACTCTGCGAGTCTGATTTCCTCTGGCAGGCTGTTCCACAGTTGGGGGGCTTTGACAGCAAAGGCCCTGTCCCCTTTAGTTTTTAGTCTAGACCGTGGAACAGCAAGCAGAGCCCTGCCAGAGGATCTCAGATTTATGGGGGGATAAGAGCTCAGAGATGTATTGAGGAGCGAGTCCATGTTGTGCTTTAAACGTGATTAAAAGTGTCTTAAAATTGATCCTAAAAACAACAGGGAGCCGGTGTAGGGATGCTAAAATCAGGCTGATGTGGGACGTGTTTTAGTTCCAGTTAAAAGCTGAGCTGCTGCGTTTTGAACTGTCTGAAGTCGGTGGATTGATTTTTGGTTGAGACAGGAGTATAGTGAGTTGCAGTGGTCAAGGCGGGAGGAAATAAAAGCGTGAATGAGTTTTTCTACATTTTTGGATGAAATAATTGACTTGACCTTCTAAATATTTCTGAGCTGATAAAAACAGGACTGGACAACTTTCTTTTTTTGTGGTTCAAAGTTCAAGTCCTGGTCAAAAATGACTCCAAGATTCCTAGCTGAGGTTTTTACAGAGATAGCTAAATGATCTAGGTTGGGCATGATGAGGGTTCTTTTTGCTGCTGGGTCAATTAGAATGATTTCTGATTTATTGTTATTGAGTAGAAGAAGTAGAAGGAAGTTGTCTGCCATCCATGATTTTTTTTCTTCAAGACACTTGCGAAGGATTTCAATATTTGACCGGTCACCAGCTCTCATGGGGAGGTAAAGTTGCGTGTCATCAGCATAAAAGTGGAAATATACATTATATTTCCGTATTATATTTCCAAGGGGGAGCATGTAAACAGAGAAAAGTGTTAGGCCCAGAACTGCAACTGAGGGACCCTGTGGAGCAAATTTGCCATTGAAGACACGCAGTTCGCTGTTGACACGGCAGAACATTCGTTGTGCTAATAAGACTTCAACCAATTTTAAGGGGATATCTGAAATACCAGCCCACTTTTCCAGTCTGTCATTGAGCAGTTTGTGATCCACCGTATCAAACGCAGCACTGAGGTCCAGGAGAACTAAAATAGAGCAGCACCCAGCATCTTCGGCCAGTAGCAGGTCATTACAGACTTTTAGAAGAGCTGTCTCAGTGCTGTGGAGGGAGTGAAAGCTGGATTGGAAAGATTCAAATAGATTATTGTCAGTTAGATGAGCCTGAAGTTGTTGGAAAATGATTTTTTCTAAGCTCTTAGATAAGAACGGGAGTTTGGAGATTGGTCTGTAGTTTTCCAAGGTAGCGGGATCCAAGTTCGTTTTTTCTCAGTATTGGTTCTACCAATGCAGTTTTGAAATACTCTGGGACTGTGCCAAAGGTTAGGGACTTATTTGTAATTGATTGAGTATTTAGAGTGATCAGACTGGAAAAGTAATTCGCTCAAGCATCATGAACTGCAGTATCGTGTCTTCATGAGGTCTTCCATCTGCTCAGGGTGGATATGGAGTCTACAGGCTTTCCATTTCCGCTCTGCTTTATGCACCTCTCTTTTTATGGAGCGGGTGAAGTCATTGAGCAATGGGTTGGCTCTTGAGGAGGATCATAGGTGAGATTTAACAGGGGCAACTAGATCTAATGTTTGGTGGCAGAGATTATTGAAGGAGGTGACGAGACAGTCATTATCAGAGAGGGGAGGAAAATCTGCAGAGAGGGATGTAATAGTATAAGAGAATTGACTGGCTGTGGTTGAGTTGATGATGCGAGAGCAAATCCTGGCAGATGTGATTTTAAGGGAGGTAGGGGTTTGCAGGTTGAACACAATACTGAGGTGATCTGATACACAGAATTCAATTAGCTCCACTTTGTCAATCAGAAGTCCATGTGACATGACCAAATCCAGAGTATGGCCTTTCACATGAGTTGGACCAGTGGGGTGAAAGACAAAATGAAACGACTTTAAAAGGTTACGAAAACCATCTGCAAATGTGTCACCAGGGCAGCAGATATGAATATTGAAATCACCTAAAATACAAATTCTGTCATAATTTGGTAAAAGCAAAGAGAGGTCAAAGAATTCAGGGATAAAAGTGCCATAATATTTCAGGGGGCGGTAGATTAAGACAAATAAAAAAGGCAGGTGTTTGTTGACACAAAATATTTGGTTCTGAAATGAAGAAAATTCCCCACAGGATACTGACCTGAAAGAATATTCTTCTCTGTATGACAGCGACCCCACCACCTCGGCCAGACAGCCTTGGCTTTTGTGCGTAGGTGAAACCTGGAGGGGTGGCTTCATTCAAGGCACTGTATTCCTCTGGTCTGACCATGTCTCAGTTATACAGAAACTGTCTGTGTTGTTTAAGGTGATGAAATCATTCCATAAAAAGGATTTGTTTGTCAGTGACCGTACATTTAAGAGGTTCACTTTTAGAGGTGTGCTTGGGGGAACAGATGGGGGGGTGTTTGTAGTGACATAAATGAGGTTATTTATATTCCTTGTGTTGGCATTGGAGAGTGGGATATACTTCTGTGATCTTTTGTGAGTGATTCTGACAAAGGGGACTACTTCAGTGTTTGTACTTGTAGTGACAGGGGATGTGGGAGAGTGAGGGGTGCTGTGCAGGAGGGAGGAAGTGATCTGAGCGGGGAAACAAGTGTCATGGACTGTAAAGTGTCATGTACGTCGGAAAGAGTGGATCACATATTTAAAGGTGACATATCATGCAAAATTGACTTTTTAATGGTTCTTTACCTGAAATATGTTTCCCTGGCATGTCTACAAACCCCCCGAGAATGAAAAAAATCCATTCTGCCCCTGTTTTGATTTCTCCACCTTTCTGTAAATGTGTGTGAAACCAGCCGTTTCAGACTTCAGTGTTTTTGTTACGTAACAACAATATCCAGTCTGTAACAGGAAGTCAGAGCTCGGAGCTTGTTCAGCCCATAGACTGTATAAAATAATACTGAATCCCTCCTCCGTTTTTCATTACCTGCACAAATGTGTGCTGACAAGGAGCTTAGGAGGGAGGCATGCTAGTTGTAGGCTGTCTTAATAAACACAAAGGTCAGTTTTACTCCCCACGTCTGCAGATTTGAAGATCTAGTGGATGATTTTTATTTATCATGGATAAGTGCTAGCGCTAGTTAGCATAGCCACATAGCTACATGTTCGTAGCTGTGTACCAAGACACACGTCGACATACTGATAAATAAAACAACAAGAAACACTAAATCTGTGACCAATCCTTCAGAAAAGGTCCCGCTGCCTTTCTGGCAGAGGTCGGTTTTACTCCCCACGTCTGCAGATTTGAAGATCTAGTGGATGTTCTTTATTTATCATGGATAAGTGCTAGCGCTAATTAGCATAGCCACATAGCTACATGTTCGTAGCTGTGTACCAAGACACACGTCGACATACTGATAAATAAAACAACAAAAAACACTAAATCTATGACCAATCGTTCAGAAAGGTCCTGCTACAGGCGCCTCTCCGTCAGGATCAGATTCAGAGGGTTGAAGTAATGCGATCTCTGAGCAGCCGTGTATATTCAGCCAACATGTAAACATTAGATCAACGTGCTGGAGAGCCGAGGCACATCCACTTCCGGAGGGGGCGTGGTCAGAGAGAAAACAGAGTGTTCTGAGGAGGACTGAAGAAGAGGGATTTTCAGGCAGACCAAAATCTGATTTCAAAGTGTTTTTTTGAGCATAAACTTTAAAGACATGTTTTGGGGACCTCTTAGACCAATATATATTGATGAGAAAAGCGTGATATGTCACCTTTAATGTTTGCCGACAGCATTTGGCTCCCCCTTCTGTTGGGGTGGATCCCATCTTTTTTGAAAAGTGAAGAACATTCCCAGAACAGGTTAAAATTGTCCACAAATTTTGTGTGCTGCATGTGGATTGAAGCCATGTATGCAGACTAAGGACACGACTGAACCGTTCGACTCCGCGTCCGAGGGTGGGAATGGGGCCAGAGACAAAAATGTGTCTTCCAGATTCCTATAGAATGCCTAGGAGAGTTTTAAAATCGTTTTTGGTGCTTTCAGACTCCTGGCAGGATGTGTCATTTATTAACTTGCACAAACTAAGATCGATCAATCATAAATGATTTGAACCAAGCTGAAGTGATTCCTGTAATGTAATGCCAAATGCAAGCTCTAATCTCTTTTACAGGATGAGATGGTCAATCGTATCAAAAGCCGAGCTCAGATGTAGTAGCTGAGTGTTCCAGGATTTTTTTTGTTGGGGTTATATCTGAAAAGTGTACAAAAGTCTCAGAGTAGAGTCAAGATGGCTTTGTCCACCTCCACATCTCTTGTTTTATTCATTCTGCAGAAGTGTGCCTAAACTTCAGGACACTCAACATTTAGTCTAGTATATGGGCACATTATATTGTTGTTATTAAGTGTGACCAAGTGATAGGAAAGCATACAGCTGCTTGTAATAAATCAATAAATATTGAATAAATATGGTTGATGACACTGCTCCAAAGAATGAAAAGAGAGGGCGTTGTTTCATTTTGATAAACTTTATTGAAAAATCATTGTTTAGCTGATTCTTCAGGTCAGTCGCATTTGTTGTTCAGGAAGCATCGGGAGCTGATCCCTGGTCTCCTCTGACCGTCAGCACATACACAGAGACTGCTTTTTTCTGTAACAATGAACAAAAGAACGGTTAAAGGCAGAGGATTATATTCAGCCTGCAGGAATAAATAGTAAGTGCCTGAGTGTATATAATGTCGCCCTAATGTGGACACTCACAACACTTGTAGAGGGTGTTAAGCCTGGCGATGTCAGTGCGACTCATCTCCTTAGCGTTACCAAAGGACACGTTGGAGTTAGGGATGGGGAGCATGGTGGGCTGGTTGTTCTTGGAGAAGGCGTACCTACGGCAGGACACAGAGCAGTGAGACTGAGCTCAGACAAAATGATGTTTGGTGACAAACAGCAGGGCTGAAGGGGAGGCGGTCTCACTCACTTGTGGTACTGCATGACAGAGTTGTAGTCGTAGCTAGTTCCCTGGTTCAGAGTAGCAATCTTCCTGAAGTTGTGCTGCATACCTGGAAAACAACAAATATAAGCTTAATGCTTGATTGGTATGAAGCCTAAGACTCTGGACAGATATGAGCTCAGTGTGTTTGTAAATGAACTATAGAGCATCATGGTCTGGTATGGATGGCTTTAGCTATATATTGAGAAAGCTGCAGTTACACAGCTGTATCCCCTCACTCAATGTGTTTTCACAGTAGGAAGCTGTTTCTGTCCAGAAGGAGGCATCAGAGAGCCATCGTAATGTTGGAGAGCTTTCCTCCACACAGCACAGATAAATATATAAATATAAAGATTGTAGCACACGCTGGTAACAAAGTGCATAACACTTCTTTGCCAGAGTTGTAGTATACATGTTGTAGTAGGAATCCTGCCGAGAACCTAATATGGTAATAATAAACAGCCTCTTTACTAGACTCGACGTTCTGCAGCAGGACTCTGATGTGGTTGTCTCTGTCAGAGCGGGTCTGCTCATGGTTGAATCCCAGAGCGTGGAGCAGCTCGTGCTGAACGGTGCCGTGGTACAGACAACCGCGACGAGCCAGAGACACCACCTGCTTTCCACCACGACGTCCAACGTAGGAGTAACATCTGAACAGAAAAAAAGGAGTTAAAAAAACAATAGCTTGAAAAGATTTGACAAACTGTTCATAAAAATCTGTTTCATTTACCCGTTCTGGGACTCGATGCTCAGCCAGTCGCGGTCGCTGCTTCTGGAGGGCCTGAAGCGGATGCAGGAGAAGGAAGAGAAGGACTCCAGTCCACGGGTGATGATGGCGGCCTCACGAGAGGCTGGAGGGTTGACAACACACAACTTTGAACTCTTTACACCTCACATCACAAGAACCACACAGTAGCACACGGTCTCTAATCTATGAGGCGCACAATAAAATATATTTTCCTCAGTACTGATGAAAGAACACGTCCAGCTAACATCCTGCAATGACTGCTTCAAACGTCACAGTGAGGAAAATAAACAGTGTTGCTGTTACAGCTAGCATTTGGACAACTGACATGAAACATAAGCCATGCATTCAAACCACCTGGCCAGTCATATGAAGCCCCAGCTAGCTGTCAGCTAGGATCATTTCTATTTCAAGGCAATTAAGATTGGTGCCTAACAAATATATTAAAAGTGAGCATTAAAAGCATCTCTAACTGTGTGAAAAGTTTGTGCTTCAGCTGCCTCTAAAGTGAAAAGTTCCTATCTGAAGTCGGAGAGTATCTGGGTGTATCTGTGTGACACTTACAGAAGTGGTTGGTGATGTAATAAGGGATGTAGACCTTCCCATCGGTCCACTTGCCCCATGTGCAGCCGCGGCTGGTGCAGGGGTCAGCGTTCCTCTCGGCCTCTGAGTCGATGGCAATGTCTCCTTCGATCAGGGTGGGTTCATCAACAGAGCGGACTGAAACACATCAGATCCCAACTTTAAAACCTGTTACTGCTACTGAAAACAACAAGAGGAGCGTGATGAGAGCAGTGGCTCATACTCACTCAGGTTCTTGTTAGCTCTCTCCAGAAGTTCAGACACAGAAAGATCTGAGTCCTGTTCTGCAAGACAGTGACAGACACAGCAACATAGTTTTAGTTTGTGGACAAATGCAGCAGTCACATTAAAGTGCATGTTAATGGAACAGGTCTGATTATACAAACAGATGACTTACCTTGCTGCAGGGTCGGTGTGCGGTTGGAGGGAAACAAACAAACAAACAATTAGATACAAAAATGTAGCAACAAGAAATCACAGATACAAGTGAAGGATTTGAAAAGATGATCAAATCATCTGTAAGAAACAGCACAGGTGGAAATAAAGGTCAAAGCTACATTGAACTGATGCAGCATGACCACAGACAGACACCACAGAGTGATGTCATTGTCTACTGGTCCTCTCACACGATGATCCTACCTCATTGTCAGCCCAACAGCAGGCAGACAACAGCAGCAGAGCCAGAGCGGAGAACCTGAAAACAGACGTCATCTCAGCAGACCTGCAGGACACAGACAGAATCAGACACAGCTTCAACTCAGACGGAAGATTCAGAGTAGAACATCTGAACCTTCAAACACTGAAAGTTCACAGCAGGACTCACCTTGGAACTTCTATGTACTACTGAGGTTCCCTCCGGGTTTATATATGTTCAACCATGTCAGTCAGGCCACATATGGATTACCTGAGTACCTAACAATCAGCAAAAAACAGAGGCTTATCTGTCACATATGTGTATGTATACACACTGTACATGTGTGGGAAATGGACATTCGTAAAACGGATTTGTCAGCATCCAGTGATACGCCTGGGGGTGATAGTGGTGGTGGCTTTGGCAGGAAACTGAAACAAATAAAAGCCTGTCTGAATTGAGTTTTATATATAAGTTATAATATAGAATTTTACAATTTAATTCAGTAGATACTTTAGTCCAAAGCAACAAACATCTTGGAGTTTTAACCTATGTCTGTTTTTTCTACTTAAAACCTCAGGAGCACCCTCCATCATTAACTGGAGTTGTGTTCATTAAGGCTGATCTACAGTATATATACTATACAGTGTGAGCTGTTGATTCATTATTAACTCTCTAAAAGCTGGTGTTCTTGAGAGTTTCTTTTTGGTAGAGATTGACTGAATCTCTAAAGACAGACCTCATCATAATTCAGTGAGAGCACCAGAGAGCAGCCTCCTCTTTATTCCCTGCACCATCTTCACATTTTCAGACAACACATTACAGTAGGACTAACAAACAATAACAATAACAATAAAAACATCATATGGTAAAGTAAGTAAATGTTTGACTGCATGGTGTTCATAGACTTCAACAAAACCACAGTGGTGATAATAGAATAAAGAAAATGATGGTTAACTCAGCACTGGACGGAAGGAGGAGGTGTGTGGGGTTGAGAATTTCAAATTTTAGGGAGTTTTCACCAAGATAGTGCTCTAATAGTGGAGAATGCCAACATTTCATGGGGAATGGGAGTGAGCCCTGCCAGAGTCTCAGGGTAACCCAGAATGTTATGTGCTGTTAAGTGAACGGTTGATTTACACAATGAATAGAAGCAGATTTTTAGGCTCGCTCTGCAGCGTGCAGTGGGTCCAGGTCAGAGGTGGGTAGTAACGAGTTACATTTACTCAGTTACATGTACTTGAGTAGTTTTTTAAAAAAAATTGGACTTCTGAGAGTATTTGATTTGCAGAGTACCTTTTACTCCTCCTCAAGTACATTTGTGTTAAAAAAGATGTACTTTTACTTCGTTACATTGGGCTGTCCAGTCTCTACTTTTACCGTTCCTTTTTTCTTCATTTTATATGTTTTATACTCAGTCATCTCTCATGCAGCGCCTTCTGATCCAGAGCTATAAATAGCCTCAACACTGAATGGATGGAGAAGTAGCTCCGCCCCCTCCTCCACCTACAGCTGGGGAGAGAGGCTGCATTATACCTACGTCCCCTTTGGAGGAACATGTTTACCCTGTACCCAACATCCGGACTCTCTCATAACTTCTAAATGACAAGAAGGAGAAACAGTCACATTATGAGCTGCTTACTTTGTTCTATACAGTGGAAATCTGGAGCTTCAACATAGAACAATTAAATCTTAAAAAGCATGTCATGGTGAGTTATCAGTTAGGTAAGCTAAGGATCATAGTGGTTAATATTAAATCTTAAAAGCATGTCATGGTGAGTAATCAGTTAGGTAAGCTAAGGATCATACTGGTTAATATTAAATCTTAAAAGCATGTCATGGTGAGTTATCAGTTAGGTAAGCTAAGGATAGTACTAGTTGATATTAAATCTTAAAAGCATGTCATGGTGAGTTATCAGTTAGGTAAGCTAAGGATAGTACTAGTTGATATTAAATCTTAAAAGCATGTTAGAAATGTTGTAAAGTAATCTAAAGTAACTTATAAGAGCAGTAAGGTAGCATGCTGATAAAAACAGCTGCTTCTGAAGCTCAACAGTCACATCAGAGAGATTCTTCAGGACTGAGTTCATGGAAGGCCATGAACTCACTTTCAAGTTATGTTTTGAAGTAAGATGAACTGAAAATAAGTTAAAGGTTAAAAAAGAAAGTTTGGAAGGCATAGATATATTTTTAATTGTAATGTTGGAGTATCGATGTTCTGGAGTTCTGATGACCTCTCAGACACAGTTTGAAGTTCTAGCTTGTTTTAAAAAATGAAAGCGGGTACATTAGTTTGTGCACAGTGCAGCTTCTCTTTCTTTAATGTTTGAAAGTAAACCATGCCTAACAGCATTCATTTTGGCATATTCCTATTTACATTTCCAATACAATCCAATTTTATATATGATACTACTCACAAGTTACTCACTACTTGAGTATTTTTATTTTTAGGTACTTATTTACTCTTACTCAAGAACTTATTTCTACGAGTGCTCTTACTTCTACTTGAGTCACATCATTGTAAAGTAACAGAACTTTTACTTGAGTACTGTTTCGGTTTACTCTACCTACCTCTGGTCTAGGTACACTGAACGCAGCACAGCAAGGCTGACAACTCTGTCCAAATGATCAAAACATACGGTAGGCTGGTTAGTTAATAAACTCTGGGGATGCTTGCTTGTTTGTTTGTTTGAGGAGACAGAACAAGAGAAGAGGTATACCTCTTCTCTTGTATAGGCACACTTCTTGTGATTAGTCATTTGTTTGTAGGCATCAGTGTTGGGCAGTAACGCGTTACTAATAACGCGTTACTGTAACGCCGTTACTTTTGACAGTAACTTATACTCTAACGCATTACTTTTTAAAATAAATAAACTCAGTTACCGTTACAACATTGTGCGTTTGTCCGTTACTTTAAATTAATTCATTGTTGGCTAGCTACAGTGTACTTCTTCCTGTTTACAGTGGCAATGCATTGTGGGATTGCTGGGTGCCATGCCAACCGCTGTAAAACAAAAGAAGAAGACGCATGTGGGCGTGTTTCCGTTTAATAACATGTGCGGCAGTCATGGAGAGTAAAGGCAAAAGCAAGACGAGTTTCTCAAAGTGGAAATACGCTCATTATTTCACTTTAATTGAGCATAAAGACAAAAACGTTTTAGTCAAATGTAAGCTGTGTCTTTCTGGCTCGAAGGTGCTATCTACTGCGACAAACAGCAACTCAAATTTGTCGAAACACCTCTACAAGCTACATGCCTCGACGAAGCTAGAAGCTAACCCGGCGTCGGAGGACACACTCGAAGTGAGTGAAGCCCCTCAACCGAAACAACAGCGGCTTGATTTTAACCGGACTGTTAACCAGGGACAGATCAACAAAACTATTGCACGGTATGTTGTTGAAAACATGCAGCCTGTCTCTACTGTGGAGTCACCCGCTTTCAGGCAGCTCGTTAGCATGATACCATGTCCAGGCGGCACACGACAACTGGGACGAAAAACTTTTGCTAACTACTTAGATAAGGAATATTCAAAAATGGAAAGTGAGCTAAAGACAACATTTGAAGGACTAGACTACATCGCGACAACTGCAGACATTTGGTCTGTCCACAACAAAAGCTTCCTGGGGATGACGTTTTGTTTTATTTATTTCAGAAATCCTTGTGATATTGTCAGTTGTTGCTGGTCTGACTTAAATAAAGTAGCATTTAAAAATTACTTTGAGGTTGAGTCAGGTCTGTGTTTGCATTGATCATAATGCTGAGCAAAGTTTAGCGATGTGCATGCAAATGAATAGAAACTGTAAAGATGATCAATAGTGTATTATGTTCCATACAGCACTGAAATGAAGCTGGTAGTGCATAAATAGGAGCATTAAAGAATGTTCTTATTATAAAGTAACTAAAAAGTTACTTTTAACAGTAATTCATTACTTTTTGGTGTAAGTAATTAACAGAGTAATTTAGTTACTTTTTGAATAAAGTAACTAGTAACTGTAACTAGTTACTATTTTTCAGTAACTTGCACAACACTGGTAGGCATGCACTGTGAAGAATCTCAAACAGTCTCTCCAGCAGCAGCAGTCGGACAATGTTGCATAAGTCCTCAGCTTCTTTTGAAGAGTGCATCATATTACAGTTTTTTAGACTGCTTAAACACTAAAATCAAGAGTATTACACAATTATCAAAACCTTACATTCAAGGAGCAAAACATTGGCCCAGATCTGCACCTCTATAAGCGCGATGTCAGCCTCACACTTTTTTTCAAAACAACACACACAGTGATTTGCAAAACACTAAACACACTTTTATACATTAGACACAGAATCATGATGTCACTTCCCTCAGTTCCAAAGTACTGACTGTCACATTGCAACGCCTATGAGCCAATTTGTTAAACTTAGCCATCAGGTGCACAAACACATGATTGCTTACATTACAGTTTGTCTCAACAGTTTACACACAAATACTGGTACTTGAGACACAATCACCACCTGAACCAATACTGCTAAACTATAAGCACAATTCCTGCTTTACACTCAAACTGCAGTTCTAAAACACACTTTTTTCAAAACACTACACAATTCTCTGCATTTGGCACACTGTTCATGAAGAAAATCTCTTGTTTTCACAAGGAACACACTGTCATTCAAAATCTAAAGTGAATTGCCCTACTATGCACACTGACTCATCACATGGGCAAACATCTGTCACACGGTTTTACAGTTAGCAATCAGAGCTTTATTTCCCCCGCTGCTTGGCCAGGGAAAACATTGCTTGTGATGTGGATGAGGTGCTGTGACCAGACTTTTAGTTATTTTTACTGTAACTGTATACAGTAAATTCTTCTGTTGTTTTGTGTGTAGACCACTGTATGTGCAACTTTGTGTTGGTTGGGATGTACACTGTGTACAATGTTTTTTTTTTGGGGGGGGGGGGGGGGGGGGGGCACGGTATATTTGTTACCGTGTATTTGTGTGTTTTGAGCATAAAAACAATAGATATTTAACAACACACTTATATATGAACTGTCTGTATTAAGTGTAACACTGAACAAAAAGAGACCTAAGTCATGATGATGAATGGAGAAGAAGTGTTTTCCATTCATCAGTGTTTTACATTGAGCACATCAGTGTTCAACTGGTTCTTATAAATGTCTATTCATATGGTGGTTTGTGTGTGTCATTTGAAAACAAAATACCATTTTGAGAAGAAACAACATTATTTTGAATGTAAAGTTTCATTTTGCAGGAGAACTGAGGAGTTTTGCCCATTGTGTGTGTGTGTTTTAATTTGTGTGTAGAGTTCTGAGTTCAGAATTCAGTCATATGAAACGTGTGTGTTTCATGTGGTAACAAAATATGGTTTTGATAAATGAGTGTTTAGTTTTTACGAGAGTGTTTCATTTTGCAAAAGATCGGAGGTGTTCTGCTACTTGTGTGTGTGGTTGTGTGAATTGTGTGTAGTGTTTTGACAAAATGGGCCCTGTTTTCAAAATCGTGTTTAAGCAAACGTAAAAAACTGTAAATTCACAAAGAGATGAGCAGCAGTCCTTGGGACTTCACCTTCACCTCTGAAGAACATCTGTAATGACTGACAGAAGAAGGGACAGGCGCTGTTTCATGAATGAACAATCCAAACCATCACAAACCCACTTCATCCTATTTCTTCTACCCTACCAGTCAGAGCCAATCCATTTGTACATCCTTACATACATACATGCAGCACAATGTTTGCATGAGAGTAAAGGGTATAGGGGACAGTATCAAAGACTGATAAGCATGGGAATGTATTGCAGCTGTAGAGCACCTGCTCTATTCTCTCACTTAAACAGCACCGAAGATATTTCACTTTTTACAGGACAGGTACAAAAAATTATAAGTAACTTAACATTCATCAATCCACCTCATGATTAATGAGAGCTTACACGGGTAAATTTCAGCCACACCAGTCCGTAAAAAACGGAACAAAACAAGTGTTGATGCAAGTCCCAAACCTCTTGCATCAAGCACAGATTACAAGACACAGCCACAAAGGCTCTGTGTGGAAATGTCTTGGTCTTTCACCTGAAGAGAAGTTGTTGCAGAAGACTGGATTGAAAAAGAGAAAATGAATTTAAGATTATCATTCTATCATTCTCTTTGGCTTAATCCCGTGAGTGACCTCTGCTCATCATCCTTTCTTCTCAACAGAAGATGCATTTGATGTTCTTTGTTGCATTTGCAGTTTTTTAGGCAAAATTACAAGTTTGAATCATTCATGACATTAAGTACTGTGCATCCAGTGAAAATAAATCTGCAGACAGGTATTTACTTGCATTGACCTTTATGTCTGATAGTTTGTTCAGTTAATACTAAGGGCATACTTAGGCATCAGGCTTCCTGAGCAGGTTTTTCATATGTTCATCTTTTTGTGCCTTGCTGTGTGAATCATTTTGTGACCAATGTTGTTATGGTTTAAAGGAAAAATAAATTGTTTTTCATGCAAGTCTAAGTGCTCATGTAAAATGTTGTGACATCATTCTGTTGTGATTTAGCTCTGCATTAAAGCTGGAGTAGGACATGTTATTTTTGTGATGGAATTCAGCAACAAACTGGACACTGGACACAGAAGACTCAGGAGACTCTGACGGCTTACGTTGAAATGGTTTATGTAGAACTTGGCCAAGGAGAAATAACATAACAGTACACAGGCAGGAGAGTGCAGTGCAATGCCAAGTCAGTTCTGCCAGACAAAACCCTTGGCATGGTATTTATTCCCTCTGAAGACAACACTAAAGTTAGATAACCATGTTTGGACAATAGGAACACAACAAGTAGGAAGAAGACCTGTGCTCTAGTTCTGGAGACAGTAAGTCGGCCATAACACATAGATAAAGACAGGAGCAGGGGGAGAGACCTTGACTACTACCCTGACACTATCTCGCCCGTCACAGATGACATAGGAAACAAGTTACTCTAAACATGACATTTAGACTGAAAGAATACAATAGTTAAACATTCTTATATACATATATATAAGACTATGAAAATTCCACGACAATTTTGATGCATTTTTCTCAATCACGAGCAAAAAGCAATGTATACATCGATAGGGAGTAATACACAAAGTGATTTAACACTGAGATGAGAAATCTCAGTTGTCTGTGGGTGCATCTCAAAGCTCTAAACTGCAGTCTCCTCGCTCCTCGCTCCTCGGCCGAACCGGAAGTACTTACCGACGCGCCATTTTAACTTGTGTCCCAAAGCTCTAAACGCTGCTGGAGGAGAGAGGAGTGAGGAGCGAGGAGACTGATCCGAGGAGGGATAATCGAGGAAACATGAGAGCAGACTTTGCGGAAGTCTTTTCTCTGACAGACACGCCCCCTCATCACGTGTCAGCGGCATGGTATAAAAAGGACACCCACATCTGGGACTTTGATTGAGATGGAAGCTGAAAAAGTGTTTAAGTGTAAGTAACTGCAATGTGTTGATTGTCTTCATATGTCCACATTTCGTTTTCAAAACAATCCACATGTAATGCAAGAGGGTGAGGATACACAAACTGTGAAGTGAAGTTTCTGTAGTTACTTTTATGAATAACCATCTTTGTTGTTTTATTCATTTAACGATCAGCACGGCCCAAACATATCATTTCCAAAAGTCACATCTGACACATTAATATCACTAAACACATATAAGACTCATGAAGAATGATTGTTGTGTGTCTGTCCATATTGTGTTGTTTGTGTAACTTTTTATGTGTGTAAGTCTGAAAGGCTGTTACCTTGGTCAGGTCTCTCAGATTGTAAAAGAGGTTTTTAATCTCAATGGGAGTTCCTGGTTTAAGAACGGTTCCATAAGAAATACAAGACATGTCTTGAAACAACGTTAAGTTGACATGTTTCTCACAGCCTGCTGTACTGATCCATAAAGTGCTGTAGAAAGCTGTGAAGGTTTAACCAGGGTGACATCAGGAAGCACTCATGTGGCTGTTAATATCAAGACCAAATGAACTCCATCATTTAGCATTCACACACACAGACATTTTATAGCTCTCCATGCATGTCATCAACTGTGAAATTGTGTGTGATGGCTTGATGCCCTTAGAGCTGTGATTGTTACCACCTGAGGAGTAATCCAGTGCAGTCTTATCATTAACAGGGACAGAGAAAGTAACAGCGGAGCTTATAAAGCTCCGCACAGCACACGAAGGACTCTTCACTGGGAAGAGACACACAGCCAGGAAGGCCTGGACGTGAGTTGTCAGTTTTGGTGTATCATGTTATCATGCCGACCAACAGAAACACCTGAGCACAATCTTCAATGCTCTGTAGAGAAATAGTTTTCTTGTATGTTGTGGTATAGTCTGGCATTTTCAGTCATAAATCCCCTGTGACTGACATGACACTCATATTTAGGCTGACAGTACAAAGGATGAAATACACTGACCTAATATTCAGGCCCTACAGTGAAATCATCCGGCTTCTTGGAATGGAGGGGCAACTCACCACCAGCCAGGTGTCGAAGAAGTGGGACAACCTCAAGCGGAGGTACAAGGTGAGAAGGTTCAATGTTCATGCATGCATTTCTCTTGTTCTTTTATATAATTATATATATATATACATGTGTGTGTGTATATATACACGTGTGTGTGTGTATATATATATACACACATGTATATATATATACATATATTCATGTTGGAATTATTGTACTGTACACCTTCTGGTTTGCTGCTGTAACTCTGTGAATTTCCCCCATGGAATGAATAAAGGAGTATCTTATCTTATACATCAGATACTGGACAAGCTTTGTGTGTCTCAATGCAACACGTAGAACTTTCAGCGTGTTCTCATCTCACTGACATGTCATCTTCCTTGTCTTACAGGAGCTGAGGAACCCCCCCACGGGGACAGGGACTGATAGGGGGGAGGCCACGGCTGCAACATGGCCATGGTATTCCCTCATGCATGAGGCCATCGGGGCGCGGCCCAGCATTGAGCCGTCCGTTCTGATGGACTCGTGTGGGGGAAAGCCATGAGCCTGACGCTGCCGTGGCCTCCCCAGCAGGCTCATTATCGGCTGCTGGATCCGCAGCTTGTCGCCGGGCTCATAGGGAAGAGGAGGAGGAGGATGGTGAACAGCCCGGGACAAGCTGTGGGTCCAGCACAAATGCAAATGATGGGCCATCAACCTCCTCCCACCCCCCTCCTCGAAAGAGGAAAGCTATGAGGGGGGACCTGTTAGAGTTCCTCAAGGAGGAAAGCAGGCGGGAGGAGGAGCGCTATCGACAAACTCACCAGCAATCCCAACAATTATTACAACTTCTTCAGGATTTAGTTGATAAATAACTTTTTTTCATTTCATTTCTGTCTAGTTATCTTCTATATGTTTTTGGATTTACTCCTTTTTGTTTTTATTTATTTTTTACAATAAACCATTGCAACACATTCAATGTTTCAGTAGTTCTGGGTTTTTCAACCTTTGCAATGCATGTGTTCACATGGGCTTCAACTAGACATCATGGGATTTAAGCCACATATGTTAACAGTCACAGGTTGGAACCAATCTGAGGATTGAGGTTTGTCTCTTATCTTTACAGGTGTTGTACATTTATGGAGTTTCAATTCACATTTGGAGATGCAGAATACGCTGCTTTATGTCCAAGGTGATGGAATTAGGCTGATAAGTTATTGGGTAAGTGTTGGCCATGTCATGTACACAAATGTTGCAGGCCTGCATGAGAACACCCTGAAGTAGGAAAACAAATGTCTGACACAACAAGGACGTCAGGCTGTTTAAACAACTGTATTGTAATGCAGCTCATTCTGTGCACAGTTCAGACAGGCATACCTCCCAAATGCATATGTGGGATTAACAAACTGTGGGGTACAGTATCTTGCTTCATCATGTTGCATATGTGTGTATTCCATCATAGCTCGCATTTCAGTTATCCATGAGGCTCATACATAGGACATTTTCAGGGTAAATGTACATTTTAGAAAGCCTTCAAGGATTTTAACCACATAACAAAAGGAAGTGTTACCCTAATAAAGTGCTATATAGAAGGTCTCCAGAGTGGCACAACTGAAATGAATGTCTCAATGGACAAGATAGAACGAAAATAAGAAAACAAAAACAACAAGTCATCGACAGATTGTCAACCATGCTCAACTGCAACATCCAGCTTTGCCCAACAACTTGCATCCTTGGCGACATATCGGAAATAACACAACATAATAAACATGCCACCATTCTCTTAACGGCCCTAATCATAGCAAAGAAGACTATCCTCTTAAATTGGAAATCAAAGAGAAATCTAAACATTAAGATTTGGGAGAATCTACTAATGGACCAAATATCAATAAAGAAATGTTGTGCGACAGTTAATAATACACTGGACTCATTTGAAAGCAGCTGGCTACCAATCATCACTAAATTAACAGCTTTAACTAACTGATCTCCAAACAACCACAAAACAAAACAAAATAGTAGACTGCCAAATATTTTCATGACTTGAGTTTTCCCATATACTTCTCTCCAACCTATTGACTTACACCCACATTCACAAACACATGGACACCCTCTTACCAGGGTTCATCATATACACACAATCACAAACCACACACATACACGTTTATATGCTCACACCCGCATACATATACAGGAGCTTTAAAGGGGCCTTGCGGTAACTCTCGGATGGCCCTTGGGATTCGACCTGGCACGAGTGGTCGGCCCCGCGCCCCGGTGTGGTTGGGGCGTTGGGCTTGGTGGTGTCCTTCGCGGTGTGGGTGGCTGGGGCCTGTGGTTGGGCTCGGGGCCTTTTGACGGGGGGCTGGCGGTGCCTGCCGGGTGCCTGCGCGGCCTCTGGTTCTACTGGTGGGGGAGGTGGGGGGGTTGTGGGGTTTGGTCCTGGGTTCCCCCTCTGGACGGCTCTCCCCCCTCTCTCCCGCCTCCCTTCCTGCCCCCCCTATTTTAATCCACCTCACTAGCAAACATACATACAACAAAAAAACAAACAGAACAAAATTCAAATCATATCACACAGATCAGGTTTGGCGGGGCCTTAGTGTTTGGCTCGGCCCTACTCATTGGGGGCCCATCGGGGCTGGGTGGGTGGCTGGTGTCCCTGTCACCCTCCGTCCCCCTGCAGCCTCCTCCCCTGTGGGGGCCTGGTCCGCGGCTGCCCTCTGGGCCGGGTTTCCCGGGGTTCCCTCGCGGTCCTCTTTGGGGGGTGGGGTGGCGCGCAGCTGGGGGGGTGTTACTACGGCAGCCATTAGGGTGTCCCTCCATGCCCCCGCGGCCTGGTCCATCAGTCGCGGGGCGTGGGTGGGGGGCGCGGCTGGGGGGAGTGGTCGGGCCGTCTGGGGGGGGGCGGGGGGGATTGGCCCTGCCGCCTCCGCCCTCCCCCCGCTCCGGCGCGCCGGCTGGCGGGCTCTGGTCCTGGTCCTGCCCGTCTGCCTGGCTGTCTACTCCTGGTGCCGGGCCCCCTCGGCCCTGGTGGCTCCTTTGGCTCCGTCTTGGGGGGCTGTGGGGGCGGTGTTGTGGGGGTGTCCCTTGGGGGGGCTGCGGGATCTCTCCCCCCTCGCCCCCCTTTCCTCCTACTGGGTGACCTGGGGGTCGCCCTGGGTGCTCCGGCGGTACCTGTTTGCTTCCGGTCTGGGTCCTTGGCTTGTCCCCTGGCCTGGGTCTCCCGCGGCGGGTTGGGTCCTACGGTCTGACTGCTCTCGCGGCCCGGGTGCCAGGCCGTACCGCTCGGCTGATCTGACCCAAGTGGTTTCATCTGCACCAGTGGTGGTCTCGTTACACAAATAGAACACAGCACGGCGGCAACCCTCTGCGACCCAAGCTTCAGTAATGATTGTGGACACTAAGGGTTGCTTAATCATTAGTATCACCACACAGAGTTTTTTTTGGCATCATGGTGAGATGGTCCCTCTCCATCTAAGTGTGTTAGGTCTCTCTCTCCTTCTCTCTCCCTGTCCCTTTGTATATCCTTATGTAATCTTTCTTTCACTTTCTATTATTCTTTTATTTTTTATTTTTTGGCCCACCTCGGTGTGCACGCCCTCTTTTACAGAACATGATATTAGCTGTCAATAAAAGATAGGCCAGAGTTCTAAGAGAGATGGTGATGGTTGCATGCACACAGTCACAAGCACAGAAGAAAAAGGTTTTCTTTCTTTTCTTTTGCTGCAAGAATAAATTGCATTAATATTTGACAGTTTGTGACAAACATGACACAAACCAGAAATATATATGCAGACAAGAGAAAAAAAAAAAAAAAGAAAACAAAAACAATACATTATGGCACACAGCTTGTCATAAAGAGTGGTGGCCTGTGTCCCAGGCCTCCATGCTCCCCAAGTCTACAGGTAGTCATGCTCCTGAAGCTCTACTGGGTGCACAAGTGGAGCAGAGAGCAGCCCTGCCAGTCGGTCTCGCTGGCCATGTCCGCTTTGCACCCCCCTCACTGGATGTGGTGGAGCCACACCAATGTCCCCAACATCCTCCACAGGCTCCAGGATGTCCCCAGCAGTGAGGCAGATGTTGTGCAGCACTGCACAGGCAGTGATGACTGAGGGGACAAAGGTGTGGCTGACCTCCAGAGCCTTGAACAACAGGGACCTCCAACGCGCCTTCAACATACCAAAGGTCCGCTCTATAATACAGCGGGCCTTGGCATGGTGGTTGTTGAAGCGGCTCTGCACCCTCCCCTGCAGTTATACGATAAAGTAACCTGCAGACAGAGGGAAGACAAACATTATTTCCCTGTGATACATGTGGGAGTATTAAGAAAGTTGTACTAGTCTTACCAGGGGGAGGATACAGAGCATCTTTGTAGATCCTGCTGTTCTTCAAGACTCTGGTGTCATGGACGGAGCCAGGATACCCAACAAAGGTGTTGATGAAGAAGCCCTTCCCATCACATACAGCTTGCAGTTGTATGGATGGGAAGAGCTTTCTGTTGAGGTAATCCTGGCCTCCGGGTCCTGGGGGGGTCTTGATGCGGACATGGCAGCCATCAATGGAGCCCACACATCTGGAGAACACTGGAGAGTTGGCCAGCCGAGCAAATACTTGGCCAACCTCATCCAGGTCTCCAGCGGCAGGCAACCTGATGACCTCCTGGCGAAGGGCTGCTATGTTCTCCACTCCACCGTGCACCAGTCTGCACACTGTAGACCTGGGGACATGGAAAGCCTGGGACACCACACTGTATGACAAGCCATGTGCCAGCCAGTATACGGTCATGAGGACTTGCACCTCATGTGACCAGCCTTGTGCCGTCTTTGATGGCAGGATCCTCATGAGGGCCTCCATGGACTGCCTACTTAGCCTGTAGTTGGCCATGAGGTCCTGACCATCAAAGAAGGCAGCAAGGACTGGCACATGGATGTTCATCCGACCGTATACTGGCTCTCTGTCAACCTATGAGACAAGGGAAGCTGGGTTAGTTTCCACACTTTTCTGCACTTTTCATATGAAGTACCGGGACAATCAAACAATCAACAATTGAACAACATAATGTGTGTTTTGAGTCCCCAGTGTATGCTTGGTTTGAAACACCTGTCTTAAATACTCTGTACTTTGTGTCCAGCCTGTGCATGCAGCATTACAATGTATGGCAAATCTGTCATGATGTGTTATCTCAGAGGTTACACGTGACATTGTAGTTGCAGTTCTAATGTAACTTGTTGGATGCTTACCTCTTCATGATACAAAACCAGACAGCGCCTGCGGTACTCAAGCTGGTCATTCTGGTGACCTAGCACACCAACAATGACGGGTGCCAGGACAGCCATCGTTTCTTAACCTTCTGTGATGTTGCATTACCCTACACTTATATAGGCTTGCTGATTGACATTCTGCATCAGGTGAACCAGCAAACAGGATTCAGCTGGCATGATTACACAGGCATGTTAAAGCAGGTGTGACACTCAATGACAGCAATAGAATCAATCTTCTCACACCAGTGACTAAATAAAAGAGTAAGGTATTGCCTCTCATGTTGTTGTCATTTTTAATGATGACACAATAGCTCATCACAGTGTGGTAAACTATGACAAATGATGCTTTAGTCATGTTCCCTGTATTGAACAGAAACACAATCAGGGATACTAAGGAAGGTAGGTTTAATGGCTTATGGCAGCTTGGATACAGTATTTATGTCCCACTTCTATTTTTCACAAAGCTGCTCTCATTTAATATGTAATAGGATATTATACAATCTGGTTCGTCCACACATTTCAAATCCCGTGCGTTTGGCTGACACGGATCCAGCTGTTAAAGCCGTCATCACAAACCAACGTCGCTTCACGTGACGCTCTAGAGGAGAGGACGTCTCATTTCTCTAAACTGCAATCTCCTCTCTCCTCTGGTTTCATTTCCTCGCATCTCTGGTGGGCGGGACTAAGACGCGAGGAAGAGACCATAGACTGTAAAAGGAAGAGACGCAAGGATGGACGTTTAGAGCTTTGAAACGCACCCTGTGTCAGCAGCTAGACTGCAATAAGTTCGTCCAATCATTCATTCGCCACCGAGCGCAATGATTGGCTGACCGGCCGGATGACCTGTGACCTGCCACACACCTCCTGTTTACAGGAGTGCGTGTGACCTGACTGAGATCGTCATCAACAGGCTGCTCACTAACGCAGAACATCTGATAAACATGTCAGAGAGAGAGAAACCAACGATTTAGCTCAAAGCTGGAGTAGGACATGTTATTTCGATACATGTTTCTCAATCACGAGCAAAAAGCGATGTATACATCGATAGGGAGTAATACACAGTGATCTAACACTGAGATGAGAAATCTCAGTTGTGTGTGTCAGCAGCTAGACTGCAATAAGTTCGTCCAATCATTCATTCGCCACCGAGCGCAATGATTGGCTGACCGGCCGGATGACCTGTGACCTGCCGAAAGACACACCTACTGTTTACAGGAGATCGTCATCAACAGGCTGTTCACTAACAGTGGCTGTTTCCGAAATCGCCTACTATACTAGCAGTACGTACTGATATGTCCAAAATTCAGTATGTAGTAAGTAGTATGTGAACAAGAGCAAAATCTGCAGTAAGCCAAAACTCCCCGGATGGCTTCTAATTCGGGAAAATATCTCAGTGTGCATCGGACCAGTCTGCCTCGCATACTGTTTCCCACAATGCACAGCGCTCGTTCTGCTTTTTCTTTTTCCTCATTTGACGGGAGGAAATCTGTTTTTGGGTGCTGTGAAAGTTATCAAATTACATATAAACCACTTCCTAACTTTTTAAATCATAAATGGATGCTAAATAAGCATTTTATTTATCGGCTTCGCCGTTGTTTACTTCCGCTTTCCGAAACCGGAAATCCAGCGAAGTCTGGCTCAGCATGCTGCATGACAGATCGGACAGAACAGTCATACTACATACTAAATTCAAATGCAGTATGTAGTAGGCAATACCTACTGACTACTACATTAGTAAGTAGTATGTAGCAGGCCGTTTCGGAAACAGCCACAGAACATCTGATAAACATGTCAGAGAGAGAGAAACCAACGATTTAGCTCAACTTCTGCCCTCAAGTTCTGCCGCTAAACAGAGCAAGAAGAGGGAGACTGTGATGGAAAAGGAGACGACTTAAAAACACTGGATGAAGATACAAACACGAGTCAATATTCGGGATGCATTTCTGCGACGGCTGAAGGATTTGAAGGGTCTCTAAAGCGACGCCATGGTTGCTGATTTTCTACTGGACAGGTAATCATGTCATTTCATTTGTCTTTGTGTTCATGGTTTAGTTCATCTATGAGACAGCTAGCGATAACTTTGGCTTATGCTAGCGGCCGGCTAACGGTTTGTAGCTCTGTTTATAGAGACCTGTATACAGTCTGTTAGCTTGTAGCTCTGTTTATAGAGACCTGTATACAGTCTGTTAGCTTGTAGCTCTGTTTATAGAGACCTGTACACAGTCTGTTAGCTTGTAGCTCTGTTTATAGAGTCCTGTACACAGTCTGTTAGCTTGTAGCTCTGTTTATAGAGACCTGTACACAGTCTGTTAGCTTGTAGCTCTGTTTATAGAGACCTGTACACAGTCTGTTAGCTGGTAGCTCTGTTTATAGAGACCTGTACACAGTCTGTTAGCTTGTAGCTCTGTTTATAGAGACCTGTATACAGTCTGTTAGCTTGTAGCTCTGTTTATAGAGACCTGTACACAGTCTGTTAGCTTGTAGCTCTGTTTATAGAGACCTGTATACAGTCTGTTAGCTTGTAGCTCTGTTTATAGAGACCTGTATACAGTCTGTTAGCTTGTAGCTCTGTTTATAGAGACCTGTATACAGTCTGTCAGCTTGTAGCTCTGTTTATAGAGACCTGTATACAGTCTGTTAGCTTGTAGCTCTGTTTATAGAGACCTGTATACAGTCTGTTAGCTGGTAGCTCTGTTTATAGAGACCTGTACACAGTCTGTTAGCTTGTAGCTCTGTTTATAGAGACCTGTATACAGTCTGTTAGCTGCTAGCTCTTTATAGAGACCTGTATACAGTCTGTTAGCTGGTAGCTCTTTATAGAGACCTGTATACAGTCTGTTAGCTGGTGGCTCTTCGGTTGCTCTTTATCAGCATGAATGGGGTGTTGTACTAAGTCTAAATGCCGTCTTGTCTGTGTTTTCATAGCTACGAGAAGGAAACATGGACGTCCACACCGTTAAAACACGGGACGCAGAGGCCTCCACCCCAGCTGTTTCATGTGTTCGGAGTCCCCCTCTGACCGGTGAGTTTCAGGCCCGATAAGAACTCCATGAACATGAACGTTGCTTTGACCACTGCTTGCGTGGAGGTATAAATACTGCTCTCTTTTTTATTATGAGCTATTTTTGATTTACGTACGCAGAAGGGTTTTTTTAATGTCCGCACAAAATAAAATCCAAACCATTCTCTTTCACTTCACGTGATCTGCATGCTAAATCGCAATCTGAGACCACAGCAGGACAGGCAGACACCATACAGACTAAAGAGATGAGAGACAAAAAGTTTGGCTGATAAAAAATCCTGTGAATGTTAGCTGCTTCTCTGAAAGCTTGGTTTGGTGAAGGAAAGCATGAATAAAAGTGTTCAACGAGGAATCAAATACACAGAATAATTGTATTAATAATCTGTGGGCACAGTCGTCCTCTCCAAAGAGGGAGAGAGCACATTTTGACATCACTTACTCTGAAAATATTAGATAATATTCAAGATATCAATAAGAAATACAGTATATGTACCATATGTGCACAATACACACTGCAGTAGGCACTAAGCACACACTAGTGATAGTGGTGTCAACTGCTTGCATGGCTAGAAGAAATAACTGTTTACATACGGGGCTGAAGGAAGGGTTATTATGATCGAAATCAAATGCACAGTGCTGTAAGATAACGAGAACCTTTGACTAAACTTCTGATTCTTTCTTCTATGTCAGGTATTGCACAATATTTAACAAGAAGTCAAAAAAGTGGAGCCTGTAAACAATGAAGGTGGTTAAGGACTACAAGTACATCACAGACCTCCAGAGCTAAATCCTGCACAGAAAGCTGACAGCAACTGGGGGATGCCAAAGAAGAGAACAAGGAGGCCGGATGATCCACGCCAACATGTTTACCTTCAACAGCCATTATTTTTATTTCTGTAATAAATACATTTTCTAATAAAAGTAAATGTAAAACAACTCTTTGATATTGCAATTATTTGTTTATAATGTTGGATGTTACTTGATATGGATTTAAATTATTTTGTGATTTGAAGAGAGAAGGCCAGTGTAAATTTAAAGATTTATTTAACACATGTATACACAGCACACTCAAGTATTTTTTTACATGAAGATAAATATAAAATATATACAAAGGAACTAAAGGGTCACCATACAAGTATTGTATGTAATCATGTCATAGTTTTATTCACTTCCAACTGAAACCTTTATACTGTCCATGTGGAAGGGTCACGGATTTTCCAGATACAGCAACAAGGTATTACTCCTCTATGACCTGCACCAAGTGCTCCATGCTGCTAGACAACAACCTGTCTGTGCAGCATGGCGGAACTTTCTGCTGCTGTCCCCAGGATCTGGAGCTCGTCCCCGGTCGTTGCTCTCCCTCTCGCTCGTATGGCTCTGCCTTGCACTCGACCCCGGTCTCGTCCTCTCCGACCTGAGGTGCTTGGCTCAGGATCGTCATCAGCAGTCATCATGAGAGCTCTAACAAGCACAAAAAACAGTCAATATGTTGTAGTTCCAACACGAAAATGAAGACTGTCAACAATGGTGAACGCTAATAAATATATAGGCACTGTAGCCGTCTAGTAACTAAACATCATGACATGCTAAATCAAAATAAACATGGCTAGCCAGAGTTATTAGCCCGGCAGCAGCAACTTGCTCTAGCTGTATTTGAGATGATAAAAACAAACACACGTAAAGCTAACATGCAGGCTATGCTGTGCATTCTAACTAATTACATTATTTTTTAATGTGGTAATATAATCGGTTTACTTACATGGGAGATAGACGTGTTTTTCCTCCGATGAAAATAAAGTCAATCGCTCGCCGCTCCACAGCTAGCTATCGTGACGTCATCCTCCAGCTGGAGTCTGCCACAGCGCTTTCATGTGTTTGGAGGCGTGTCCCTCCCCTCTCCCTACAGGCTGCTCTGAAGGAGGGGGAGGGTCTGTTCGGCTGTGTGCTTTCAAAATCAAGCGAACTGCAGAGGCTTTCTCAGGATCTCCTACTCCACCTTTAAAGGTGACATATCATGCAAAATTGACTTTTTAATGGTTCTTTACCTGAAATATGTTTCCCTGGCATGTCTACAAACCCCCGAGAATGAAAAAAATCCATTCTGCCCCTGTTCTGATTTCTCCACCTTTCTGTAAATGTGTGTGAAACGAGCCGTTTCAGACTTCCGTGTTTTTGTTACGTAACAACAATATCCGGTCTGTCACGGAGTCAGAGCTCGGAGCTTGTTCAGCCCATAGACTGTATAAAATAATACTGAATCCCTCCTCTGTTTTTCATTACCTACACAAATGTGTGCTAACAAGGAGCTTAGGAGGGAGGCATGCTAGTTGTAGGCTGTCTTAATAAACACATAGATCGGTTTTACTCCCCACGTCTGCAGATTTGAAGATATAGTGGATGATTTTTATTTGTCATGGATAAGTGCTAGCGTTAATTAGCATAGCCACATAGCTATATGTTCGTAGCTGTAGCTGTAGCTGTAGCTGTAGCTGTAGCTGTAGCTGTAGCTGTAGCTGTGTACCAAGACACACGTCGACATACTGACAAATAAAACAACAAGAAACACAGAATCTGTGACCAATCCTGCATAAAAGTCCTGCTGCCTTCTGGTAGAGGTCGGTTTTACTCTCCACGTCTGCAGATTTGAAGATCTAGTGGATGATTTTTATTTATCATGGATAAGTGCTAGCGCTAGTTAGCATAGCCACATAGCTACATGTTCGTAGCTGTGTACCAAGACACACGTCGACATACTGATAAATAAAACAACAAGAAACACTAAATCTGTGACCAATCATTCAGAAAGGTTCTGCTACAGGCGCCTTTAACTTTTACTTAACTCATGTACAGAGAGAAGATTGTGAAACATTTGACTCCTAAAATCAGCAACTGAGAAGTACAGTGCTGTGAAAAAGTATTTGCCCCCTTCCTGATTTCTTATATTTTTGCACATTTTTCACACTTAAATGTTTCAGATCATCAAAAAATGTAATATTAGACAAAGATAGCCAGAGTAAACACTAAATGCAGTTTTTAAATGATATTGTTATTTTTTAAGGGAAAAAAGTGATCCAAACCCTCCTGACCCTGTGTGAAAAAGTAATTGCCCCCTAAACCTAATAACTGGTTGTGCCACCCCTGGAGGAAATAACTGCAATCAAGTGTTTGTGATGACTGGCGATGAGTCTTTAACATCACTCTGGATGAGTTTTGGCTCACTCCTCTTCACGGAATTGTTTGAATTCAGCCACACTGGAGGGTTTGAGCATGAACGGCCTGTTTAAGGTCATACCACAGCATCTCAATCGGATCCAAGTCCGGACTTTGACCAGGCCACTCCAAAACCTTCATTTTGTTTCTTTTAAGCCATTCAGAGGTGGTTGCCGGTGTGTTTTGGATCATTGTCCTGCTGCATAACCCAAGTGTGCTTAAGCTTGAGGTCTCGAACTGATGGACATTCTCCTTCAGGATTTTCTGGTAGAGAGCAGAATTCATGGTTCCAACAATTACAGCAAGTCGCCCAGGTCCAGACCCAGCAAAGCAGCCCCAGAACATCACTCTACCAGCACCATGTTTCACTGTTGGTATGATGTTCTTTTTATCAAACGCTGTGTTGGTTTTAGGCAAGATGTAATGAGACACACACCTTCCAAAAAGTTCAACTTTTGTCTCGTCAGTCCACAGAATGTTTTCCCAGAAGTCTCGGGGATCATCAGGATATTTTTAGTGATTGTAAGACGAGCCTTTGTGTTCTTTTGGTCAGCAGTGGTTTTTGCCTTGGAACTCTCCCATGGATGCTGTTTCTGCCCGGTCTCTTTCTTATTGTTGAATCATGGACACTGACCTGAACTGAGGCAGGTGAGGCCTGCAGTTCTTTAGAAGTGGTTCTGGGTTATTTTGTGACCTGGATGAGTCGTCACTGTGCTCTTGGAGTGAAGGTTAACCACTGTTCCAAGCCTTCTCCTTTTGTGGTTCGTGGCTCTCACTGTGGTACTCTGGAGACCCAAAGCCTTAGAAATGGCTTTGTAACCCTTTCCAGACTGAGAGATGTCTATGACTTTGTTTCTCATCTGTTCTGGAATTTATTTGGAGCATGATGTGTTGCTTTTTAAGATCTGTTAGCCCACTTCATTTTGTCAGAGAGGTTGTATTTAAGTGATTTCTTGATTCAACAGGTCTGGAAATTGAGCTCAGCTTTCCAAAGCATCAGGTTTATCACAGTTAATTTGTGATTTAACAATAAATAAATAGAATCATCATTTTAAAACTGAATTTAAAGTTTACTCTGGTTAACTTTGTCTAATATTAAAATTTGTTTGATGATCTGAAAATTTTAAGTGAGAAAAATGTGCAAAAATATGAGAAATCAGGAAGGGAGCAAATACTTTTTCACAGCTCGTGTATATACTTCATCCTTTTGTATGCAATACTGCACATAAGACAAGCCAGTGAGCTTCATGAGTATGATAGTTGAGTACAGTAGACATTTAACACACTCCACAAAGAGAATCCCTGTGTTGAACAGGTGGAGCTTTACAAAGATATGACGTGTGAAGATTTATGTCCAGACTGAGTTAATTTCATTTGCACTGACACAGAGGGCAAATATCAACTGCTTCAAGGAATGTGAAAAGTGGAAATATATTAATTTTGACAACTGTTTATGACATTAGTCTTGTCTTAAAGACAGTTTCAGACAGTGTTAAACAATCAGATCAACCTATCATAGCAAATAGAAATTCCTGTCATCTTTAAACCACTTCATGCAAAGCAGAACATGCAATCTATGAATATCTTTCAGTCATAGTTCCTGTTTTTGTAAGTCTTTGTAAGACTGTGGGTAAAGTAAACATGTATTGCATGTGTGCCCAGTTTGGAGAAGTACCATAAACGCAAACCAGACTTAAGCAACTCTGCCCCTCAGAATTTACCCACACAGAGTGGTGAGGAAAGTGTGCAGATGAATGCAGATGCATTGCATTTGAGTTCATCTGTTGTGTGGCTTGCTTCTGTCATGTGATACATGAGCTTTGAATGTTATTGTCAGGAAGGTTTTCACTGTAACTCTATCAGCATCTGTCAAATATTTCACTTGAAAGTCTTTCATAGTTTGACCCAATCTCTGTCCAGTCTCCATTATTTGTTATTTTTTTCTCAGTCTATTTGAACAAATTCTCCAGAGATCAAAGCTTTTCAAAAGCATATTCATATTTTTGTCATCAATGCACGACAAAAAGAAACATTTGATGTTTGTTGTTGCCATTTGAGATTTGAACAATCATGGGTTGTATTATTTCTCTACATTCTTCTCTTTAAGCCATCACATACAGAAAAATGTACTTGTTATCAAAATCTGTCAAGTAGTGTTGATTTGCACGAGTGTCTGTAACCTCTTCATGGTGTGTTTGTTGATGAATTCACTGTCAGATGCTGCAAACAGACAGGAGTGCCTGAATGTCTTATTTCTTCCAGCAGTTTGATGCTGTGTTATTATTGTGATATTATTGCAGGAGGTCTTTGTCTGTTTTTAAAATGCTGATTGACAGAAAGGGTGAACTGTGCTCAATAAGAGCTCTCTTCTTTTAAAGGTATGGCTGTTTGTCCATTCTGTGCTACCATTAAACATGGTGGTGCAATACGGCAACCTCTATGGGAGGAGACTTACTTCTTTTACCAAATGAAAGACTCATTCTAATTTAACTAAAGTTAACAAAAACAACATGATTTCTATATTCAGGTGATTAAACACTAATTCAAACATACTTATGGAGGTTAAATTCAATTCTTGCGAATGTTTTATGCTCTGAAAAATGTAGCTCTAGCAAAAGTTCAGACAGGAAGACTATAAAAGTGATCACAGCAGTTGTTTAACTCTCCTCTCCCTCGTTCAATAGCTCACCTGCTTCCTGCTGCATGCTCCGGAGCTGTCATTGGTTAATCAGCGGCGGCTGTCATCCAATAGCTCAGTGGCACGCCCTTATCGTCAGCCTATCAACTTTCTGCTGTCTTTTTAAATGTGTCTCTCTCTCCAGCTGGTTCCTTCTTGCATTGATGGTGCACACCCCTCCACCTCCCCATCTCCACCTGGTCTCTGCAAGTCTTCAATTCCTAGAATTCATAAACCACCACCACCAGAGTCTGGACTCTAGAGGGATTTCTTCTGCTGCCAAATTCACACATCCTACATTCACAACATGATCCCCATAGAGTCCTTACGCCAAAGATTTCTGTCAAGTTTTACTATTCATTAAGTTGTACTGAATAACCTTTAATCTTCAAACTGTGTCTCCTGACTGAAATGTTGCTAAATACTACACACTGTGCAGTGATGTATTCAGAGTGGGAAAGAGGGGACGATCAGCCCCCTGGTGCCCCCATGTACAAAAAAAAACCTTGTTAAAGGGCCCTCTCTGATTCCCCTGTAATAGATAAAACATTACAAAATGCCATCTTTGGTGCTCTTTCAGTAGTGTCAAAGTATTCAAGGCCTGTCTCAAGACCACTCTTTAAAGGTCTGGTATCAAATCTATCTTGTCTCAGTCTTAGACTGGGTGCACTCTGGATTTTAAATCAAGGCCGGTCAAGACCACCAATAATAGGCTATTTTCCCACACCATTAATGTGAGTAGGAGGCAAATGCGCCTTCTAAAACAACTAATAACTTGGTGGTGATACGGTCTAACTGGGTGACACGTCCCCTGCACAGAAAAAGGAATGGATGGAGACCAGACCCTCTCTTTTTGAAGCAGACACACTTCATTTAACAAACTACAGGGGAGTTTTAAAAACATCCTGTGATTCAGGTGACAGTGTTACAGTTTTTCTGTAACACATTGTTTACACACATTTTCTGAAAGCATGCCTCATACTTTCAGAACTGTACACACAAATCAAAAAAACACACACACAATGGGCAAAACTCCTCAGTTCTCCTGCAAAATGAAACTTTACATTCAGAACAATGTTGTTTCTTCTCAAAATGGTATTTTGTTTTCAAATGACACACACAAACCACCATATGAATAGACATTTATAAGAACCAGTTGAACACTGATGTGCTCAATGTAAAACACTCTGATGAATGGAAATACTTCTTCTCCATTCATCATAATGACTTAGGCCTCTTTTTGTTCAGTGTTACACTTAATACAGACAGTACATACATAAGTGTGTTATAAAATATTCTAGAATATTGTTTTTATACTCAAAACACACAAATACACGGTAACAAATACATTTTATTGTTCCCCCCAAAAAACATTGTACACAGTGTACATCCCAACCAACACAAAGTTGCACATACAGTGGTCTACACACAAAACAACAGAAGAATTTACTGTATACAGTTACTGTAAAAATAAAAAATTATGCTGCATCCTCTTTTCTGTTTCAGTCTGGCCACAGCACCTCATCCACATCACAAGCAATGTTTTCCCTGGCCAAGCAGCAGGAGAAATACAGCTCTGATTGCTAACTGTAAAACTGTGTGACAGGTGTTTGCCCATGTGATGAGTCAGCGTGCATAGTAGGGCAATTCACTTTAGATTTTGAATGACAGTGTGAAAACAAGAGATTTTCTTCATGAAAATTGTGCCAAATGCAGAGAATTGTGTAGTGTTTTGTTTTAGAACTGCAGTTTGAGTGTAAAGCAGGAATTGGGTAGTTTAGCAGAATTGGTTCAGGGGTTGGTGCATGGGTTACATGTTGTGGTGATTGTGTCTAAAGTACCAGTATTTGTGTGTAAACAATTGAGAGAAACTGTAAGCTGTTTTTTTTGTTGTTGTTCATGTACAGTGTTTTCTGACTTGATAAAAACCTGCTGGGTTTATCACTCTTGCATCTGTCCTTTAAATTGCAGAGCAAGTCTTTTTTCTTTCCATTCTTTATGACTTCAGGAGGTCGAGGAGAAGCTCGCTGGGGCTCACAGACAGTTAGTGCTTTTTACTGAGGGTGTGAAGAAAGTCAGAGAATAACAGGCAGTAGTCACAGAGGAGATTATCTCACAACTGAGTAAAAGCCTGTCTCTAAAATTGATTTAAGTCTTAAATTAAGTTTATTTGTGGTTGTGCTGTGTTCACCAACAAATCACACTCCTGCCATCATTCATGAGTCTGAGAGTTCAGTTTTTTCCTGAACAAACCGAAAAAAACAAACCCACATAATGACACAATCTCTCTTTGGTTTTATTAAGTAATAACTGCCACTTCCATCTGGGCTAGGTCTGTCAACATGTCTTTGGGGAACTGTTTGCCATATAGGGTGTAAAGTTGGTTTAGTTTCCCACATATATAAGTTAAACCCTCGTGTTTCCTCAGACTTCGTCTTTGTCTGCTGCTGTCGTCTAACACTCAGCCATGATCCGCCAAGCTGCTGTGCTCAGTGTCCTCCTCTGCTTCGCCAGCAGTTTTGTGATCCAGGTGAGCATGATGCACATTTTTAAAGCTTCAGGAATAAGATCAGATTCAGATCATTCATCCTGCATCAATTTAAAAACATGCTAACACTTTTCAATGAAACTATGAAATGTGACATGTTGAATTTCATTTTATGCTATTATTTTTGATATATTTTGTACACAATATTATACGAGATAATGTTATCTTACTATGTTAGAAGACAGAACTCACAGGAAATCTTTGATTTAACATTTCAAACCACTGTTTTTGTTCTCTTGGCTTGTGACAGGCTTCTTTTGACAAGACGGATGAGTCCTCTGGTGAGACATTTGAGCTTTCAGACAGCAACAACACTCAGAAAATACACAATATCTTGTCACTGATACACGAACAGACTCTTTGTTCTCTGCAGGAAACAGCATTGATGAGGATGAATTCAGTGTGTCCACGCTGTTAGAGAAGGCAAATCGAAACCTTGGTATGTCCATCTCTTGTGAGCTGTTTGGAAATTGTTCAATGAATGTTGTGACGTTTTGTAGGAAATTGAGAAAAGGAGATGCCATGCTGTGCCAAAACATATCTAGATGCATATGATGAATGATTGTGTTATTTCCTGCAGGTCAGAACCCAGACGAGCCCCTGGTGCTGTACGGAGACATAGCTGTGCCCACAGGTCTGCAGAACGCCGACCCCTGCACTCGGAGAGGCTGCCTGTGGCCCAAAGCCACAGATGGCAACGTCTATGTACCGTACCGCATCAGCCAGGATTACTGTGAGTCTCTCAGAAATGACTAAAGAATAATGATGACATATGTAAATATGACAAAAACACATGCACATCATTTACTAATTAAAGTAACTGTGGAAAAGTTAGTGCTTGTTTTTTATGACAAACATGGGCCATCATAATGAAAGCTTTCTCCTATACGTTTGCATTTTTTGAACCTGTATTATTATGTATATGTGAATCAGTTTGAATACATAAAGTAAAATCAGAGTTAAGATAAGAGGAAAAAACACAAGACTAATTCTAATACTAACTCTTATCAAGCTCAAAGAGAGACAAACCTCATCCGTCAGGGTTTGCAGTCCTTCGCCCAATCCACCTGCATTCGCTTCACCCCCTTGAATAGACAGCGGGACTTCGTGGACATCAAATCCAGCACAGGGTGAGAACCACACGATGCACTATCAACACAATCAATCACGTTTTTTTCTCAGCTTAAGGGAAGACAAAGCTAGTAAGGTGTTTTACTGTTTCTTGTTGTTTTGTTCTCTTTCAGGTGTTTCTCTTTTGTCGGGCGTCGAGGCAGAAACCAGACGGTGTCTCTGAGCCGTCGGGGCTGTGTTTTCACTCAGATCATCCAACACGAGCTGCTCCACGCCCTGGGCTTTGACCACGAGCAGACTCGATCGGACAGGGACCAGCATGTTCGCATCCTGTTTGAAAACGTCATACGTGGTGAGTCCAGCTGAACAACACACAATGTTTTATTACGACCAGTAGTGGACAGTAACAGAGTAAATTCACTTGAGTACTGTACTTAAGTACATTTTTTGAGTATCTGTATTTTACCTGAGTATTATTTTTTGGAAGACAATTATTGTACTTTTGACTCCACTACATTTCTATCAGTGCTCTAGTTACTCACTACTTTAGCTTTGAAGTCAGCTCATGAATTCCCTTCTCTTTCTGAAATCTGATCCTAAGACAGTAAAATGTGTTAGTGTAGTTCTGTTTGTCTCAGTGGTTTAGTCTCCATGGTTGAACTTGGAGCAAACACAGAGCATCACTCAGATCAGGCAGTTCATGTAGAGGTGGTAATGATGGCTATAATTCTCCACCTGAGCACCCATTGTCATATCTTCAGCCCTTGTTAGAGGTTTTTGAAATGAAGAATGATACGTATGGTTTGACATGTTCTCCCTGTTTCCCACTCTGCCCAAACAAACAAACATTCACTGTCCAACCTGAGAGAGCGTGTTGAGCTACGTAACGTTTGTTTAACTCCAGATGAACATTTCAAACTAAGTTGTCTGTGCTTGGAGTAATTTAGTTTTTATTCCATGGTATAGTTTTTAGAGATTTCAAGTAATGGTTTCTACATAAACAGAATGTAACAGAATGTACTCCTATGTATTCTTGACTGCATTTATGTATTGAGAAAATACAATGTTTTGAGATTTTTTAAGAAGTACTTTGAATACTTGAGTATTTTTGTGCGAGAAAAGCAAGTACTTTAGTACTTTAACTCAAGTAATAATCTGACAGAGCAACTTTCACTTGTATTGGAGTAATATTTGACCAGGAGGATGGTCATTACAAATGTGAGAAATGTCTTGATCAAGATCTGAAGAATAAGCAGTCAGATGTACTCAAAGAGAGATAGGAGTAGTTCTGAAAAGAAACACTCACTGGATTAAGTTCAGTCTGTTAGTTGAGATGTTGTTGTCATACAAAGGAGACAAAATGGGATCAAGCTTTTTGTAATTTTTGCAGGAATGGAGTTCAATTTCAGGAGAATAGACACAAACAACCTCAACACTCCCTACGACTACAACTCTGTCATGCACTATTCAAGGTAATGTTGGATTCACTCTGTTAAACTACCAAAAAACAACAACTAAACTACGACATCACATTAGATGTGTTATACAAGTGGTGCCTTCAAATGGGGTCGCGCTCACCATGCTCACGAGAAGAGACCACATGGACAACGTATTCACGACATCGTCAGTCGGATTTTTCTGAAAGCTTCAAATTCACGAGTAGTGACGTGTATGATGACATTTTCAGAAATGATGAAGCCCATAGAATCCAGTTTCATATAAATACAATACGCTATTGTCGCTAAGTTAGCTAACATTAACAAGAGTGCAGTTTGTACAACGTAGTTTGATTAACGTTTGCCACATATGGGAGCTATGGCAAGAGTTTATTTACATCGTTGACTTTGTTGTCTCTGCTTTTGTTCCTCTGTGTTTCAGCATAAAAAAAACAATTTTAGCATTTACACCATAGACTGTATAGATAATGGAAAGTATCAGTGACGTCACCCATCTGTTTCTGAAGTACTGTTTTGAGCCCAATCGTCAGTGGGTGCCATATTGGAAATCCTAAACTCAACCAAACTGCTGTTGAGGTAGTGTGAGGAAAAGAGACGGGCCCGCCTGTCAATCAAGTCAGCTGTGCCTCTCATTGGAAGACTGATAATCTCAATATCTTCGAAAATGCCACCTTGTGAAAAAATTCAACCCCCCCCGTACAGTGTGTGCCGATCAAGAAATGAGCTATCCAGACTACACTTGTCTTTTGAACCAGGCTGTAAACATGTTTATTTCTGCTGTAAATCAGCTTCTTTGAATTGGTGTGTATGTGGTTTCCTGTACTTCCAGAGCCAGCCTCAAGAGGACACTCGAGAAACTGCAGCTTTTAACACTTCCTCATTGGCTTCAATGCTTGTGGCTGGATGTTGCCGCTTGATTTGCACATAGAAAGGCAGGAGGACAATGATTGATCCTTTGGAGTCCATGTTGACATTACTTTACAACGTTGTTACCACTCCATACCATGGTGCCAGGGAGAGGAACGATGGAGTGACACTTTGATTGTCTAGAACAAGGAAACTCAAAAGTAGGCCAAGTTAACCATGAAGTGAAGCAGATGATGACAGTTTCAAGATAACGGTTATAAAAGCAGCAAAGTAAAGTTAAGCAGCCAAGAAACATAGTGTCACAGAAAGTAATGTTTGAACACTGCACTTCAAGGACGACAGGTTTTTTGCTGAGCACCGCCTCAAAGAGTCTGTAGGATGTTGATGATGCAAGGCGCAGAGTTGATCCTCTCATCTTAACTGTGTATTTGCACCACAGGTTTGCTTTCTCCAGGAACGGGCAGCCAACCATTCTCCCCATCCCCAACAACAACGTCGCCATTGGCCGAGCGACCCAGATGAGTCCTACCGACATTCTGCGAGTGAACCGCCTTTATGGCTGCAGTACGTAACTTCTGAATCCACGTGACCTTTGAGCTGCCAAAAATGATCACTTTTTATTTCTTATATGACGTACAGAAATATACCTAAAGCTATCAAACCTCTTAGGACAGATTTTTGGGTCCCTTTCAGAACTTTCCCTCTTATGTCTGGGGTTAAAGATCTGTGTTTCTGACTCATAAGACTCACGTTCAACCTTTGCACTTTTCGCCGACTATCTAAAAACCTTTATTTTATGGGGTTCAGGTGAAAAAGCACAATGCTTAAGAGGAGGATATTTATATTCTCTGTGCCAGTGCTGTAAAGCTAGGAAATATGTTAACAATAACATGTTCTCTCATAAATTCAATTCAGATGCAACTGATCAAACACTTGAACCCGAAGAGGAAGATGTTTTCTTCTAAAGATGGAGGTTAGTGGCTTTAGATGTCTTTGCTTTATTTGTATACACATTATCATAAGTGTGTTCCAAAGTATGCATTCATTTCCATCTGTTCCAATGCATCATGGGATTATATACAACTTTTATTGTGTATTGTTTTAACAGTAAAAAACATGAAACAATAACACATTTAATAAAGAAGAAGAGCTCATCATGGATTCAGACGAGCGTAGTCTTTCAACCACTTTTACCTTCAGGACAAAAACATTTCTACAGCATTACAACACTTTAAACAGACCTGTTACTTCATCATTTAACTCTCTGTGGTGTTTAAAGTCTTTCATTATTTGTATGCACTCTTCTTTTGTTGTTCTTTTGGCAGGGAATCAACAGAAGACTGAAGACTGAAGACTGAAACAGCTTTTTATCAGCAAGCAGAGCCAGATATGCGTATTGTGCTTCATGAATGTGTGCAAATGATGATTTGATTTAATTAGCTTTTGTGCTGCACTGCTGAGAAACAAAGGTGTGCAGAGACGCTCATATATAACTCTTTGCTTGCAGCTTGATTGGATACCAATGATAAATAAAGATATATATGCACAAATGTGAAACTAAAGTCTGCCTTTTTGTGTCCTCGTGAAACATATTCGACCCTGGCCCTGTTCCAGCCTTCACAAACATTTAAACTTTCCAAGAACTAGGTAAACATTGACCAAGAAGTAGAAGTCAGTTTAAAACTCTGCAGGTGATCAGCAACATGCATGCTTTCTGTCATTCTCACGACCTTCCTGATCAGAGCCAAGTGAAACACAGGTGATCAAACCTAAAACACTCGGTGATAAGACTTCACTGACCTTGATCTGAAACCCAGACTCAACACGTACATTATGTTCTATTTCTCTCTCTCTTGCACACACACACACACACACACACACACACACACACACACACGCACGCACACACACACACACACACACACACACACACACACACACACACACACACTGAAAATAGTGTTGAGAGTACTGCACTAGTTTTTTAGATGATAAAATGTTCTCATAAGGAAAGACAAATAAGAGTGAAGAAGAAATAAGATGGAGGAAGTTTTGCCTCAAATGAGAAATATCTGCAAACAGGACAGGACATTTTGAATTTAAGTTTGATTTAAAAGGTAAATTATCTTGTGTCAAAATGCCTCAGACATCTCATAAACTAGATCCAGACAAAACCACACCATCTGTCTGATAGGGTAAAAAGAAAAGATGGGATTGTTTCTCAGTGTGTAGGAAGGAGTGCCTACTATTAGTATCCAATACCATCATTTTGAAACTCACAGAGTAAAGACATTTATTGGGATTACAATGAATAACTCTTCATACTGTGTTCCTAAATGTCGTGTACTTGCTCTGTGCCTCAGTGAAATCCATCCATCCACCTCTTGTGCTGTTTGGGATCACGGGGTGGGGAGTGGCTGGCCTATCCCGGTTGTCTTTGGGGAGAGGCGGGGAACACCTAGAACAGGTCTATTGCTGGGAAAAACAAGTTTCTGAGTTGGAATATGCACATGAACGCCTGCTGAAGTCAGAACAACAACTGGGAAACTCAGGCAATAATTGAGTGCTCGACTTACCGAGGTGACATCATTATTCGTCATCAACATGGTGGGCCAGTGGTGTACTCAGGCTGTTTCAGCAGCAGGGGCGACAGCAAAAAAAAGGCACCTCTTTCAAAACCCCTTGGACTCAAAGTTTAGGGTGAATTCAAATGTATTGATGCAGCAGGAACAAAAAGGGGGTCTGGTGAAAAATTTTGAGCATCTAACATTTAATTCCTTGCATCGTGGTGAATATTTTTGTAACTGAAATTGAATTATGAAAAATGAAAAACTATTGATATATTTCTATATTATTGATTGCATAACACAATTAACTTTAAGCTAGGGTTGGTAGTCACTAGCATGAATTTGAACGTAGCATTTCCTCAGGACTCCGTCTAACCCCACCCCCCCTGGAGCTCCTCCAAAACGACGCCCACGCTCACATGTACGAGTGCCGCTGAATCACGACCATATGATGGTGACTGATTCAAAACGGTGTTATCGCCCTACTGGTTTCTACGCTAACTGGTTTCCGTGATCCAGCTGTGTTGTATTTACTTACAAGCAGGCGCTGTGCTCTGCTTCAGATTCACCACACATTTACAAACATATTAACAGAGATTATCGGGTCTCATCTAACTTCTATTGCAGCAACACTGGTTGGATCAGTGAGCAGTGCATCACAGCTAATGACGAAAGTCATTAAATATGTAAAAATAAAGTGTTTTCAAACATAAGCAGAGTTGGATTCGTTCCCACAAGAGCAAAATATGATTGAATGAATTTAACCAGGATAACAAAAAGTGGATCTAAATCTACCAACCCCAGCTTTAACGTAACATAATTAACTACCAAGGCAACTAGAGGGAATCCAAAGGGGACTTTGGTGCATACAAAAAGGAACCCAAAGGACACTTTTTACCAATCAATTAACTGTAAGGCATCTGGAGCGTATTTCCACCCTAGATTCGATAGTGCATCCACTATAAGTGAAACCAAGAAAGCCCTTTTTAACATTTCATTCATTGGAGGGGCATCCAGAGGGTGCTTTTTTACATTTCATTAATTGGAGGGGCATCCAGAGGGCTCTTTTTTTAACATTTCATTCATTGGAGGGGCTTCCAGAGGGTGCTTTTTTACATTTCATTCATTGGAGGGGCATCCAGAGGGCTCTTTTTTTAACATTTCATTCATTGGAGGGGCTTCCAGAGGGTGCTTTTTTTTAACATTTCATTCATTGGAGGGGCATCCAGAGGGTGCTTTTTTAACATTTCATTCATTGGAGGGGCATCCAGAGGGTGCTTTTTTAACATTTCATTCATTGGAGGGGCCTCCAGAAGATGCATTTTTAACATTTCATTCATTGGAGGGGCATCCAGAGGGTGCTTTTTTAACATTTCATTCATTGGAGGGGCATCCAGAGTGTGCTTTTTTAACATTTCATTCATTGGAGGGGCATCCAGAGGGTGCTTTTTTAACATTTCATTCATTGGAGGGGCATCCAAGGGTGCTTTTTTAACATTTCATTCATTGGAGGGGCATCCAAGGGTGCTTTTTTAACATTTCATTCATTGGAGGGGCATCCAGAGGGTGCTTTTTTTACATTTCATTCATTGGAGGGGCTTCCAGAGGGTGCTTTTTTAACATTTCATTCTTTGGAGGGGCATCCAGAGGGTGATTTTTTTACATTTCATTCATTGGAGGGGCATCCAGAGGGTGCTTTTTTTTTACATTTCATTCATTGGAGGGGCATCCAGAGGGTGCTTTTTAACATTTCATTCATTCGAGGGGCTTCCAGAGGGTGCTTTTTTAACATTTAATTCATTGGAGGGGCACCCAGAGGGTAGATTTTTTAACATTTCATTCATTGGAGGGGCATCCAGAGGGTGCTTTTTAAACATTTCATTCATTGGAGAGCATCCAGAGGGTGCTTTTTTAACAATTCATTGATTGGAGGGGCATCCAGAGGGTGCTTTTATATAACATTTCATTGATTGGAGAGCATCCAGAGGGTGCTTTTTTTAACATTTCATTCATTGGAGGGGCATCCAGAGTGTGCTTTTTTAACATTTTATTCATTGAAGGGGCCTCCAGAGGGTGCTTTTTTTAACATTTCATTCATTGGAGGGGCATCCAGAGGGTGCTTTTTTAACATTTCATTCATTGGAGGGGCATCCAAGGGTGCTTTTTTAACATTTCATTCATTGGAGGGGCATCCAAGGGTGCTTTTTTAACATTTCATTCATTGGAGGGGCATCCAAGGGTGCTTTTTTAACATTTCATTCATTGGAGGGGCATCCAGAGGGTGCTTTTTTAACATTTCATTCATTGGAGGGACATCCAGAGGGCGCTTTTTTTTTTAACATTTCATTCATTGGAGGGGCATCCAGAGGGTGCTTTTTTAACATTTCATTCATTGGAGGGGCATCCAGAGGGCTCTTTTTTTAACATTTCATTCATTGGAGGGGCATCCAGAGGGTGCTTTTTTAACATTTCATTCATTGGAGGGGCATCCAGAGGGTGTTTTTTTTTAACATTGTATTCATTGGAGGGGCATCCAAGGGTGCTTTTTTAACATTTCATTCATTGGAGGGACATCCAGAGGGTGCTTTTTTTTAACATTTCATTAATTGGAGGGGCATCCAGAGGGTGCTTTTTTTACATTTCATTCATTGGAGGGGCATCCAGAGGGTGCTTTTTTAACATTTCATTCATTGGAGGGACATCCAGAGGGCGCTTTTTTTTTAACATTTCGTTCATTGGAGGGGCATCCAGAGGGTGCTTTTTTAACATTTCATTCATTGGAGGGGCATCCAGAGGGTGCTTTTTTAACATTTCATTCATTGGAGGGACATCCAAGGGTGCTTTTTTTTACATTTCATTCATTGGAGGGGCATTCAGAGGGTGTTTTTTTTAACATTTCATTAATTGGAGGGACATCCAAGGGTGCTTTTTTAACATTTCATTCATTGGAGGGGCATCCAGAGGGTGCTTTTTTTTACATTGTATTCATTGGAGGGGCATCCAGAGGGTGCTTTTTTAACATTTCATTCATTGGAGGGGCATCCAGAGGGTGCTTTTTTTTAACATTTCATTCATTGAAGGGGCCTCCAGAGGGTGCTTTTTTAACATTTCATTCATTGGAGGGGCATCCAGAGTGTGCTTTTTTTTTTAAACATTTCATTCATTGGAGGGGCTTCCAGAGGGCTCATTTTTAACATTTCATTCATTGGAGGGGCATCCAGAGGGCGTTTTTTTTAACATTTCATAATTAAGTCTAGGAAAAGTCAAGACCATAAGACCTCACTTAACCTACATCTCACTTTTATGGTTATCATTTTGTAATAAATGATATCTTTGTCTTCGGTGAACAAAATTGAGACGATACTTTTTACTACACTGTGAAAATACTGTTTTTATACTTACAGCTCTGCATGTGAGATATAAAGTTAATGATGAGGGTTTCATTTACAAGATCAGCTGAGGTCATCATTTATGCACAATTTTTGAACCAGGTTATGAATAAAGAAGGAAAAAAGGATGACAAGTGTCAAAATTCCCACCAACAGTGGTATGCATGTGCTTCCATCTCTGTGAATGTCTTTACCTTATGTGACTGATAAGAATTCAGTTGAATTAAGCTGATTCGTAGCACCCAGATAATCCATATTTGGGCAGTCAAACTCTTATAAAACCCTGGAGGGAACCCTAGCTGCACAAGTCCACACAGAGGATCCAAGGTGAGTCCTGCTGTGAACTTTCAGTGTTTGAAGGTTCAGATGTTCAAGTGTGAATCTTCCGTCTGAGTTGAAGCTGTGTCTGATTCTGTCTGTGTCCTGCAGGTCTGCTGAGATGACGTCTGTTTTCAGGTTCTCCGCTCTGGCTCTGCTGCTGTTGTCTGCCTGCTGTTGGGCTGACAATGAGGTAGGATCATCGTGTGAGAGGACCAGTAGACAATGACATCACTCTGTGGTGTCTGTCTGTGGTCATGCTGCATCAGTTCAATGTAGCTTTGACCTTTATTTCCACCTGTGCTGTTTCTTACAGATGATTTGATCATCTTTTCAAATACTTCACTTGTATCTGTGATTTCTTGTTGCTACATTTTTGGATCTAATTGTTTGTTTGTTTGTTTCCCTCCAACCGCACACCGACCCTGCAGCAAGGTAAGTCATCTGTTTGTATAATCAGACCTGTTTTATTAACATGCACTTTAATGTGACTGCTGCATTTGTCCACAAACTTAAACTGTGTTGCTGTGTCTGTCACTGTCTTGCAGAACAGGACTCAGATCTTTCTGTGTCTGAACTTCTGGAGAGAGCTAACAAGAACCTGAGTGAGTATGAGCCACTGCTCTCATCACGCTGCTCTTGTTGTTTTTCTATCAGTAGCAGTAACAGGTTTTAAAGTTGGGATCTGATGTGTTTCAGTCCGCTCTGTTGATGAACCCATCCTGATCGAAGGAGACATCGCCATCGACTCAGAGGCCGAGAGGAACGCTGACCCCTGCACCAGCCGCGGCTGCACATGGGGCAAGTGGACCGATGGGAAGGTCTACATCCCTTATTACATCACCAACCACTTCTGTAAGTGTCACACAGATACACCCAGATACTCTCCGACTTCAGACAGGAACTTTTCACTTTAGAGGCAGCTGAAGCACAAACTTTTCACACAGTTAGAGATGTTTTTAATGCTCACTGTGTGGCACCAGTCTCAATTGCCTTGAAATAAAATGACCATACTTGCAGCTAGCTGGGGCTTCATATGACTGGCCATGTGGTTTGAATGCATGGCTTATGTTTAGGCCAGTTGTTCAAATGCTAGCTGTAAAATTATATCACTGTTTAATTTTTCCTAACTGTCATGTTTCAAGCAGTCTTTAGCATCATGTTAGCTGAGCTTGCTCTTTTAGCAGTGCTCAATATATTTTATTGTGCGCCTCATAGATTAGAGACCGTGTGCTGCTGTGTGGTTCTTGTGATGTGAGGTGTAAAGAGTTCAAAGTTGTGTGTTGTCAACCCTCCAGCCTCTCGTGAGGCCGCCATCATCACCCGTGGACTGGAGTCCTTCTCTTCCTTCTCCTGCATCCGCTTCAGGCCCACCAGAAGCAGCGACCGCGACTGGCTGAGCATCGAGTCCCAGAACGGGTAAATGAAACAGATTTTTATGAACAGTTTGTCAAATCTTTTCAAGCTATTGTTTTTTTAACTCCTTCTTTTCTGTTCAGATGTTACTCCTACGTTGGACGTCGTGGTGGAAAGCAGGTGGTGTCTCTGGCTCGTAGCGGTTGTCTGTACCACGGCACCGTTCAGCACGAGCTGCTCCACGCTCTGGGATTCAACCATGAGCAGACCCGCTCTGACAGAGACAACCACATCAGAGTCCTGCTGCAGAATGTTCAGTCTGGTAAAAAAGGCTGTTTGTTATACAGATCAGAGACAGAGCCCAGTCAGATGCTTCTTACAGATCTCTTTTCCCTTTAAAAACCTGCTGGCCTTCTTATTTATAGTCAGATATCTGCAACACATGAGTATTTTGTGAGACTGAATGCTCAAAAGTCTGAAGTGTATATATGCAGCCTCTACAGTTACTTTTCCACCATCTGTAACTTCTTGTTTGCACGCTAATCATAACAGTCCAATGCTGCAAGGCTCACCCCAATATCCATGTATTTTTGCACACATCCCCCAAAGCTAAGACCTATTGAAGGGTTGAAAAAAGCCCATGTGACATAGTTTGGGTCTTGCAAGCACAGGAACTCTTTCCAATAGTCCCTAGTCCCTGCAAAAGTTTGCACACTTTTAATTACTCCAGAAGCATTTGAACCTAGGTGGAGAACAAGCTCTTTGAGGTCTCTGGTGCCTCCTAGTGGACAGAAAGTGCTCCACCATCAAATTGCTGGGGATTAATGGATAAATACAACAAACACTCAGTTTGGGTGCAGAGTTTTCTAATTAAAAGTTTTCAGTTTAGAAAAATCTCTCTGGCAGCTGGGTTTACATACTGACTTCACTGTTGTTGTTTCCCAGGGATGGAGCACAACTTCAGGAAGATTGCTACTCTGAACCAGGGAACTAGCTACGACTACAACTCTGTCATGCAGTACCACAAGTGAGAGAGACCGCCTCCCCTTCAGCCCTGCTGTTTGTCACCAAACATCATTTTGTCTGAGCTCAGTCTCACTGCTCTGTGTCCTGCCGTAGGTACGCCTTCTCCAAGAACAACCAGCCCACCATGCTCCCCATCCCTAACTCCAACGTGTCCTTTGGTAACGCTAAGGAGATGAGTCGCACTGACATCGCCAGGCTTAACACCCTCTACAAGTGCTGTGAGTGTCCACATGCACACACACACACAAGCATACACACTCCATCTGGTTCATGTGCAGCCCTGTGTTAATGACCTCTTTGTTGTTGGTTGTTACAGAAGAATCCAGAGTCCTGACTGAAGGATCAGAGGAAAAATCTGCATTTTTTTACCACTGAAACTGCAGACCTGAACTCATCAGAGAAACAATTTTTAGTCATAAAATAAAGAAAACTCTGACTAAAACACAGAGCTCTCTTTTGATCATTTCATAAACGTCTTCAAGAACTTTGATTAGTATACAATTTAGAAGATAGAAAAACATCATTCAAGGAATCATTTAGAAACACTGACATAGATAAAACATCAGACAGTACATTAAAAGTACACAGGGAGGCAGGTATCAGAAGGTGAATAGTTACATATGTTGTTTTGAATATAACTCAGGACCCATAAGGACCCAAAACTCTGCAAAAAACATCAAATCTCAAGAGTATCTGACTACTTTCCCATAAAACATCTCTTTACATTTAGCCACGTTCACCTGGTATGTCAAGGTAAGACATTGTTTGAAGATATTACAAGCAACAAAAGAGGCCTGGGTTTCTAAAGAGTAAAGGCTCAGCATTTATTTCCCATAAAACGATCACATTGTCTGCTATAACAATTGATATGATTGCACTATTTTCAATAAAATTAATGATTTACAAACAATCCAAATCTCTTTTCATCAACATCTACACAGCATCACGACTCTGGGGTTTTTGGGGTCCTTCAGTTTCTCAGATTAAGATATGGAGAGGTGTACTACGAGGCGAGTTCAACATACCCAGGTAGAGATATCAGGTACTGTGAAGCTGGTTATGAACTTGTTGACTCAAACTTTCTACTTCAGGCTCAATGCATGCTCACATGAAAAGGAAAGATCACCTGCTGTGTGCTTCAGTCAGACTGTCAAATGAGGATATATGATAATCATGAAAGAGATATCAGTACAAAAAAATCGCCCTGCTGCTGTAATTAAGAAAGGACAGAGAAAGAATTCCTGTGTGCATTGTTTTACTTTGTAAATTCATGTACTGATCTAATCACATGATACACACTGAGTGCCTCTCATTTAATGTGACAACACACAGTATACAACTCTGAAACTTTAACAATGATATGCATGATTTCTTGGAACAGGTAGAAACTGTGATTACACTTCACCTTCATGAAAGAACACATAAATAACCTTGGTATTTGGCCTGATTATGGTCTGTTATGGTCTGATTTTTTGAGGCTAATATTTTGATTTCATCTGTAATAAATATCAATAGCCCAATCAATTTTATTATCTGTGTTTTTTCTGGAAAAACTGATTGTGTTAAACGGTAAAATTGTAGGGTCATAGGATAATTCCATATCCAAAATAGATCCTGAACTGTATGGATGATCTGCTGAAATTTAAAGTGTGAATTTTACCTGAAGCACACAGGTAAAAACAAGAGGGGGAATAATCAAAGGCAATTCATAGACAAGGGGAATTCAATTTAATTACAGTAGTCTAAATGCATAACAGGCTCCCGTGATGAGATGCATACAGTTTGTGCATTGCTGGTCTAGTCCACTTTTTCTTCTCTGAGATTTTTTTCTAAGAAATGAACACTTGCACATACATCAGAAAAGAACAACCGCTATGACATACAGCATGTTTGAGAAGTTATTTATTTGGAGTGTATTTTGACTTTCTCAGTGACTTTATCCATGTTTATACAGTCAGTGGACACATACAGAAGTGATCACTGTCACTAAAAGCTTGTTAAGTCCAGCTTCTTCTAGCTGAGACTTCTAGCTAAGGTAAAAGCCTACCTCCCTCCCAAAGATCTAGAGAGAGTGCTCCATGCCTTTATTACTTCTAGGCTTGATTATTGTAATTCCTTGTATGTGGGTTTAGACGTGTCGCTTATTCAGCGCCTGCAGCTCTCTGTAAACGCTGCTGCTCGCCTCCTGACTGGCAGGAAAAAGAGGGAGCACATCACACCTGTGCTGTGTGCTCTCCACTGGCTCCCAGTCCGTCACAGGATTTATTTAAAATTGCATTTTTAACATTCAAGGCCCTAAATGGATTGGCACCATCCTACTTGGCCGATATCCTTTATGTTCATAACCCAGCTCGAGCACTGAGGTCAACAAACCAGCTGCTCCTGGATGTGCCTAAAACTGGTCTTAAAGGGGACCTATCACGCTTTTTTCATCAATATATATTGGGCTAAGAGGTCCCCAAAACATGTCTTTAAAGTTTATGCTCAAAAAAACACTTTGAAATCAGATTTTGGCATGCCTGAAAAGTCCTTTTCTTCATTCCTCCTCAGAACACTCTGTTTTCCCTCTGACCACGCCCCCTCAGGAAGTGGATGTGCCTCGGCTCTCCAGCACATTGATCTAATGTTTACATGTTGGCTGAATATACACGGCTGCTCAGAGATCACGTTACTTCAACCCTCTGAATCTGATCCTGAATCTGATCCTGACGGAGAGGCGCCTGCAGCAGGACCTTTCTGAAGGATTGGTCACAGATTTAGTGTTTCTTGTTGTTTTATTTGTCAGTATGTCGACGTGTGTCTTGGTACACAGCTACAGCTACAGCTATGAACATGTAGCTATGTGGCTATGCCAATTAGCGCTAGCACTTATCCATGACAAATAAAAATCATCCACTAGATCTTCAAATCTGCAGACGTGGGGAGTAAAACCGACCTCTGCCAGAAAGGCAGCGGGACCTTTTCTGAAGGATTGGTCACAGATTCTGTGTTTCTTGTTGTTTTATTTGTCAGTATGTTGACGTGTGTTTTGGTACACAGCTACAGCTACGACATGTAGCTATGTAGCTATGCTAATTAGCGCTAGCACTTATCAATGATAAATAAAAATCTTCCACTAGATCTTCAAATCTGCAGACGTGGGGAGTAAAACCGACCTTTGTGTTTATTAAGACAGCCTACAACTAGCATGCCTCCCTCCTAAGCTCCTTGTTAGCACACATGTGTGCAGGTAATGAAAAACGGAGGAGGGATTCAGTATTATTTTATACAGTCTATGGGCTGAACAAGCTCCGAGCTCTGACTCCGTTACAGACCGGATATTGTTGTTACGTAACAAAAACACTGAAGTCTGAAACGGCTCGTTTCACACACATTTACAGAAAGGTGAAGAAATCAAAACAGGGGCAGAATGGAATGTTTGTAGACATGCCAGGGAAACATATTTCAGGTAAAGAACCATTAAAAAGTTAATTTTGCATGATATGTCACCTTTAAAACCCGGGGCGACCGAGTCTTTGCAGCAGCGGCCCCCAAGCTCTGGAATGGCTTGCCACTCCAATTATGATCGGCCCCCACTGATGAATGTTTGAAATCCTTGTTGAAGACCCATCTCTTCTCTTTGGCCTTCTCCTCGTGAGGAGGACATTAATATCCTGATATGTTGTGTTGTTTATTGTTGTCTTCATGTACTTTTACTTTTTACCTTGTAAAGCACTTTGGCCAACACAGGTTGTTTTTAATGTGCTATATAAATAAAGCTGACTTGACTGGACTAGACTAGACTAAAAGACTGACACTAAATACAGGGCACAAACTATATTTTAGATGTATACAAGTACATCCAAAGCTGTTAAACAGCAAATGTAACAACTGTGAGCTTTGTTCACAAATAACCCAAAATCTTGAGGCTGTAAATCACAAATGTAAAATATTCCAAGCTTTCCAAAGATTTGTATTTAAAGAAAAGGTGTTCTGATGTTTTTACACACAAAGGTAATTATTTGCAAGAACAATTTCTTCCCAAAGAGTCAAAGATGAGATCAATATATTGATGAATGAGCTTTGGACAGATAGGTGTAATTTTGATCGTTTGACACACCCTGACCTCCAGAGCCTCTCCAATAAGCTATGTGATGCTAAGCTAACAGAGCAGGTGTGTTTCTCATTAAAAGATTGTGTATGTTGTCAGCCAAACTAGAATGACTTTGTGTGAGCATTCAAACAATTTGTCCAAAAATATCTTCGTCCACTGCAATGTTCACTTTGATAAACATAACATTATTTTAAATTAACATTCTTTTACTCTTTATGACAAGCCCCATCTTGCACTGCTGTTGTCACTGACATGCTGACTGTTGAGTGTTGTTTGTCTGTTTGTTAGTGTTTGTGTTGTTTATCGACAAGCTGGTACACTGCAAACCAGATTGCCCTCTGGGATTAATAAAGTTCTCTGAATCTGAATCTGAATCTGATATTCCTGATAGAAGTTGAGGTTATACTCCAGTTTGACTTTCATACAAATCATCCTGCATTGCACAAGTGTGTCTGCACATGTCACAGTGGGTGTCACCCCCAGTAGGGTGGTTTTCACAGACAGCAGTGTGTTGAATGTCCCACACTGATAAGAGCCTTCAGACAAAGTGACAGCTGTCTCTAACCCAGAGTCAATGTCACTCCAGCACAGTTTTCAAGTGTGAAAATGTGCTTGTGAGAAACAGGATTAAAGAGCCACCGCCCTGTAAGACTGAGACAGGAGTCTGTCTATTCAATCACCTTTAACAGAAGAAAACACTTCAATTGACCGACCTGCAGCGGTGGACAGTAGGAAGAAAATGAACTTGAGTACTGTTCTGAAGTACATTTTTTGAGTATTGTTCTTTACTGGACTTTTATTTTGGGGGGAAACATATGACATTTACTCCTCTACATCTGAAAGACAAATACCATACTTTTGACTCCACTACATTTCTATGAATGTTCTTACTGTTTCTATTTTTGCTCTGAAGTCAGCTCATGAATTTTCTATCTTTCTCTAAAATCCAATCAAAGACAATAAACTGTGTGCGTGACGTTCTGCATGTGGTTATTTATTTAGTCCTGGTAATAATGTTTTATTTATGATTTACTGCTATCTTTGAATATATTTTCATAGTAACTTAAAATAAAATTGCAGTTTATAATAATTGTAGATTTCATTTACTTTTTGGAGGGCATCTTGAGACCACCTATTCTGTGTTTTGCAACCCCAAAGGAGGTCCGGCTCCCACTTTGGGAACCCTTGCTGTAGAGTGCTGCTGAAGGGATTATATCTCGACAAGCTCACGTAATAACAATGTCATATATTATTTATTGAAGAGAGAGGTATGATCAAAACTCGTAGAATTATTTAACATTTACAGAAATGCAACACTGGTATCAATAAAAGCTACAGAACAGCTGATAAACCTTGAAGCTCGACTGGTTTATCAATAGAAATATAAGTTAGAGGGAAATTGAAAACAGTAGCTTCATATCATCAACATTTAAAAGTATGTAGACTGTGCATACATATTTTAGAGTCTTAGACCATTTCATAAGCTGGACTTGATTTCAGTTCACATGAATCTTATTGTCACAGCAAACAATAAGACCTCAGACAGCAGCTCTGTCAACAGCTACATGACAGTGTTTCCTTTGCACAAAGAAAAACAGAGAAAAGGCTTTCCCCCGTCTGGTCTGAACAAATATGAAGTGAATTCACAGATCTTTGACCTCATCCCATCTAACAACAACAACAACACTTAAAACTTTCCTTTTTGATAAAGCTTATAGTTAAGCTGGATCAGGCTTGGACCAGCTTTTGTCATGCTGCTATAGGCCTAGACTGCCGGGGGAACTGGCACACTGACACACTGGGATCCTAGCTCACCCTCTTCCCCTCAACCCCTTCATCACTTACTTTAACTCTGCCTGTCCCATTAAAGTTACTAACCATAGACCTTTCTGGAGTCCCTGAGCTCCATTGTCTCGTAGATTCCTCTGAGCTGCCGTAGACGTCCTCCTGCTGTGGACGATCTGGACTCCAGCTGATACGGACGTGCTGGACTCCAGCGGCAACAGCTTCTACGACTCGTCTCATCACTATCACCTCTCTCTCTTACTCCCCTCTATCTGTCTTTCCAGACCCAACTCAGTCGAGGCATGATGGCTGTCTAACATGAGTCTGGTTCTGCTCGAGGTTTCTGCCTGTTAAAGGAAGTTTGTCCTCACCACTGTAACTAGCTAAATACTGCAATGTGCAATGCTCATGATGGATTAAGGTGGGGTCAGACTGAGTCTTACCCTGTCTTGGTGTTGGGTCTCTGTTCATAATTTGACATAGTGTGGTCTAGACCTCCTATGTTTGTAAAAGCGTCTTGAGATAACGTTTGTTGTGATTTGGCGCTATACAAATAAAGATTGATTGATTGATTGATGACACAGCAATGAACAGAGACCATGATCCAGACAGATCCCCTGTCTGCTTCCTGTAAGGACGACACTCTTCAAACAGACACAAGCATCAGGTGAAAGCCTGAAACACAGATTCCCTGCTGCTGATATGGCAGCACTCTCTCTCTCACTCTGGTGACAGATGCAGTGTTTCACACATGCTGGAAGGACTCACAAGTTTCCATTTACGGTGATAAAGGTGGCTGTTTGCACATTTTGATATAGCGGCTTGTTTACTTGTTTTTGGAGTACCTGGAGAGTATAAAAAGTCTCACAGCGGAGTGGTGAGATAATCATTCTCTCTTCAGGCTCTCAGGTAAGAACCACACAGTGTCAGTGATTCCGTCTGACACGTCACATTGATGTTAATGTAGAGACATATGGACTCATATGATCTGCCTTTCACAGGTCTGTTGCAGCCATGTTGGTCTTTAGTTTTCTGGCTCTGCTGCTGGTGTCCTCTTCCTGGGCTGAGGTACGAAATAAATCCACGATCCATCTGATCTCACTTTGACATGAAAGCCTGAATATAAAGTGTCTGCAAGGTTCAGACTTGGAGGGCTGCTCAGATTTATCTCTTTTTAACACTTTAATAGAAACATGTTAAAACTAACAGACTGCTATGTGTAGAATTTAAATCAAACCTTAAATAACACATCTTCATTTAGGATAAAATATTTTTTGAAGGATGAGGAAACTTGTTTTTTTCGATGTGACAGCGAATCCTGGGCTGTTCATGCAATGTTTGATAAATTAATGGTCAGTTTATGTTCAGTATGAATCTCCTGGTTAAAATCAGTTCTCTCAAATCTTTTGTTTTCAATGCAAGAGGCAAACATACGGGAGCCGGAGAGCTCACAGCACTGCAACTTAAGAAAACACATGCAAAAAGACAAAACACAAGCAAATTTAACATAGCCGCCCCCCACCCTCTGGAACTCTCTCCCCCCACACATCCATGCTTCTGACTCACTTCATTCATTTAAGAAACAGTTAAAAACTTACCTTTTCAAACAGGCATTCCCCACACATTCATTATTCCACCTCTTCCCTTGTCGTCTGCTTGTCTTATATGTCTTTATTGTATTTATTTATTGTCTCTCTTGTAAAGCGTCTTTGAGTTATTGAAAAGCGCTATATAAAACTTAGTTATTATTATTATTATTAAAAATAAATGTAAATATATGAAAAAAGGAATAAAAAATAAAATTACAGATTTGTTCTATATTTATTAAATTACCTTGATAAATATCATTAATGCTTTTTTCTGATCACACTTCTATTTCTTGTTTTCCTCATCTTAACATGTAAGGCATGGAGAGTAATGAAAAGGTGGTTATGCAAATCAGAGTCCCATCAGGGTGAGCAGAACCCTGACTCAAAGCACATGGGTCTTGTCTCACCCTGAAGGTCTCTGAATGTGTCAGACTCCTTTCCATGGACTTATTTGATATGAATGATCGGGTAACACAGCCAGGTAATAAGTGAGAAAGCTGGTCATGTCATATCAGAAAATCAAAGTCTTCCTCCCTCTCTTCAACAAGCAGTTAGCATCTACTTGCAAACAGGAGCTCAGCAGCTGCTGCTAAAAATAAAGAGGGACACAGAGATCTGCAACAAAGTCGTACATGCTCCCTGCCTTGTTACATTTTCCCTTTTGAAGCAGACTTTTGAATTAAATAAGCCCCCCACACAACAAAACACTCTTGAATGTTTGAGCTATTTGTCCTCCAGATTATAGTTTTAACAAAACTGAAGCTGTTGGTTGTCCTCGCAGGCAGAGCTGGATTCTATTCTTTCTTTTGGACTAACTGTCATCATGTTTCTCTTCTTTTCATGTCCCTGTGGATGAATACAGGACGGTAAGATTTCCTGTCTTTGCATGTAACCTCTTTGTTCCTCTCTGTGAAGCTGATAACTTTATATATTTTCTACATAAGATGCTGTGTTAGTGGATGTTTAGTGACTGACTGTATATGTGTAGATGTTGCCACCATTGAGGAGGACACATCCAGGGAGCTTTCTGTTGGTGAACTTCTGGAGAGAGCTAACAGAGACCGCAGTGAGTGAGGCTTTCTCAATCATCTACTAGTTATACAACCGTAGGACTGAAGAATTTGCAACATTAAGAAGCTTTAAAGGTGACATATCATGCAAAATAGACTTTTTAATGGTTCTCTACCTGAAATATGTTTCCCTGGCATGTCTACAAACCCCCCGAGAATGAAAAGAATCCATTCTGCTCCTGTTCTGATTTCTCCACCTTTCTGTAAATGTGTGTGAAACGAGCCGTTTCAGACTTCAGTGTTTTTGTTACGTAACAACAATATCCGGTCTGTCACGGAGTCAGAGCTCGGAGCTTGTTCAGCCCATAGACTGTATAAAATAATACTGAATCCCCCCTCCGTTTTTCATTCCCTGCACACATGTGTGCTAACAAGGAGCTTAGGAGGGAGGCATGCTAGTTGTAGGCTGTCTTAATAAACACAAAGGTTGGTTTTACTCCCCACGTCTGCAGATTTGAAGATCTAGTGGATGATTTTTATTTATCATGGAAAAGTGCTAGCGCTAATTAGCATAGCCACATAGCTACATGTTCATAGCTGTAGCTGTGTACCAAGACACACGTCTACATACTGACAAATAAAACAACAAGAAACACTAAATCTGTGACCAATCCTTCATAAAGGTCCTGCTACAGGCGCCTCTCCGTCAGGATCAGATTCTGGATCAGATTCAGAGGGTTGAAGTAACGTGATCTCTGAGCAGCCGTGTATATTCAGCCAACATGTAAACATTAGATCAGCATGCTGGAGAGCTGAGGCACATCCACTTCCGGAGGGGGCGTGGTCAGAGAGAAAACAGACTGTTCTGAGGAGGACTGAAGAAGAGGGTTTTTCAGGCAGACCAAAATCTGATTTCAAAGTGTTTTTTTGAGCATAAACTTTAAAGACATGTTTTGGGGACCTCTTAGACCAATATATATTGATGAAAAAGGCGTGATATGTCACCTTTAAACAATAAATGGTTCAATTACGACTGTGTATTTTTAATCCCAGCCCTCCGCCTGTGTGTGTGTTTCAGATCCTGGCCCTGATGAGCCCACCCTGATCGGAGGAGACATCGCTATCAAGCCTGGTGCCGACAGAAACGCCGACCCCTGCACCTCCAGAGGCTGCCTGTGGCAGAAGTGGACTGATGGGAAGGTGTACATCCCCTTCTTCATTGCCAACCATTACTGTAAGCTTTTACTGTTTGTGGTCAGATATACAAATAGATTGTTCTATTCAAAGCATTTCAAACACAGGAACTTTACTCAGGGACATGGGGAACTTTGAAGGTTCCTTTCAACCCAGTACCAGGGTCTAAATAAAGTTCTAGGGACATGAATGAGTGCCTTTGCTGTGTAATAATGACAGTGAAATAACAAGTCTTACAGTGACAATAACACAGGTCAGTCTGACTTCAAGTGAACAATCGTACATGTAATTTATATACATGTGTAAGGGAAGTATGGTGCAGTACTGTCAAAAACAACAACAAGATTTCTCACTCTGCCTTTCTGTTCTTCCAGCCTCCAGAGAGAGGTCCATCATCACTCGTGGACTGGATTCCTTCTCTGCTGTCTCCTGCATTCGCTTCAGGCCCTACCAGAACGGTGATCGTGAGTGGCTGAGCCTTGAGTCCAGGGATGGGTAAGGATCTGTCTGTGGGTTCAGAGTTCAGGGGAAGGGTATAAGCAGCATGGAGGACTTATTAATATTTTGTACCTCTCTTTATGAAGCCTCCATCATGAGGCCTAACTCACTTCTTCTTTTCAAGTATTTATAATAAAACAAATGAATATATTCATTTTGCTGACATTCAGGAGTTTATTGAATCACACATTTTCACTGAAAGTAACAACATGGTAGGCAGCCACCTTTACACCTTATATAAAAAAGTGGATCTTCATCATGGGTCATTAAGTTACTGATGTATCACAGGTTACGATACTTTACACTTAGTACTTACACTTATTCTGCACGGTGCAGTTCAGGGAGGCTACACCGTATTGTTTGGCACAATAAAAACTTGAAGCTTGAAATGCAAAAATGCAGCCTTAAAATTGTCCAATGCTTTCCCTCTGTTATGTAATTCTGTGTAATCTGACATAGATTACAGAAAGTGACTCTTGTCTCTGTCTGAACAGCTGCTACTCCTACGTGGGTCGTCAGGGTGGAGGTCAGACTGTGTCTCTGAGCCGTCAGGGCTGCCTGTACCACAGCACCGTCCAGCACGAGCTGCTCCATGCTCTTGGCTTCAACCACGAGCAGACTCGCTCCGACAGGGACAGCTACATCAGGGTGTACTGGGAAAACATCATCGATGGTTAGACAATCAATCGATCTTAATTTAAGTAGCTCCAAATCACAACAAATGTTATCTCAGACTCTTTGCAAACAGAGCAGGTCTAGACCGTACTCTATGTTAAATAATTAACAAAGAACCAAAATCAAGACAGGATCAGATCCAGTCCCATCTTACTGACAGGACTCAGTCTGATCTCATTGTAATCCACCATGAGCAGAGCACTTTGCAGCATTTAGCAAGTTACAGTGGCAAGGTCAAAGTTCCTTTAACAGACAGAAACCTCCAGCAGGACCAGACTCATGTTAGACACACATCTGCTGAGACTGTGGGGCAGAGGAGATTATTTATTAACACTCTGAACTGTTTTGAGCTGCCACCGCCCAGTGGCCATGAGCAGAACTGCAGATTAAAGATAATGATTAATATCAAAGAGTTTGAGCTGCTTCATATATGTAGGCGTCACCCTTTGTGCTCATGTTTTGAAAGTAAAATTTAAGCTTCTTGAAACTTGACTAAACTATACATGCTTGTGCTTTTCCTCTCACCTCTGCAGGCATGGCTTACAACTTTGACAAGATCAACACTCTGAACCAGGGCACTTCTTATGACTACAACTCAGTCATGCAATACGAGAAGTATGAATGTTTTTCTGCTATTGTTTACTTTATTTATATTGTTCACCTCACAGCTTCTTTCTAATTGTCTGTGAGAATGTTCTTTACTGCAGTTTCTTTGTAAATGTTTGATTATTGGAAAGGATCATCATGTGTGATCTATTGTGGCTAGCAGACTAAACTTGAGGCTCAGATGTAGACTGTAAGGAGCTGACAGCTTTTGGCTGCAATTTAAAAAAGCCATTAATCAGGTGCCTTAAACCGGCAGCTTTTTAATGGCCAGCAGGGGGCAGCAAAGTCCACAAAATGTGCCTGTTTCTCAGTAGATTTGACACATCAGTTAATGTTATACTAATGAGTTCATGATCTACTAGTTAACTTATCAGTGGTTAGCTTAGGAGGGCTACATACCATTCTTGTTTACAGTCTACAGCCTTTTTCACATACACGTCCTTCCTATGGAGTCTCCCCTGTCGGATAAAAGGAAAGGTTGGCAGGGGGAGAAGAGTCTCAGACTTGAGATGAGAAGCATGCCGAGGAAGCCACAGTCAGGGGCGTCGTAATGGGGGGGAAAGTGGGACTGACTACCTAGGGCCCAAGTGGGGAGGGGGGCCCTTAATGGGCCTGAAAGTTTTCTACTACGCTTTTCTTTTGTTTTGTTATAACTGCAATAAGATAACTCAAATTATCTGAATAAATAAACAAACATTCAGTCTTTCTTTACATTTGGACGCAGCTGTCTGTCAGCAGCAGACAGCTCCTGGGGTGCTGAGTGGACAGTAGCTGCGTAACAGACCGTGAGCCTCGATCAATCAATGTAGATGTGCGATTAATAAGTTAAAAACACATTTTCAATGGGCTATCAGTGTGATTTAAACAGCTGCCCATGCATAAAAATGCTTGTCATTGTCATATTTTCACAGCATCAAGTGTGGCTGAATCTGATTGAAAGTAAACTGCAGGTTTTTAGAGTTTTATTTGACTTCATGAGGTTAGATTATATCAAATAATGCCCCCTTGTTGTTACTCAACAAGTCACTTGTCTTCAAATAATCTTGTTTACAGAGGTGGACAGTCTGAAGGTCAATATTGTGCAGTTACATTTGGAGAAATGGTAAAATAATAATATTGATATGTAGCTTAGATTTGAGTCAGTGAACCAGGATAGTTTTAAGCATATATATGTGTGTTTAATGTAAATAAACCAGTATTATGGCAGCAATGTTATATTTTGTAGGGTTGGCTTTGGTGATGGGGCCCACTGGGATATCTTTTCAGGGGGCCCAGAATTCCTGGTGACGCCCCTTGCCACAGTGTAACGTTTACAACATGATGGCTGACCAAGCAATGCTTTGATGACAGATTTTGCATTTCTATCAATGCTTTGTGTAAACACATCTTGATTGCTCCCATTTTGAAAATGGGAACGTTACATGTTGCCCTTTCTAAGTTGTGGTTTGAGCTCATACATGCAGCTTATTTCAGTTTAGTGTAATGGGTGCATACTACAGCTTTAGACTTCACCTGAGCCCACACACTGACTGACTGATCTGTACATTAACTCTTCTTTCTCAGTGTCTACAGGGAAGAAGCATTTCTAGATCCAAATCACTGAGTCTGCCTTTGATCATGATCACATCAGGGACTGTCTCCCTCTGGTTGCTCAAACTAAAGCTCATCACTGTGCTGTCTGTGATTCTTCAGGTACGCCTTCTCCAAGAACAACCGTCCCACTATGCTGCCCATTCCCAACAACAACGTGTCTTTTGGCCAGGCCACCCAGATGAGCCAGAATGACATCGACAGGTTGAACAGGCTCTACAAGTGCTGTAAGTACTGCACATTTTTTTTACACATAGTATGAGCTGTTTTATCTTTTCAACCAGTCACTTTGATTAGAGCAAGTATTTGACTGATGTGCTCTTCTCTGCAGAGACATCACGTGACCTTTGACCTGCTGGGCCAGTGACATCAGTGCATGCTTGCACAGCAGACGGGTTTACATGAGTTTGCGTAGTCTTTTAAGAATAAACCTGCACACTTCAAAGTTTGCTGGACTGTTTTATTAAATGGAAAACTTCACAAACAACTTTTAGATTCTCAACATGTTCAGGAGACATATTTTAAATCCCAAATTATTCTATTTTCATATCACAAACAAAAATGTCATGGATCTAATAAATCATAACAAATTACATTTTGTTTTAGTTTGATTTGTTCTGAGTCACAAAACATCTCATGGAATAATTTCAGAGTAAAGGCTCATTCCAAAAGAAAATCCACATTTTTTCATAGCAGAGGGTTGGACGAGATGATCAGTTCAACTCAAATACCAGTGGCTAGTTAGCTCTGCTTAACATAAGCCACAGGAATCTAGCAGCACCTCTATGGCTCAGTGATCGACACGCCTCGTCCCTTTGGATTTGTGCACAAGAAAAACAAACATGTCATGGTTTGCAGCTGTTGTTGCTTTATAGGAAAGGGGATTTAGCTCTGTACCAAAAAATATTCCTTGAAAATACTATCTGTATACCTGTTTCAACTGACTGAATACAGTGTTCCAGCCTTTAATCACAGAGTCTGCTGTGTCCACTTTTTCCCTTAAAAAAAAACCCTCTTTAAAATGATTCTTTTAACTAAAGCTGCTGGCAGCTATTAACTAATCATCAACTACAGGTGAACATTAACAAAAAACACTGGCATGTCTGTAAAGTTTGCACAGCCACTTTCAGAGGGCACTTAATCATCATTTAATCAACAGAATTCAGAGTTCATTTCTTTTTTTATCCTTAAACAAAAAAATCTAATGGAACCAAAGTCATTGACACTGAAACAAGCTGAGATCAGTCCTGTAAACACACACTCTTTCACACACGTGCAGGTTTACAATCAGAGAGTCGATTCATTCACTCAAATATCATTTCTTTTTTTGCTTAGTTTCAGCATCAGAGTACAGCTTTATTAAGGTTGAGCACTTTAAATCAGATTTCGTTCACTGACATGTCAGTTTGGAAAGTTTGTCCTCGATTTTATCAGCGGTCAGGTTGAAATTGCAGGCTCTCAGAGCTGTTATCACATCATCTGTTCGGGCCTCTGCTCCCCGACTCTTCCTCCACTCCTTCAGGAGCTCCACCGCCGTCTCCTCCAGCTCGGTGGGATGTCTCCTAGAGATGGACTCCAGCTTAGTGTCACTCAGACCCAGCTTGCGGCCCAGCTTACGCCAATTTCGTCCCAGACTCTCTACGATCATCTCTGTGGCGATGTCCAGTTTGGCTGAGGATGGGGAGACATTGAAGGTTTAGAATACAAAATAAAGGAACAGTTCACAAATATTTTTGAAAGCAGTTACTTAAAACCAAGCATCTTCATAAAACACAGAGAAGTCAAATGTCTCCTGAGGCCAAGAGGGACATCAGTCAGCCAAGGGACGTGATTCAGAACACGCTTACAATACTCTCATCTGATTGGCTGTCAGGTGTTCATTCAGGAGGATTCAATATCAAATTAGTTTATACCATTACTAGATGTTAGCCAATACGTTTTATAATAAGGGAGAGAGTAACCTCCTAAAGGTTCAAGGTTCAAAGGTTTTAATTGTCAATTTTCACTGTACAGTCATGGCCAAAAGTTTTGAGAATGACACAAATATTACATTTTCACAAAGTCTGCTGCTTCAGGGTTTTTAGGTGTTTTTGTCAGATGTTTCTATGGTATAATGAAATACAATTAGAAGCATTTCATAAGTATCAAAAGCTTTTATTGAGAATTACACAGAATTCATGCAATAAGTCAATATTTGCAGTGTTGACCCTTCTTTTTCAAGACCTCTGCAATTCTCCCTGGCATGCTGTCAATCAACTTCTGGACTAAATCCTGACTGATGGCAGTCCATTCTTGCATAATCAATGCTTGGAGTTTGTCAGAATTTGTGGGTTTTTGATTGTCCACCTGCCTCTTGAGGATTGACCACAAGTTCTCAATGGGATTAAGATCTGGGGAGTTTCCTGGCCAAGGGCCTAAAATCTTAATGTTTTCTTCACCGAGCCTCTTTGTTATGACTTTTGCTTTATGGCAAGGTGCTCCATCATGCTGGAAAAGGCATTCTTCATCACCAAACTGCCCTTGGATGGTTGGGAGAAGTTGCTCTCGGAGGACGTTCTGGTACCATTCTTTATTCATGGCTGTGTTTTTAGGCAAGATTGTGAGAGAGCCCATTCCCTTGACCGAAAAGCAACCCCACACATGAATGGTCTCGGGATGCTTCACTGTTGGCAAGAGACAGGACTGATGGTAGCGCTCACCTCGTCTTCTCCGAACAAGCCTTCCTCCAGATCCCCCAAACAATCGGAAAGGGGATTGATCAGAGAAAATGACTTTACCCCAGTCCTCAGCAGTCCAGTCCCTGTACCTTCTGCAGAATATCAGTCTGTCCCTGATGTTTTTACTGGAGAGAAGTGGCTTCTTTGCTGCCCTCCTTGACACCAGGCCTTCCTCCAAAAGTCTTCGCCTCACTGTGCGTGCAGATGCACTCACACCTGCCTGCTGCCATTCCTGAGCAAGCTCTGCACTGGTGGTGGCCCGATCCCGCAGCTGTAACACCTTCAGGAGACGGTCCTGGCGCTTGCTGGACTTTCTTGGGCGCCCTGGAGCCTGTTTGGCAACAATTGAACCTCTCTCCTTGAAGTTCTTGATAATTGGATAGACGGTTGACTGAGGTGCAATCTTACTCGCTGCTATAAACTTCCCTGTTAGGCCCTTTTTGTGCAATGCAATGATGGCTGCACGTGTTTCCTTGCAGGTAACCATGGCTAACAGATGAGGAACAATGGTGTCATGCACCATCTTCCTTTTAAAGTTTCCAGTCACTCAATCATGACAGATTGATCACCAGCCTTGTCCTCATCAACACCCACACCTGTGTTAATGTGTGTGACACCTGTGTCTCATTGAAATGATGTTAGCTGGTCCTTTTGTGGCAGGGCTGAAATGCAGTGGAAATGTGTTTTTGGTGATAAAGTTCATTTTCAAGGCAAAGAGGGACTTTGCAATTAATTGCAGTTGAGCTGATCACTCCTCATAACATTCTGGAGTATATGCAAATTGCCATTATAAAAACTGAAACAGCAGACTTTGTGAAAATTAATAGTTGTGTCATTCTCAAAACTTTTGGACATGACTGTATACGAGACATACGGGAAAAACGAAATGCTGTTTCTCTCTTCCAGCTTTTAAATATCTAAAATTTAAATATAAAATACAATAAAATGTAATAAAATACAGTTCTATAAAAACATCCTATGTACACAGTGCAGGTAGTGCAGTGACAGTTTAAAAATGGACAATGAAAATGAAATAGATAACAGTGCAAATGATATTAAGGTGCAGACAGTATACGAGATAAGTAAATGATTAAGTAAACAGTTAATGTGCAAAAAGAGTGGGAGAGTCTGATTATTCTGTCAAACTCACATCCAGTTCACATTCAGTCACTTTCTGTCTGCTCTGGGTGGATATAGAGGGCCTTCACTCAAACATTGTAGTTTAGTACCATAATTATCTGTCTTGTAGATTTGTCTGAAAATGTCTACTCACTGCCCCTGTTGAGATTTTAGGACGAACAATGAGTAAACTAACACAGTACATTTACATATATCTGGTCTACAAAGTTATGTTCCAGTTACAAAGCAGCTGCATGTCGAAGTGATGGATGACCAGCATGGAAAAATACCAGGTTACAAAATGTGTTTGTGTTCAGTGCTGAGGTGATTTCTTAATGGGCGTGACGACCTGTCCCGTCATGTTCAGAGATGTATTGAAGCTTGTGCCCATTAAAACGTAATGCTTTCACAGACTGAGTATGAGACGAGACTGTGGGATAAATGATCAGATGTGACATAAACCAGAAATAAAAGTACATTATGTCTTCATATACAGGTTTGGCCTCATGGTGAAGTCATGCGCCCCACATAAAGAGGCTGTAATAGTCCTCGATCGGGTGATTCCAACACTCAGCTCCTTTTCCACACGCCACTCCCTGTTCTCTGTTTCCTACTCTACCCAATGATCCACTGTCCTGTCCTCTTTAAATAAAGACATAAACCCCCAAATATACAAGAAAAAAAGAGGCTGGAGACTATGCCTATGCTTTATACTGTCTATAAGCTTGACTCACACTAAAGACTGAAAATAAAAGTTATCAAATTCATCTACTGAAGGTGCTCCAACTTTTGTACTGTAATTTTGGGGGCATATTTATTCATTTTCTGATAGTGAAACTATATTTTTAATGTAGTTCCAGATACCAGATGAGCAATCAGTCTACTAGCCTCCTGGGTGCTATATCCCCCCTTTAAAGGCAGTGTGCACAGTTCTAATTCAATGCACTTTCAATCAAACTACAAATATTACTCAATGTGATACTAGCTGTCGGATTTTGTGTGTACTAAATACACAATCTGGTAGTTGTACACAGCTCTGGCTCCACGAATCAAAAGCTCACACCCTTACCTCTGCAATCTACATATGGGTCTACATTCCCATATGTTTCCTGGTGCAGGTGAGCCATTAAAGGGCCTGTTGGCATTAGAGCTGCATTGGCAATGCATGCCCATGAATCTCTGTTTCAGAGCTTCTCTAAAAGCAATAAACACAGCAGTGTATTATTTGAATGTTGACAAAAAATATCCAATGTTTTCTTTATTCTAGTTCGCACAGCCGGTCATTCCCTGCATGCAGCTTTGTACATGTGTAAATCCAGAGGTTTAGCATTGTTTTGTGTATTTAAAGTCTGTATGCTGGACTGGCTGAATACAAATGTTCATGCTATTGTATTTCAGAGGATGCTTACACTCAGTGCATTAAGTGCACCAAGCTAGAATTAATGCTGTCTAGTCCAGCACAGTTTCATGATCAGTCTGTGTTCACACTTAAAGACAGGTTCTCCTATAGGACCATTTGAAGGCTGCAGCTTGTAGCAGCTTGAATTATTGCACTGTGCTATACTGACATGTGTTACAACAAGTCTCTCTTACTACCCAGTGTTATTAAACATCAGCCCTCACTGCATCAACACAGTTATATCCATTACAGGACTATGTATTCTTTCTAGAAATGAATCCTGCTTTCCTTTATTTATGAGAAAAAAAGTTAAGTCTGTAGTTTTCCTCTGTATGTTAGATTATGGGGATGTTACATCTATTCAGTCTTTGGGTACATCTGTGTATCACTCAGCACTAAGACACACAGCGACAGGACATATCATTGTCTCCTTAACATAAATAACATGCAAACAACTGCCCGACTAGATGTTGTTGATTCTGTTAGTTCATTGCAGACCAGACCCAAAGGACTGGATAAACTGCGCCGCCCCACGGACTGACTGCGCTGTGCGTAAATTCATGTCTCACCTCTTTCTGGTTCAGACGGGAGGTTTTCGTTGTTTTCCGGCTGACAGTCAAAGTTTCTAAGTCTCTCTGAGAGGTCGGGTCGGACCTTCTCGAGCAGTTGGCACACATAGTCCGTGTTGTCCTCTCCCAGTTTGAGTTTCTCCTTCAGAAACTGAAACAGTTTCCACCCGCTGTCGATTGTTTCCAAATATTTCTTCCCGATGTCATTATGACACAAATACTTGATCTGTTCCAGCTGATCCGGGGACAGACTGTTAGAGATCTCCAGTAACACGGAGTTAAACTGTAAAGAACTCATTCTGACACGGAGAGCACCTCCACTGACTGACACGACGGTCTGATCCGTCACCAGGAAATGCCCCACTCTTTACTTTCACTTCCGTTTGTTAGCCTGGGTCTGTTTGTTCGCAGGTCAACGTCAGATTCCTGAAGAGTTCGTGGTCCAGACCATGTTCCAGGTGTGTAGACCAGAGTTTTCACTTACTTTTCGTGTGCGCCTTGTTGGCTTGAACCAGGAACTATCTTACAACCAGACCTTAAGGGGTGCCTATGGAGAGATTGTGACATTATATGCTTGTCAAAAAAAGATCCGCCCCCATATATAAAAAAATAAAAAACATGATGTGACGACAACCAGAAACTTGATTTACTCACTTCAACTTTTCAACTTACCAGGGGCTGTTCTCGGAGGGTAGCCTGGGGTGGCCATGCCCCACCCTTAAAATCTGATTGGCCACCCCAAAATCCTAAATAATGATTTGGTATTTACTTTGTCAAATTCAGTACATAAGTTAAATGTCCTATTTGGGCTGTGTTGTGTTATGTAACAGGGTTAAAAATGCAATATTAATTATTATTTCTTTATAATTACACAAATGATACCTGTGTGTGTAGAGACTGTAAAAAATATGGACGTAGTATCCGTGACGTCACCCATCTCTGTTTCTGAACGCTGTTTTGAAGCCAATTGGCAGCGGCAGCCATATTGCTTCTGTCAAGCCACTGTGACGTAAAGAGGCGGGCTTTGAGCCTCCTAGCCAACAGCTGCAGTGTTCATGCAGGCAGCTGTGCCTCTCATTGGAAGACTAGTAATCTCAATATCTTTGAAATTGCAGCGTTAGATAAAAATTCACCCCCCTCACAGTGAGAGGACATCAAGAAAAGAGCTATCCAGACTACACTCATCTTTTGTACCAGGCTGTAAACATGTTTATTTCTGCTTTAGAGACCGTCTCTTTCCCATTCATGTGTATGTGACTTCCAGTACTTCGGGAGCCAGCCTCAAGCGGATCCTTGATGAACTGCAGCTTTTAACACTTCCACATTGGACTCATATTTTTAGACCAGAGGTTGCCGCTTGGTGTAGAGCCTCTTTGTGTATTTGTTTTTCTAAAAGTATTTTTAAGTGCAGCCTCGTCTTCCGGTCATTTTCTTCTTCGTTGGTATCTTGGCCTTCATATTTGATTTGCCCCCTTCCCTCTCCCCTTTTGTATGTTATCCCTGGGGGAGAGGTAAGTGTCCGGCGCTTAACTTTTCTGTTTCCATATATTTATTTATTCTATGTGTGCTTTTGTCCTGTATAGTGTTTTAATGTGTATATTAAACAGAGTTTACTCTTATTTCTTTTTAAAGTCATGTTTAAGCAGACTAACTGAACGTGCACGTGCTTCATGATGGTTTGCGTGCACTGAAGGTTTAAGCTAGTTGAAATGTGCTTTTATCTGTGCAGGAGCGGAGGCGGGCTGCATACTTTATAAACTCAGAGGTTCCTGTCTGTCTGATTAACAGGTATGATTATTGTGTTTTATATCTTTTATGTGAATGTAATGTTTATGCATGTTACGCCCTTTTGTATGTTATCCCTGGGGGAGAGGAGCGGTGGCGGGCTGCATACTTTATAAACTCAGAGGTTCTTGTCTGTCTGATTAACAGACTAACAGAATAAACGCAGAGCAGGTCCTGGTGTTGGTTGTCAGTCAACTTTAACAAACACAACGCAGATTCCCACCGGTTACAGTTACATATTATCTTCTTGCTGGTACTTTAAATCAGGGGTTCCCAAAACTTTTCAGCCCATGACTCCCAAAATATAGATGCCAAAGACTTGCAACCCCCGACTGTCCCTCAAAGTGATTTAAAGTGGCTTCATTTAGCTGGTCTGCAGAAAACGATCCTACCTATATGATCATGTGTCTGTGTTTCCTGTGCTGTTATGAATGAACCTACTGATACTGATGCCTATGATAATTAATTGTTCATTAACCCTAAACTTAGGAGTCATCTGGAAACAAAGAAAGGCAGAAAACTCATTACATTTTATATTTTCAAGGTTTTATTTCAAATTTAGCTACTATTTTTGACGATATTTGTAGTATAATGGGTAAAATGTACTATTTTTAAATAACTTAAAAAAAAAAAATATTCTGGAAGACATCTCACGACCCCCCCATTTGCGTCTCATGACCCCCAAGGGGATCCCGACCCACACTTTGGGAACCTCTGCTTAAAATCACGAGTTTGAACATTTTTTTTCATTAAGTTCTTAATGATTCAAGCCAAGAAGATTTAAGTGTACCCAATCTGCTGTGTTACTTTTGAGAGTAAAAAGCAGAAGTACTTAGGTATACAGCTTTGGATACTGTCATGTTTTTTATTCTATTTTATTTTAAAATTAATTTAACGAGGAAAACCCAAGCAACAACCTCCGGTCTTAAAATATAAAGCTCATGCAGAAGTGTTATAAACTGCAGTTCATCGAGCATCCTCTAGAGGCTGGCTGCAGAAACACCGGAAACCACATACACACCCATTCAAAGAGACAATCTTAATAATAATGATAAACATGTTTACAGCCTGGTTCAAAAAAACTGTTTGGGTCTGAATAGCTAATCGGCACACTGTACGGGGTGAATTTTTTTTATAACTCTGTATTTTCGAAGATATTAAGCTTACAAGTTTTGCCCAAATAAGGACATGGCTGACTTGATTGACAGGTGGGCACCCTGTAGCTGTTAGTGAAAAGGCTTAAGGCCCGCCTAATTACCTTACACTAGTTCAGACAACGTTTGTTTTGTTCAGCATTTCCAATATGGCGCCTGCCGACAATTGGCTTTAAAGTAGCGCTCAGGAACAGATGGGTGACATCAGTGATACTACGTTCATTTATTATATAGTCTATGGGAAAACCTCATCAAGGTTAAGAGTCTCTTTTACAAGAGTGTGCAGGCCAAGATCAGCAGCAGCACCTTCCAACAAAGTTACAGACAAACAACACTAAATTCTAAAACATGACAACATATCATGGATCACATAACAGAAAGTAATCAGTCAAAGAATCTACCAGCTAATGCATCTTCCTCCAATACCTTGATTCAAAAACATTTAAAGTCAAGCTCACTCAATCCAAAATTGTCCTGCAGGAGGTTCCAGGCTGAAGGAGCAGTATTTATGAAACTATTTTTTCCCATTTCAAGACAATGTAGTTCAAGTTTTAAAAGATAATGGAAGATAAGATGATATAAGATACTACTTTACTGATCCCTGGGGGGAATCAGTTGTTGCAGAAACACAGAAATAACAGCAAATAGTAGTATAAGAATAAGGGTTGAACAAAATAGGGTACAAATAAATACAAATGATGAATTAAATCAATTCAATTAGAAAAAGATGAATAAATACAAAAACATTAAAGTGGGGTAACAATGCTTTCCATCATGTATGCAAAGATACTGTTGTTATTCGTGTCAGTGTCTTGTCACGTCCTGTGGGGATTCTTTTTCCCATAACAACCTGCTCTCCATACATTATCCCACTTAGTACCCGGACACTAACTTAAAAACAAACACGTTGTCAAAAACATTGATTACAATATTATGTTATTGATTTAAAATGATTTATGTTGACAGTTTTTAAAAATTGTTCCAGTGATTCCACGTCAGTGATCGTTCCATGGTGATGGATTCTTCTCTGCCTGTTAAATGTGTCTGAACTCTTTTCAGTGGATTGATTTGACATGACGTGTGATCAGTTTGACTCCGGTGTTGTTCATGTTAGTGAATGTTAATAACCACTGTCAAGGGGTTGTCAAGGGGTTTTGACCAATCAGAATCAAGCTTCTTACACAACCGGAAGATGAGCAAGAACGCCAGGTAATAAAAAAGTATGTTAAACCTGCTTAATGGTTAATATAGTAATACTCCCACTAGAGGGAGCCATTGTTCAAGATATTGTTTTACAGGGGTGTAAGGTTTCCAATTCTTCTGCTCTGTACTTGAACATATCTGTATCTGTCTGTTCCCAAAGCAGCATGATGCTACAGCCTGTAAGTGTTGCTAATCATGGATAAAGAGTCTAGAGCACGACCAGAAGTTGACAAGTGTTTCTTTAATTTAGTAGAAGTTACCACAAATACTGAGCTCAATACCATCCCTGCAAAAGTCAGAGCCCCAGTTTGGCCCCCCGTCAAAACAGTTTGGCTCCGCCCCTGTAACTGGTAACAAGATTAAAATAACACAATCACACAGAGTAGAAATCCAACGTTTTGAATAGATTCACTAACTTAGTAGCTCTTGAAGATTGCAGGTTTTAGTAATAGAGTGTATTTATTTTTACAAGTTGGTTACTGACTGTGTGCTAAATGTTTAGTTATGTAAACAACTTATTAGGATATAGACTTCTATCTCAAGTCTATGATGCAGACGTGTTTAGCCAGTAATGGGCCTGGGTGGCACTGGCCCACTCACTCAAAAAGTAAAACATAAATCTATTTGTACGTCATTCAGAGTTGGAATTGATTTCATGATCACTGAAGAGTTTGAGTGTGACGACGCAATGGATACTTCAGCACCAACTCTCTAAGCATTTCACTCAAACTGCACTGTTTGCACCATCCATCCATCCATCCATCCATCCATCCATCCATCCATCCATCCATCCATCCATCCATCCATCCATCCATCCATCCATCCATCCATCCATCCATCCATCCATCCATCCATCCATCCATCCACGGGGCTGCAGTCTCAGCAGGGAAGCCCAGACACTCCTCTCCCCGGCCACTTCCACCAGCTCCTCTGGGAGGATACTGAGGCATTCCCAGGTCAGCTGAGAGATATAATCTCGCCAGTGTGTCCTTGGTCTTCCCCGTTGTCTCCTCACAGATGGACAACCCCGTAACACCTCACCAGGGAGTCGTCCGGGAGGCATCCTTACTAGATGCCCGAACCACCTCATCTGGCTCCTCTGGATGCGGAGGAGCAGCGGCTCTTCTTTGAGCCTCTCCTGGATGTCTGAGCTCCTGACCCTATCTGTAATGCTGAGCCCAGACACCCTGGAGAGTAAGCTCATTTCAGCCGCTTGTATTGGCGATCTTGTTCTTTCGGTCACTACCCACAGCTAGTGACCATAGGTGAGGGTTGGAACATAGAGTGTTTGCGTATTCACTGGGGAGTTCACTGAGTTAAATGGATTGCTTGAGTTTTTATTTCATCACCTCACTGTACTTACTTCAGTCCCCTCTTACAAATGTCTTTGATGCATCACTTTCATTCAGTTTTACATCACATTGTGTTATATGTAAGACAAGAGCTTTAAACACAGTTTAAGCCTGAGGAAAAACAAAAACCTTAAACATGGACCCTGCAGCTGAATTTAGCACCCCACCTGAACCATTGATCAGCATCTCAACGTCTTGGCTGCTGCATTGCAGGTGACAGAGAGTGATGTGTGTGAGGTTTGTAAATCTGAAGAATAAAGAGAAGCCCTGATAGTAAGTATTACCAAGATGGTTCTGCTTTACTGTCTGCTGTGTTTCAAATCTAGGCTAAAGCCTGGGATGCTCTCATGAACCACATGTCCCTGATGCATTTTAAATTTCCTTTGTTGCATTTTGTGAAACGTACAATTTATGACTTCATTCTTTTCTGCACTGGAACTGTATTTCCTGTTTATTATTTCATTTTAGCTCATTAACTGTGCATTTACTTCCACTTTCACTCTACCATCTGATGTGTTTTTAATATCATTTTAATGTTCTTCTTTGACCACAGAGAGCACTCTGCAGTCAGCGCTGTGTGAAATGTGCTTTATTACAGGCCTCCCTGTCCTTACCTGTACCTATAAGTCAGTGTGTCCTCATAACCAGAGGCCTGCTGCTCTTCACCTCAGCTGAGCAGATGTCTCAATCCTTCCTGAAGCCAGAATTACTTACGCCAGATTGTTGTTCTTTGTTTGTGTCAGGCAGTCTTTGCATGTTTACAAGATTTGGTCAAAACACAAAGAACCAGCAGCTTGATGACCACAAAGACAGACCTCAGGTGAACTTAGTCTTGAATAATAAGGGATTCAGTCAGATGTCTGAATGTTCAATGAATGTATAAACTTCACGCAGTTCATCTCTAATTTATTTGCAGTAAGTTTAAACAAAAAAATTGATTCAAAATATCAGAGACAGACAAATCGCGTATACATGCATACACACATGTTGTGAAATGTGCTTCGACATACATTATTATAGATGTTAGCATGTCACAACTTGTGTTTTATTGATGCTCTCAATACAACATAGAATCAGACGGCAGGAGAAGGACATCTCATGAAGACACCCGAGCGACGGTCTTCACATGTGACATCAGGTTATTAAAGAATCAGAGGCTAAAGATCTTCTAGCTAAAACAGGCTCTGCATCCCTGCAGCAGTTTGTCACCTATCACTGAATATCAACACTAACCCTACTAACGTACACATCTGTAACAGTATTAAGACTTGATCAAAATAAAATGTGCAGTTTCTGCTTTGAAGAGCAAAGTGGTATCCCAGAAAGAAGTCACGTCTTATAAGATAAAAATGTCTTTAAAGGCTGCACTCGGACAGATGCTTTCCCAGACATCCTCGAGTGAACAGCCCAGAAGGTCCAAAGTGACGACTTACATTGAATAACAATTTAAACCATCAGATCTATGGTCCCCTGTGAGCTGATAAACCCTCTAAAACTAGACGTACACGAAGAAATGCATCATAATAAAAGAGTACAGAAACATATGCAGAGTACAGTTTGACCTAAAGTGATAAAACATCACTGAAACTTAAAAAGTCAAATACATTCCATCAGTCTGGGTTGAGGGCTTCGATTTGGGGTAGCCTGATGTATTTACAGCAGGGTGCAGGATCTGACACATCGACGAGTGTAGACTGTACGCAAGACCGCACACTTCAGTCCACAGTACATTTACAATCCTCAAAGTGACATCCAGTCACTCCCACGTGTGTTTTTGCAGGTTCATAAATACAAAACAAAGAAGTATTCAGTCTTTGTGCTTGAGTAGCTTAAGAAATGCAGCTTTAGGAAAATGCAGATGATTTATGCGGTTAGTATAAGGCAATGTAATCATATTAAAACAGTGCTGCCTTTCCTGGTTCGACAAACGGACATCTCAAATGAGCCAGTGAGTTTTCACAAAGGTGATGGTTTGGATCCCTTGAGCAGGTGGGAGATTATAAGGCAGGTAAACAGTGTCACTATTCTCCTTAAACAGCTGTCACCATAGTTCCCTTGAGCAACACTCTTGTGCTGGTTTCTGGAGACATTGTGTTAAGCAAATGTTAAATCCTGCGTCCCCTTAAACATGAGTTAGTTCCATTTTCAGGACTCATCCTTTGCATTCATATTTCAACAGATTCAAAATGAACAGCTTTATATAGTTTACAGTTGGTAACTGTTAATGCTAACTAACGTGTATTATGAGCTGCTGCACGGGCAAATGATGCTATTCTGCAAAACACCTTTTAAAAAGCTGAGTTAAGATTTCCAAAGATGTCATGTTTTCATCCTCTGAACTCTGAGCTGGATAATTTAACATCTCCCTGTCATGGGCACAAAGACAGAGACAAATTCTGTCAAAGTTAGTGGAATGTGATCTAAAGGAGACTCCTCTGTGTGGTAGACATCATCATGGCAGTTATTTAAACCTGCATGAGCTGATTTATAGAGACTATAGGGGAGCAGCAGATGAACACTTCAATCGAGTCATGTTAAAGGTACAGTGGATAGAAATCAGAGTATTTAGCGACATCTAGCAGCCAGATTGTAGAATGAAAGTGTTTGACTGTGGCCTTCAAAGACAAAAAGCTCCTGTGATGCATGATAAGTATGATCCTCCTTTGGTCAAGTCTGTACTATCAAAAACATCCACCAATACTAACTCTACCACTCTCAAATGAGTGCATTTGGCACTCATTAAATGCAAAAACTTGTACTACTGTAGAAACAGAGCAGTGCAGGATGTCGCCCTTTTTATATTTAATATAAAGTTAAATATATATTTTTTATATTCAGGTGATTAAATACTCACATAATCATAAGGCGTTCATCGATCAGAGGAACTTTACCCGGGAACTACGTGCGTTTCAACCGGTGGACCCAGGGTCTATATTTAGTTCAGGGGTAGATGATCTCCCCCTGAAAAGTCCCTGCTCGGAGGGTAGTACTTTTCAAAGCTTTTGGGGGGCAGGGCCTGCAATGCTGAACATGTCTTATTAACCGCAGTGTTTTTATTCCTCCCTCCGTCCACAATAACATCACACACATCTGTGATTCTCTTGATTTCTCTTTCTTTCATTAGTTTTTATTTGTTCTATCTTTTTTGTATGTGTGTGTACTTTTCAAAAGAAGAAGCTGTGATTCTCTTGATTTAGCAGCTTGTAACAGTAGTCTTCTCTCAGCCCACCGTGAATCTGTCTCTCCCGGTGTTCCGGTTTTAAAAGTGACCCTGTAAACTGGAGACCTTCAGCTGAACGTGTCAGTGTTTGTGGAGTTTACACAGCTGTTGAAACACAGAGGGAGTTCCTGGGAATGCAAACTAGTTTAGTTTTTATTAAGATTTCAAAATATCCTCATCAGATATTTAATGATCGTCTAAAGATGTTTATGAGGGATGCATCCGGCTGAAAGTCTCCAGTTAACAGGGTCGCTGTTTAAACCAAAACACCGTCCGATCTCTGCCACGGCTTTTTGAGTTCAAAAGGATTTTAAAGCCGTGTTGAAACGTCTTTGCTACTCGCGCTTATCTCCTCTCACGTGTTGATTCAGTGAATCCATCTGTGATGAAATATAGCACCATCTAAAACAGCACCAGCTGAGTCTCTTCATGCTAACAGGCTAACTGTTGTGTTGCTCATAATGATACCTGCCTGTCCGTCTGCTCCTACGGTGTCATCTGTGATGAATGGCATTCATCTTTGTTTTACTGCCCTCTACTGGTCTGGTGGTGTAGTGCATTTACTTTCTTTCCTCCATACGTCACTGGCCTGATTTACACAATCTACCCGGGACTTCAGCCCACGGTCGAAACGCAGACAACAATGGGGGCACAGGAACCTTTTAGTTCAGGGTAAAGTAGTTCTGGGGGCTAAAAGACCCCAGAACTCTTGGTCGAAATGCACCTTTTTTAAGAATATCATATTACATTTCTACCAAGTTTGTTCTGCTAAATGTCGCTAATTACCACAAAAACCTTGGATCATGGACCCAACAGCTTTACAAAGCGTTTTGGCTTCTTGCAGCTTCATGTTTTGGTTTTGTGTCTCAAAAACTTTTTAGCTTCTTATTTTCAGCAACGATTCGCTCAAAGAGCCAAGGAAAAATGTATTTTTTTGAGCTGAAATTGTATTAAATACTGCGCTGAGAGGCTAAAGACCCTGAACATGATGTGTATGTTTCTCTCTGTATAACTAATTGTTCACTTTGACATTAACTGTAACAGGTTAGTTTGTTGACATTTGGTTTACGTCGCCTTTTCAGCTCATGCTGCTGTCCCCAAGCACCAAAAAAATCAGTCACCACAGCTTTAAGACACGACTCTGAGATCGTATCATGTGGAAAGGATCCTCTGTATATTGAAAGGTAAGTATCTAAAGTTCAGCATCTCTGTAAGGTGAGATGGAGAATGACATCATGTCGTGTTTTTGACGTAAATCTCATCATTTTCACTTTTAAGAATTCCAGTTCATCAAAGAGAGTCAAAATGTGACTTGTGCTTTTGGAGTCATGGCACTGAGCCCTGTTAGGCGGTTTGTTAGTATTCAAAGGGTAACATTGAGCAGTATCGTGCTTGTAAAAGAGAATCGTACAAATCGACAGATCGCTTCTAAAACCTTGATTTGATCCCAACAACCACAGCACATGCGCCTGAACATGTTGCATATTCAAAAACAGTACATCAATAAATTCCTGCCGTCTTTATAATTGTGCAAAAACAAACAAAAAAAGCCGATCTGAGTTTTACACGTTGATGGCAGGAGGGAGGATCTCAGCAGTGAGATACCTTGAGGGATCTTCTCAGCAGGACCACGTGGACGGATTGGCGGAGGACGTCCCGGATGAATGTCATATTAATTTACTGCTTGTAAATCGGTTCCTGTGATTGCTTTCTCAGACGTCCTAAATAATGGTCGCAACAAGGTGAATCCCCCCGAGTCCAATAAAGCTAATGGCTTTTTCCTTTCAAATACATCCAATAAATAATGTGTCGTGATCTTTATTCCTATCAGTGCTGTTTGAGTATCTCCTGGAATTGTGGTTAATGACTTAGTAACTTAAGGAAAGGTTTGAAAAGAGGCAAACAACAACTGTAATATGAGCATTTCAAAGTTGAGCTATCAGGTCGTTTCTGCAAATATTCCCAAACCGCATGAAAGCAGCAAAGCATTGCTAGTATTAAAAACGTAATGAGAAACCGTCAGAACTTTTACCAGCTGGGTTAAAGCAGCCAGTCGACTTATTTACAGTTTGTGTACATGTGTTTGCTTGTTGCTGTTTATGCTTGTTTTCTCAGAGCCCCGCAGCTTAAGAAGTTTAGGAGCAGTTTGCGTGCGATACAGGTCGCGAGCGGGGCTGTGATGGGCTCTGATTGGCAGATGAGGGGGAGGTGTAGTTGTCATGGTTGTGGTTGTCCCGCGCTGCAAGCCTTTTGCCCTGCTCCTCCTTCATGAAGAGCTCCACCATGAGGATCTTCTCCTTGTGCATCTGCAGGCTGATGTCCTTGGGGATGTCCGGGATCAACCAGTCCACAAAGTCACTCATGAGCATCACCAGGTTCTGCACGGACCACAGGGAACAGAGAGCAGGGAACAAAGAGCAGAGCAGGGACTGGGTTATTAGATGTACACACATCCGAGACAGACTACAGTGAGTTACTTTTGTGGTGGTCATGTGACGTGTCATTAAATGACTTTTTACTTTGGTAAACATGTGACAGAGGTTTATCTACAGTGGTAGCAGAGGTAGAGATCCGTCTTCTAAAGCTACTGCTGTTACCAGACCAAGCAAGAGTGCAGCTTTAAATTTGATCAGTGTTCTGATCAAACAGCAGTGCTTAGTTAAACTTAGAGCCTTTTTAAATCACAGGAAGAGAATGTTTTGTTTCTTTTTTTAAAGGTTAAACAGTCTGACTCAGATAAAAGCATTCAGCAAAGCAGATGAGGCAGCTTTAGTGTTTTCCCTCTCTTTCATTATTGAACTACCAGAAACAAGCTTTTATTTAATTTTCCTGACAGGAGGAGGTCTCTAGCTGAAATACAAAATATAGAGTAAGTCAATGAAAGTGTCCGAGATTATTAATTCTAGATAAATAGATACAGAGACGACAGACTGAATCAAATTGAGGACTTAATTTGGCTTTTTGTTTATTAATGTGATATGACTTAAAATGTGATCGATTATAGATTCAGCTTTCACAGTCATGAGATTCTTACTGATATTTCTGATCTTAATTCAGAACCATAATTTGGCTTATTTCTTATACTTTTTCCATTCTGTGTTTTAACATGGAACTGTGCAATAAGCTATTAACACTGACTGTTATGTATGCTGTATTCTTATGGTATTACATTACTTCTTGGTTTCTAACTTGAAGTATTTATGACATACATTATGTATTAAACATACTGCATGAATCAAAATTATAATATAACATACATAGCACAGTCTTTGAGGCACTTATTCATCTTTAGAGGAGCTCCGTGCTCAAAAACTGATTCAAAACATAAACCAAAACAAACAAAATCACAATACAACACATGTATTTCCATTCTTTAAAGCATCTAAATTATTTATCACAGAACCAACAAGCTGGTGTACACTTCCTTTAAAGGTATCATAAGCTTTTGTTATTTTGTTTTTGCGTTTGGATAATTATAATAAACACAAGAGAGCATGTGCTTCTTCAGGCGACGCTGGACTCAGAGAGGGGTAAACAGAGCCGGTTCAGTGAACAGTGTTCAGTGTTTCAGTGTTCATTAGATGAACTACAGGGAGGAGCTGACAGCCACAGGCCGTGTTCAAGCTGTTTCTCCTCTGATGTTAACTTCTCACATTTACATCCTGCATTAGATTCTCATATGCTCATTCAGACCATAAAATCCATCAAATATGAGTCTTGTGTTTGCTGCTGTTTGCTCCACACATAAAATATGAACTACAGAAGTGAGAGCGATGTCTACATGAGTTAATGTGGGAGAACAAAGAATCTGTGTTTGACATCATTTCTGTTCCGAACCTGAAAGACGATGACGAACGTGAGGCGAGCAGCCAGAATGGCCCAAAACTCCTTTGAGAAATTATACCGCTCGTCGGACCACGGAGGCTCTCTGTAGTCCTTGTACCTGCAGACCAAAAAAAATTCAGTGAGAAATGTTCATCACTGCAGGATTTGACAGACATCTGAGTTCTCACTTATTACAGAAAGAGTCAAAGAAGCGCTATAATGATTCATATCATCTGAAAAATAAATGTCAAATCCACAAATAGTGAGTTAAACGAATATACAGGTAAAAAAAAAAAAAGATGTGGGTATCAAAAAATAAAATTAGGATTCATGCAAATTTCTGACAATACATTTCCATGACTTTCCTCCTCATTTAGGAACATTTTCTTGACAATACATGATCTAAAACATCTGTGAGACATACGTATACAAACCCATATCAATATTTTCAACAGTAGATGAAACCATCAGGTGACACCTTACCTGCATACATCTACATGGTAGCCCAGGTGCATGGGCTGGAGAGGCTCTGTGTTTGGCTGGAAGTCGCTGACGTTGAAGTAGGACAGGGTGTGATTGATGAAGCCGTGCATGGTGCCATTAGGGCTGTACGCGTACTGATAGACGAGCCGCGGGATGAAGTCAGAGGTGAAGGAGATGACAAAGGCCTGCAAAGCAGAGAGTTAACATCAAATCATCAGAATAAACCAGACCGTCTTCGAGGTTTCTATATTTACAGAACAAAAAGCCTCCAGTACTCCATCATTTCAATTATCCTGCTGTGAGTCAGAACATCTTTCTGACGTGTTTCTGTGCGAGTATCTGTACGCTGACTTTAAGGACTTACATTAACGATGACTGCTACTTTGCTGAGACCTCTCAGGAGGTTGTACCAGATACCTGCAAACAGAGAACAGTCATTAAGGTGGAAACAGCAACTGCAACTGCAGAAGATCAATAAGTACCCTGTGCAACCACTAGATGACACAACAGTCTATAAGAAGTGTAGAAAAATATCATCGAACTGGAGAAAGTATCACAGGAACACAGTGAACAACCTACATGATCAGTTAGGTTTGGATTAGATGTTGGCTTTGTGAAGATGCAGCATGAGAAGGGACGAACTGTCACCCTCTGAGAAGTCTAGACCTCTTCTTTAACTTACACTATTTGAAAAGTTTAAAAATATATCAAACTAGCAGAGTGATTTATCCTTTCATCCTCTGTAAAATCAATTATTGAGATTCTCCAGTTCCAGTCCGGATTAATGAAGTCTGCTCATAGGCTGGATGCTCCATGAGGTCTAAGCCTGTTTGCATTAACTCGTGATTGATTTTAAAATTGATTATTAACAATTACTTTTGAACTCCTGCATGGTCTGACCCTGAAGTCGCTCCTGTGCCACGTTCCACAAAGGTAATACAACTGGATGAACTACCAGTGCACCCAGCTCTGGATCATACAACTACCTCTATTATTTTTAAAATTCTTTCTAAACCTCAAAATTCTGCATTAAATCATTCCAATGTTGAAAAGCACAGCTAATGTGATGTAAAATACATTGAACTGCATGTCTGGAGCACTTAGAGATACTCTGACATCCACATTAAGTTAAAGGTTAGATCTATTACATTTAGAGAATTGCTCTTTAAACGCCTACAAGAGGCTGAATTTAAAATTTATTGTTTTTAAAACATTAGCCAAATTTCAGATGAGACTTGTCAACCTCTATAAATCTTAATATGAACCTTTAACTTTTAGATAAACAGGGCTTTGGATAGCGTCTAAGTCAGTAAGGATATGTAAGAGTTTGTGAAGTGGAGATGATAAGGTTTGTTCATTTTTTATTCAGAGAGGCCGCACACAGCGAGGTAAAGACCACATTTGATCAAAAGTAAAATCTTCTTTTTACATAAAAGCAATGCAGCTAAAAACATAAAGAGGGATAAACAGAGTTACATTTCAGTCGAGGTTATAAACACTTACCGATGTCTTTGGCTTTAGCTGCGATCGGCCTGCGCAGATCCATAACAAACTTCTTGGCGTCCAGGCGAATCTCGATGATGTTGTTCAGGAGGGCGAAAAGCGGAGCCAAAGGAAAAGAGGCCACAAACAGAGTCACCATCCCAAACTGGATGACTAAAGGAACAGACAGGAGGGCAAATGATCCCAAAGTTACAAGAGAAACACATCACTTCAAAAAGTCACAGTGAATGTGGACGCTACAGCACAGACATCAGTACATGAATGATGGACATTTGACAAAAGTTAATCAGCATACAAATGTGCCGTAAAAGTGAAAAACATCATATTATAAGAACATTTCAGACAAGATGAAGTTTGGAAAATCGAAGGTGTCCTCTTCAGCCCTTTCACATGCAGCACCTGCATGTGAAAGGGCTGAAGACATGACTAACATCAGTCTCAGCTACATTTATTTGTCACGTTGAAGCAGCTGTTAAAACTAAACAAGAATAAATTGCATTAATATTTGACAGTTTGTGACAAACATGAAACACAAACCAGAAATATATATGCAGACAAGAGAAAAGAAAGAAAAAGAAAAAAAAACAAAACTAAACGTCCAGCACTCAACCTTTCATAACCTTGAAAAACGAAGGTTTTATCACACAGAACAGCATGTTTCAGAGTGAGAGCTCTCTTTACCTACACTGACCTCAGAAGTGGTTCAGGCTCTCAGTTGGAGCAGTAATCCAGAAACAAAGTAATTACTACAGAGCGTCTGATTATGGATTCATTATCTGTGCACATTAAAGCCCTCTGGTACCACTAACGAGCCCTCTTTTAATTGTGTTTTTTAATCTTATAATTGCTTCCTGCAGATTTGTTTTGGGGTTGCGAGGTCCTGAACATTCGCTCATTGTTGTTTGAAGTAAGGATCCTTCATATGGCTTCAGTGCGTTGATAAGTGAAGTTGCTAAACTGTGCAGGTTATTACACTTTAAATGTCACAGTCTGCACACCGACACGTTGAGTCATCAGAGGTGTTTCTCTGTGAGGGGATATTTGATTTGATGATTAACACAGTCGTCCTAATGAAGGTTCTAAACACTCATCAGTCAGAACAACACAAGTGATTAAACGGTGAGGCAAATATTACTCTTTTATTTGTGTTTTAGTTTCAAGCAGCTTTCTCCAGCAGCTAGGCTCAATCCATAGACTGAATGAAACATGTCACAGTTTCAGGGAGGTCACCTTTTGGTTTCTGAGGAGGCGTTTTGAAGCCAAATGATGGGAATCGCCATTTTGGAAATGCTAACTTACAATAAACCTATAAACAGGTAAATAAGTAGAGCAAAGTTAGAGCTTTTAGCCTCTTGGCAAACAGCAATGACGTTGCATAACTATCCATACATTTACTATCTTCCTAGCTATGCGAATGTATGGATACCTTTTAACCTTTGTACTGTCAAAATGAACAACTATTAAAAAATTAATCTCCTTACATGAATACAGAAATAAGCCTGAGAGTGCCAGGCTGTTTATTTCTGTTGCAAAAATGGGCAATCCCACACAAGTGTTGAAGGAGTTCTTTTATTTAATGGTTACATTTTTCAACCCTGGAGGGTGATGTTTGGCTTAAGTTTTGTCTACTGTTTAGCATCAAATATGTGGAAAGTAGGTTGAAAAGAAATAGCTGCCTACCTCTGCTGGAAATGACATTCATGAGAGCTAAATCTCCTGTCCACTAAACCAGAGACTCTTAACCTTCACGAGTCTCAAACCCTGAGAGTCATTTCAGAGTTGTTCACAGCCCTGCCTGTGTAGCCACAGTGCTGCCTGTGAGTGAATGCCATGATGGCACAGTCCAACATCTGTGGCCATCAAGCAGCATGAAAACATATAGGCCCAATCTCAATGTCCTCCCTGAGCCCTGAGCCCTTCTTGACTTAATTGACATCACCTGTAAAGTGATTGAGGGCAGGAGGCTGTAAGGGCTCAAACTGTAGAACTGGAATGGGACAGCACTTTGGCCCTTCTCACGTGACCTGCATGACGTCAACAGCTCACCTTAGCGATGTTAGAATTTTTTGTTGCACAATTTTTACTTTCCTCAAATATAAGGCGCTTAAGGGACTGATGTGATCCAGGCTCTTACCATACAGACTGCTTAACCACAACATTTAAAATATATAAATAGGCTATATAACTATACATTTATAAATTATGCTGTATACACATATGTGTGAAGATAAAAAGATTAAGGAGGTTTTCTATATTCATACTTACAGGCAAACTTTTTTACCTGTACATTTCATTGCAACTTTCATCCTTCTTTTTTACACACTTGATGATTTGGCACTGGGACAGCCCTAAGCCCTCACGGACTGAGTGGGAACATCAAAGTCAGTGAGTGCTTGAGGGTGGACATTGAGGTTGGGCCATATAGTCACTGATACAGGCCATGTAATGCACACAACATTATCCAGTGGAAAATGTGTTTTTTCTTTATTCCTAATATGTATTTTTTTAATCCACAACTGTCAGGCCACTACAAGAACTTATCTCACAATCTGAACCATGAGGTTGAGGATCACCAAAACAACGAGCTAACAGAGGCTCAAAGACTCTGAAGAGTTTTCAGGCTGTTGAAAGCGTCACTGCTGTACGAGTGACCTTTTTTTACATTACAAGCCGTCGTTTGGTCAATTATCAAAATCAAAAGATAACAGGAGCAGCTTTAAGGTTAATTATCATTGACATCCTCGACCGGTGAATACATGTGTTCATCACCGTTTATCATTGGTTGAAGTAATGAGGAAGTGAATTAATCAATACTCGTTACTTTGAAAGGTGAAAGGATCAATATCACATGAGCTGTATCGGAAATCCTCTGATGATGGGTTTAACTCCAATTCAAGGTTCACATATTTCACACACGCACACGCGCAAAATTACAACTTGGGGAATATTTGAGCCCCTTCCACCTCTGTGTTTTTTAGTTTGTAGTTTATGTTTTCAATGTATGTCTAAATATGAATCAAATTGTGATTTGGTGCAAAAAGTTTGTCATGAAGCTTCCTTGCCAATAAAGCAATTAATCTTTACTAGTATAAAAAACATTTGACTTATCTGATCAACGGTAAGTGTCCACACGTGTGAATGGATCTGTTTTGCAGTAGGCCTCTGTTTAGAAGCTCTGCTGTTGATGGATACCAGTTTTACCAAATCGTTTATAACTACAGTATCTCACAAAAGTGAGCACACCCCTCACATTTCTTCTAAAGATGATGCACAAGAAAGTCTGCAAACAATCTGCTAAAGACAGCAGACTAAGGACATGGATTACTGGAACCATGTCTTGTGGTCTGATGAGACCGAGATAAACTTATTTGGTTCAGATGGTGTCAAGCGTGTGTGGCAACCAGGTGAGGAGTACAAAGACAAGTGTGTCTTGCCTACAGTCAAGCATGGTGGTGGGAGTGTCATGGTCTGGGGCTGCATGGGTCCTGCCAGCACTAAGGAGCTACAGTTAATTGAGGGAACCATGAATGCCAACATGTACTGTGACATACTGAAGCAGAGCATGACCCCCCCCCCCCCCTCTTTGGGAACTGGGCCGTAGGGCAGTATTCTAACATGATAACGACCCCAAACACACCTCCAAGACGGCCACTGCCTTGCTGAAGAAGCTGAGGGTGAAGGTGATGGAGTGGCCAAGCATGTCTCCAGACCTAAACCCTATTGAGCATCTGTGGGGCCTCCTCAAACAGAAGGTGGAGTAGCGCAAGGTCTCTAACATCCACCACCTCCTTGATGTCATCATGGAGGAGTGGAAGAGGGTTACATTGGCAACCTGTGAAGCTCTGGTGAACTCCATGCCCAAGAGGGTTAAGGCAGCGCTGGAAAATAATGGTGGCCACACAAAATATTGACACTTTGGGCCCAATTTGGACATTTTCACTTAGGGGTGTACTCACTTGTTGCCAGTGGTTTAGACATTAAAGGCTGTGTGTTGAGTTATTGTGAGGGGACAGTAAATTTACACTGTTATACAAGCTGTACACTGACTACCTAACATTATATCAAAGTGTCATTTATTCAGTGATGTCCCATGAAAAGATATAATTAAATATGTGCAGAAATGCGAGGGATGTACTCACTTTTGTGAGATACTGTAAATGTAAAGTGTGGGCTACAATAAAACATGGTTCACATGGTGCTAGGGAGTACTTACAATTTAAGAAAGTCTGAAGAGCTGAGACTCACTCACAGCTGAAATGTTCGATACTTTCAAAGGCTTAATATTGATCAAAGAGATAAAGAATTAAGACTGTTAAGCATGAGGTAGCTTTAATACTCTCTCAGGAGTATTGAGATGTTTGGTAACAGGATAATAAGCCTCTTTCCCTCAACTGGGACGCACAGATCAACTGCTTAATAATGCAGACCTCAAAAGAGAAATTACCCGAATGCAATAACCATAATCTCTGAGCAGCTGCATTAAAACCCAGACGCTCTAATTTATGTATCTTTAGTTAACACACATTCAAGCACAGAGACCTCTAGTGCACGTGATGCATGATAAAGCTCGTGTTGACATCCTGCTTTGTTATAAACTGGGTTTTCTTGAAGGTCAAAGCACTGTACGTCAGCATGTACGTTAGTTTGCATTTCTGCCATGATTATCAGCAGAATGTGTACGCTAATTTCCTACATGGTGCTGAAGGAGCTGACATTTGCAGGGTCAGTTTGAGGTCTGACATTAAGAAGGAGCGGAGAATCAGTGGCAGTGTGAGTAAGAAGCCGTTACAGCAACCGAGCACTAATGTGGTTGTTTCGGTGGTGGCAGCTATTATGTGTTTGACCTGAATGTGACTTTCCTGCAAAGGTTAGAGAGGTTAAAGACAACACTTTCTAGGACCATATAGGGGGGAAGGATCTATTCTGCCAGAACACACCAGGCAATGCATGCTGGAAGAGCAGATGCAACAAGGAAGCTTTGCATTCAGACTCACTCATCTCCATGTATTCCGGGCTGAGGCCGACAAATGGACCTAGGATGTGGTCTTTCTCGTGGCGATGCATCGATTTGTTCAGCTCCTCCTGCTCCTTTGAATCCAAGTCTGACTTCCTTTGCCGCATCATTTTCTTCAGCTTTCTGCACGTAAAGACAAGCAGTGTTGGAGATAGCACATGATTAGAGCCTTAGAAACACTGGATACTGGATAAAAACAAAGCAGAAACAGACATTTTTTGATACATTTATGTCAGACACACCGGAAATTTCCGACCCGATTCACTTTATATGTGTTTCAGGGTTAAAAATGACTGTACTGGGGAAAACCTTTACAGCTTCTCCACAAAACACAAAGTGTGGGGTCATGGCGGCTTATAAAATTTGATGTCTGACTAAAAGACTGTTTTAGCCATTTGCAGGGGTTTTCTTCTTTGAGGTTAATCCAATCTACATCAAAATTTTTGTACCCCTTGAAGACATTTGGAGAATGACATTTTCTTAAGTTTTTCATCTTGTGTACAATATCTGTGTAACATTGTATTTTAAAACCCAGTAATTGCTGTGACTGTTAGAGACTCCTAGCCAACAAGTCAAGTCAGTCACGTCCTTAATTGGGCAAAACCGTTAATCTTAATATCTTCTGAACTGTCGCGTTACAAACCTACAGTACAGTGTAAGCCGATAGAGGAACTAACTATTAAGACTGAAGCCGTTTTTTGAACCAGACTGTAAACATTTTTATTTCTGCTGGAAAGATCGTCTTCTTTGAATGGGTGTGTATGTGGTTTCCGGTGTTTTAGCAGCCAGCCTCAAGTGGACGCTCAATGATTCGCAGTTTATAACACTTCCCCATGGGCTTCATATTTTGAGACCGGAGGTTGCCGCTTGCTTGCGCCATACCCAAACATGCACCACACTTAACGTGGGCGAAGGTGCGAGGACCCATTCTCATTTACTTTGAGTGTTTGTCTTGTGTTTCATTCCATCCCTGGGATTTTTGTTTTAGGGGATGTTAACACCACCTCACTCAAGATTTCATTTGAGTGGCAGGTTCCTGATGTCTTTGAGTGTTAGAGCCTTTCGCCAAATAATCAGCCAATAAATCAGCCAATAAATCATAGTGACATGAGTTCCTACGTTTTCAGAGCTACAGTGCTTTTTACCCTGGGCAGCTCAGACGTGAGGGAGACAGAAAATCACACTGAACGAAATTAAATGAGCGCCTATTTACTCATGGTTCTGTTCTGTTCTTTAAAATGTTGACTTGAGAAGATGTAAAGATGTGCAGGGAGAACATTTTATAGTGCGGATTTGGCTTAAGTGACAAACAGGTGCAGCTTTAAACTAAAGCACATGAACTAGTTCATGTTTTGGACCGCTTGGTTAAAATGGTAAAAGTATGGATATGAATCAGTTCATTTTAAGCTTTGTGAACTTTCAGGACACGGGTAGGTTGTGTGTTAGTGTGTGGTTTCTGACACAGCCTCGATCTTCCTGGGGGATTTGTCCTCTCAGTGGTTCTTGTGGATTGTTGATGCAGACCATCTGCTGCCGTGGACCTGCCTGACTCCAACCATTGCTGCTGCAAGTTTCCCTGTTTGTCTGTTATCATTTTTATCTTTCTATCTCTTCTTCTATCCCACATCGCTTCATCCAGATGTACCAGTAACTCTGGCTCTGCTCAAGGTTTCTGCCTTGTTTTTTCTCATCGCTGTTACCAACTGTTACAAAGTGTTTGGCTCCTGGTGGATTGATGTCTGGTCTCTCTAAATAATTCAACTCAGAGTATACTACTACACTGGAAAAAATGCCCCTCCAAAAACTTATTTCAAGGAACTTTTACTTAGAAATAAGCAAATAAAATCTGCCAATAGAAGAAGTGAAAATGTGCTTGGTAAGATTTCTTAAAAATAAGATAGAAAAACTGTGATCTTAAAATTAGCTGTGAAAACTTATTTGAATCAATATTGTACCAGTATTTTAAAGCTTAGTGTCTCAGAATAAGACAGGAATGATAACAATTAGTATTTTTTCACTCAAAAAAAGATTTCTGCACTAATACATTTCATGTCAACTTCTTCATTTGAGATATATTCACCTTCATTTGAGTTGTGTTATAGCAGCACTTCTCTAGGTTTAAGACCATCTTGTACTTGAAATAAGATGACAAAGTTTAATTGTCTCATTTTGAGATATAATGTCTTCTCATAGTGAGCTGGATATACTAATATTCAGTCATGTTGTTTTTTAGGATAAGCCAGCTATGCTCTAAAGGAGGTGTGTCATTGTGTGCATGTAGTTTGAGGAGGAATATTTTGATCTGATTTAGAAGAAACAGTGTCTGAAAACTGTAACCCACCCTTAAAAACAACAACTTCTCTTTCTTTCTTTCTTTCTTTCTTTCTTTCTTTCTTTCTTTCTTTCTTTCTTTTATCAATGGAGCTGTTTTCTGATAGATTCTCCAATAAAATACATTTACTTAAATCAAGTAAAGTGTTTGTCTTAAATCAAGATTATCCATCTTCTACAAATAAGATCTCAGCTTGAAAAATGTCTGAAATGTTAAATAAACCTTGTTTCTTCTAAATTACAACTCAAAACAAGATCATTTCAAGATTGTTTGACTGAACAAGATATTTAAGATGTCTTAAAACAAGTCCCTCTATCTTGCTCAAATGTTACTTGTTAAGTAAATGTATCTTAAATCAAGTGGGAGAAGACATTTAGACTAAAAATGAGACAATTTCACTTGGTAAGATTTTGAGTTTTTGCGGTGCATAATAGACCTGCTCTTTTTTTACTCTATGAGTCAGAACTAATTGACTGATTGATACCTTACTTTGGATTTATATTAGGTTGATAAATTAGAGTTAGGCAGTTTTGGTTGTAAGGAGCAGGAACTTAAGATCAAGTACAGTAATGAAGAAACAACTAGGTGTGTCCATTATTTCTTCTATACGCTGCTGTTACCTATTCTGAACTGCTTTTTAGTTCACATGTGTGGCTCCTCTATGTGTGAATGTCACAGACAGCATGTCTCACAGCGTGTGTGTTCTGTACTCACGGTATGCCGATCTCAAACAGGTTGTTCTGGATGAGCTGTTTCCCCAGCATGGTGATGCACAACTGGATGCACAGCTCCATGAGGCAGCCTGCGTGGGCACACTGGAGGGAGAGAAGGAACAGCGTCAGAGAGAATGCAGATTAAGGAGTGTTACAGGAAGATGGGGAATTAACTGGGTTGGTTGCACTGGGTGTGGAAATAAAGGTACGAGTGACAGGACCAGACCCTCATCAAAAACACATGTAAGAACATCTCTACACATCAATGGTGTCATCAATGAACACAATCAATCTAATCTGACCTCTGATCAAACTGTGGAGACATGGACTGACTCAGCTGGTCTTTGGTGACATTTACAAATCTTTAGCATGAATCTTTAGATGACTCAGAGATTATTGTTCATTACCTCCTCCATTCTGTACGACCCAACGACGTACAAATACTCTCCAGGCCGCCCAACAAGTCTGTCAATCAAACACAACATCACAGTGCACATGTGAGATCAGGGAGGGAGGGAGAGACAACAGATGCAAGTATCTGAATCACTGAAACCTCAAAACGTTAAATGAACAATATATAAAAAGAATGAGAAGGGATTTTTTTGTTTTACCTTCCCCTGAAGAAAGCCAAATAGACAATGGGTGTGAAGGCATTGACAAACTTCAAAATAAAAGTCTTGAAGATGAGGCGCTCTTCAAAGCTCTTGTCCGTCTTTGGGACCTCTGCAAAAGAGACGACATCTGATGTCATTATCGCACATACATGATGACTCCTCCAGCAGCATCCCTTTGAAGAGTGCAATGGAGGAACAACAGCATGACAGACAGTTAATACCAAACTTGAGTCTCTGAATGACCACAGACTACATAACCTACTGTGATTATGAAGCAATAGAACAGAAGGGCAGTTTAACGCCTGTCAGCCACTCAGAGAGACCCGCTGCTCTCAGTGATGTTAACACACTTTTAAACAGTACCGTTAAATAATGATCAAACCTGCTCCTCTGCTCTCTCACACACGTCTCTCTGCCCTGGGATTATATTGAAGAATGTGAGCTGATGCATACTTTTACTTTCTATCACTGTGTGACAGTTTGTTGATTTTACACATGACAAAGGGAGGCCTCAACATGTGAGTCAAGGTAAAACATAAGCTTCATACAGCTTTATGTAGCATGGTGTGGTACTGAAATATATGAAAAGAGTAGTAATAGTAGTCAATCCTCTACCTTTATTAGCAACATTAATCTATGGTGATACCAGTCTCAGTAAGCTGTATTATTGACTCAGTTTGTAATTAGTACATGGAAACATTTTTACTTTTTCTCCTTCCAAAAATGTTCAGTCATACTTCATATAATAATAATAATAATAATAATAATAATAATAATAATAATAATAATAATAAGTATTATTAATTTTTTATTATAATTTGAATTAATAAAAATATTAATAAAAGAATAACAAAACAATAATAATAATAATAATAATAATAATAAGTATTATTATTATTATTATTATTTGAATTATTATTATTAATAATAATACAAATAATAATAATAGTATATATTATTATCATTATTATTATTATTGTTGTCATTGTTGCTGTTATTATTATTATTATTATTATTATTATTATTATTATTATTGCCATTGTTGCTGTTATTATTTTCATTATTATTATTATTATTATTATTATTATTTTTTTTTAATTTTTTTTTTTTTTTTAGTAGTAGTAGTAGTAGTAGTAGCAATATTGTTGCCTTTGTTTTTGTTGTTGTTGTTGTTGTTGTTATCTAAAACTGAAAATGCAGTGTAAACATTTTTTAATGTGACAGCTTCGGTCTGATGTGGTTTTTCCCAAAAATGCTCAAGCACCTTTTTTTTTTAATTGAGAGAACTACATCCTCTCCTTCTCCCTCTTTAAAAAAAACCCATTAACCTATGAATTTAGCACTTGACAGATGTTACCATAAACCCAAAACAAAGGCACTGTGAGGAGTTTTCATGTTTTATTGACTCAGTTAATTTGGATGTTATCTGTCGTGTTATTCTTGGATGAAGACTGCATTTCCCATGAGCACCATAACCCCCTGCGGTAAAGATGTGACTCTTGTAGCGTTGCAGAACCAAATAAATGAACGCAGATCTTCTTTTTAATCCTACTTTTCTTTGTTCAAGACAACAGGATGCAGAGTGATGAGGTCATGTATTGAATACAACAACCAAACTTTAAAAACAGACATAACAGTTTAATGTTACGCATTACAGCCCCAGTGTCCTGATAAATGTCAGAATAACACAAATATGAACACGGTTTAACTCTTTGGTCCTCAAAGAGCAGTGTAGCATTCACACGCTGGTGTATGGGTTAATGGGTGACCCGTTTAGTTGTGAACTCTTAATCATATGAGTCAGCAGTGGTTGTTGTAGTTGCAGGGTGAGGTAAGAGCTGTTTTAATGTCATTAATCCTCATCGGTATGTTGATGAGTTAGAATCAAATGTAATGACAAATTAAGCAACACGTTCCTCACTTCTTTAGTTGATACATGTGAAAATAAACTTTGTATATCATTCTGAACCGTGGAGCTAAACATCAGAGTTACTGAAATAAAGTATTTCTGATTCTGTATGATCACAGTTAGTTGTGCTCTTTTCCAACCTGAAAACTGGTTGGTCATTTAGCTTAGATAACCACGTGTTTCAAATCCTTCCTTACAGTTCAGACATGTAAGAAAAAATGACCAGTCCTGACCAGAGATGGTTAACAGCAAAGTGAGCCTCACCCAGTTTGGTGAGCCAGCGGGCGATGGAGCCGTAGATCTCATCTAAGATGATGATGACAATGAGGTTGATGATGGCGGCGGTGGTTTTGACGGTGGCTCTGATGTTGGAGCGGGCTGCAGGGTAGCTGCTTATGTGCAGAGCTGCCTTGATGCTGATACGGTACAGGATGACCCCGAAGACGATGGCGAACGTCACAGCGATCTGAAGGTGAGGGGGAGAGAAGAGGGACACTGTGTACCATGACAGAATAAGAAAGATGAAGCTTTCAAGAGTGTCTGCAGGTGACTCTGAAAGGATTGTTTTTTAAGCTTTTGTTTTTAAGCTTGATAGTTTTATGTCCAAAGTGTTTACATTTCAAACTTTATTGAACATACTTGAACAACTAGATATATAACATAAGCTCAGAAGGCCCAACATACTGAGGTCCAGTCCAGAGAGAGCCTCAATCTAGGATAGTGGACACACATGCTTAAAGGTGATTTACACAGAGGGAATAGTAAATACAGCTGTTCTGATCTGCATCATTACATACCTAAGCCTCTATTTACTACGTTAAGGCATCTGTGTACATAGCAACAACCCCTGACAGCACAATAGTTTTGTAAACTTCATCCAAACCCGACAAGTGCAGACACATCAGGGTGTGTCTTTGTGTGTATGCTGCTAATCCTGTAACCTCAGAGGAGTGTTGATGTGTTTCCAGAGACTCTTCTGCTTGGCTTGATACAAATCATGTCATCTGAGATGATTTATACTTCACTTGTGAGAGAGCCTGAGAAGCACTTTTATTTCTCACTGAAGAAGGCAAACTCAGAATAATGCAGAATAATCTACATTTACAAACAAACAAAAAACATCTTGATTTTGTTTGTGCTTGAAACAAACTTTGTACATCTATGCTCTTTCTACACCACCAAGCTTTACATAAAGTTGTCTTGTTCTGTTGTTGTATAAACAGTGCTTGGATTCTAGCTTCCTATCTTAATTGAAAGCAGTTTCTAATTGATTATGAAATAGGAATTATTTTTATCTCCTAATTGGGTTAGCTTTGAATATTTGCAATTATGCAGAGTTGTAAACAAAGTTATAAACAGACTCAGTTTGACCAAACATTGCACTTTGTGGAAGGAGGACAGCCTCATTAGAGTTCAAACTTTAGCTTCAAACATGCTGATTTAACACAAAAACCACAGCTGCAACCTTACATGACTTCAGCTTTAAGTTCTAAGAGGCAACTTCAATAAGAAAGTTGAACTGGAGGATAAAAATATAAAAATAAAATAAATGTATTAATTAATTAAAGGTGACATATCATGCAAAATGGACTTTTTAATGGTTCTCTACCTGAAATATGTGTCCCTGTCTACAAACCCCCCGAGAATGAAAAAAATCCATTCTGCCCCTGTTCTGATTTCTCCACCTTTCTGTAAATGTGTGTGAAACCAGCCGTTTCAGACTTCCGTGTTTTTGTTACGTAACAACAATATCCGGTCTGTCACGGAGTCAGAGCTCAGAGCTTGTTCAGCCCATAGACTGTATAAAATACAACTCAACCCCTCCTCCGTTTTTCATTTCCTGCACACATGTGTGGTAACAAGGAGCTTAGGAGGGAGGCATGCTAGTTGTAGGCTGTCTTAATGAACACAAAGGTCGGTTTGACTCCCCACGTCTGCAGATTTGAAGATCTAGTGGATGATTTTTATTTATCATAGAAAGTGCTAGCGCTAGTTAGCATAGCTACATAGCTACATGTTGGTAGCTGTGTACCAAGACACACGTCTACATACTGACAAATAAAACAACAAGTAACACTAAATCTGTGACCAATGGTTCAGAAAGGTCCTGCTGCAGGCGCCTCTCCATCAGGACCAGATTCTGGATCAGATTCAGAGGGTTGAAGTAACGCGATCTCTGAGCAGCCGTATATATTCAGCCAACATGTAAACATTAGATCAACGTGCCAGAGAGCCGAGGGCACATCCACTTCCTGAGGGGGCGTGGTCAGAGAGAAAACAGAGTGTTCTGAGGAGGACTGAAAAAGAGGGTTTTTCAGGCAGACCAAAATCTGATTTCAAAGTGTTTTTTTGAGCTTAAACTTTAAAGACATGTTTTGGGGACCTCTTAGACCAATATATATTGATGAAAAAAGCGCGATATGTCCCCTTTAAGACATTTAAAAAACATATTCTGCAAAAGAACAAGTAGATATACAAATCATAAGAAAAAACAATGGAACAATAACAAAATGAAAATAAATATAAAAATATAATTACAATTAAATTAAATAAAAAGAGTAAGAACTGAAAAATAAACTGAAGAACAGGAGATCTCTAGGTGATGGAGCCGTGCATGTTTGTTGTTGTTTTGCTCGGCCAAATCTTGAATGCATAGTAGCTAATTGTGCAAAGGCATAAATCTGTGTTTTCTTTTTGGCATATTTTCTGTTGTTGGGTCAAAGAGAAATTATGAGATGTAACCCTGCTCTCCCTCTCTTTTGTGTTGTCTGAGTCTGGAGTTGATACAGGGAACTCAGATTTACATATTTTTCCTCCAAATGTCAAACATGCATTAGAAATAGAAAGGCTGATGATGTAAGACTGCAGGGGGGGGGGGGGGACTCACCATGAAGCACATCATGATCAAAGTGGTCAGGTAAGCTGGCATTCTGTCCGTACATGTCAGCTTCACTTTCTCCCCCTGAAACACACACAGACACAGACAGACATGCACACAGGTTAGTGTAAGGTAATGTGTAGATCATAGGGCACAAAACATGATTGAAACAAGAACATCATCCTCTGCTGTCCAGATCTGGGAGTGTGTTGATGTGTGTGTCACAGCCTCACATTTGTCTGTCAGCAGCAGACCTCTCATGCTCTGGGCACACAGATGCACACAGCACCCACATCAAAAACATATACACAGACGAGCACACGGACACACACATTATGGGGCTGCAGCGGAGCACAGCTAATTCTGCCCTAAGCGATCATGTCACATTCAAGTCTGCTGAGAATTGGGTCAGAGAGCTGAGGCGACTGTGTGTGTGTGTGTGTGTCTGTGTGTGTGTGTGTGTGTGTGTGTGTGTGTCCATCCTCTGGTGTAAAAGAAGATGTGACCTTGGTACAAGACAAAAAGCGAAAGGGTAATAATCTCAGTGAACATGCCTGACTCAGAGCCTCGTCTGAAGGACGTCAGGTCACGTCAGATCTATCTACTCAAACATGCTTCAATTTTTCAACACACAATTTTTACAACTCCTACAATGAGATAAAAGGAAACGAGCTGCACTATATTTATGATTAACTATAGCTTCATCCAAATTATCCCAAGATGCAATGCAGCATGACCGCAACACAGCTGTGGTGCTGTATGACAAGTGTAGGGCATAATATTGTGTCTGTTGAAGTAAGTTTTCAGCTCTCACTATTTTTTTAATTGCATAATGACACAACCCATAGCCCACACCATGTGTTGTTAATAAATACATTGTATTATCTGCTGAAGTGGAAGCCCTAAGCTGAAATAACAAACTCTACACACATTACTGTGTGTCTTATAACTTGTATTCATCTGACCTTGTCAACGCTATCTTGTTTTTATCTTTTCCTTCCACTCTTACATATTTTATTAGTTTTACTGTATTGATTTATTTTATTTTTAAGTATTTTATCTGTAACCATGCCTTTTATAATTTTACCATTGCTGTTGTTTTCTGTCTCTCTGATTATTTTGTGAAGCACTCTTGGCTGCATGTTTATATATATGAAAGGTGCTATATAAATAAAGTTGAGTTGAGTTTACTTTAAAGAATAATTTACTTTATCGCTTGAAGTGTAAAAATAATGTTACATCAACCCAAAATATGAAAAGATTACCATTCATTTATTTTGATGAATGAGCAAGTGCATAACTGCTAACTTAAACTGCAAAATAACTTGAATATTATGGGACGCCGTTTGTAAAATTGTGCACATTGAAAATAACATCAACAATTCTCCACATCTAAATCCAAAACCACGACAGTCTGTGGTATGGAGTTGCTTTGCTAAGTCTGTATCGCTTTATCCTGCTTTTATTTTGGTATTTCCACTAGGCAGCAGTGTGAATTTGCATATTAGCTAAATATTTAGGATCGCAGAGCAACATTTAACATTTAGGTTTAACATTTAGATTTGGATTCAACATTTAAGTTAAACATTTAGATTTGTATTCAACATTTAGGTTAAACATTTTGATTTATATTTCACATGTATATTTAACATTTATATTTAACCATCAACATTTATATTTAAATTTTAACATTTAGATATATATTTAACATTTATATTTAACCATCAACATTTATATTTAAATTTTAACATTTAGATATATATTTAACATTTATATTTAACATTTATATTTAACCATCAACATTTATATTTAAATTTTAACATTTAGATATATATTTAACATTTATATTTAACATTTATATTTAACCATCAACATTTATATTCAAATTTTAACATTTAGATATATATTTAACATTTATATTTAACATTCAACATTCAGATTTATATTCAACATTTAGACTGAACATTTTGATTTATATTTAACTTTTATATTTCACATTTAACATTTAGATTTAACAATCAACATTTAAATTTAACTTTTAACATTTAGATTTATATTTAACATTTAAAATTTAAATTTATATATAACATTTTGATTAAACAGTGATTGTAACTTGAATATATATTTTTCACAACAAAATGAAATGTGAAGAAGATCACAAATATTGATCTAAAAGTTATAAAAAGTGACTTTATAAAATTCACACAATGTGTTTCTGACTTTTTGGAGCTAAATGTGACAACTGTTGCTGTTATTTTCAGTTTGCACAACTTTACAAACGGCGCCTGTTGTTTCACCTTTACCTTTGGGGTTGAATGTTCCTGTCTCATCGTCTTCTGCATGACCTTGAACTCGTACTCCGCTCGGTTGTGGTCCTGCAAGAAAAGAGAACAGTTCACATGCTGCAGCTAGAAACATGATGACATGACTACATGTTAGTTAGAAGGAAGGAAGACGTAGCTCATTAAACAGTGTGCATGAGGTTTGAGAAAACCTAGTTGGTTTAAATCTGTGTGCAATGCTCTGTGCATGAAAAGAGACACAAATGATCGACACACCATGAAAGGATCGAGAGGAGCAGGTCATCCAAAAAGCAAACATTTATGAGATTGAAGTCAGGATCTTAGTCTGCAGTTAGCACATGTGATATTTTGTAGAAGGGCAGCCAGCCGTCTGCCCTTAAACGAGGAGAGTAGAGAGTCTTGTGGAGCTGTATTTTAACATAGGTTTCATAAATACCTGAATACTTGTCTTTTAGGACATCAGCACTTTACTGTCATCAATATCAGGACTCTGAATAGATTTAGCCAAGTACACTGGTTTGTTTAAAAGCACTCATTACCACAGAGAACAATAATGTGAACTCACTGGGGATCATTTTATCCACATTGCAATAGTGAGCCTGTAGGGTCTGTTAGATCAGGGTTACTTAATGGATTTATATCAAACACTAACTTTGAAAGCTCAGCATTGAGAAAACTGAGCTGCCTTTAGCCTCTGGTCTGAACACTATCAGTCCATCCTAACCTGTCTTTGCTTGTAAAGCCTGATATCCATCTGACTGGGTGAGAGGGAAACTGTGAGTGTCACAAACTGCAGTGTTTACCTTCCTGAAAGCAGCTCTAATCTCTCTGACACTCAAACCTTCACGATGATTTAATGTCAAATAATCCTTTCATGGTGAGTAAAACAAGATTAACACTTTAGTCCTGATGTTACTGACAGTCAGAGGTGTGTGTGAGTGTACAGAATGTGTACCAATATGTAACAGAAGTGCAGTCCTTAGAAAGCCAAGAAGAGTAGAAGAAGGGGGACATGGAGGAAACTGCATCACAAAAAAAAAAAGCTGAGGGTTAGATGCTCTTTCAGCCTGAGGGTCTGTGTGTCCAGAGAGCGTTCAGAAAAACAGACAGAGTGAAAACAGACCCAACAAAGACAACACTCTTGGTAAACCTAGGCTCTCAGACTCTCCAGTCAACGAACCTCAGATCACAGAATTATTCAAAACCTGTTTTATATCATTTTAAATTCAAAGCAATAATATTCTAATGATCAGAAACTGTACCACAGAGCTTTCTGAATACTTTACTCTACATGTTATCACTTTCCTATGGTCGCTCTGAATGATGTCATCAACAAACAGCTGTTAACACATCAGCAGACACAGAGTAACACAGACTCTGAGTCATGTTGGAACTACCCAATAACAGGTACAGGTGTAGCTTAGGCCTAAAATAAGCCAGAGGTCACATGACCATTTACTAGTACTGCTACATATTAAGTGCTGTATTAATAAGTGTATATATTCATCTTCTTATTTAAACCCATTAGACACACTCTTATTTCAAACTTAACCACTGAGGTGTGAATATGGATCAGTCACCCTTCATCTCTGATCTGCCTGAGGCCTGTACTACAAACTGAAGCTTGTTATCAACCAGTTCTGAGGTAGTGAGGTTTATGGAGAAGCATATTTTCAAGCTCTTGTGAAATGTATTGGTTTGACATGCCTCTGTCTTCTTGCCAACGTGTCCATGTGGGCCCAATAAGGGCTAAAAGTGAGCTGTGTGAACTATTTGGGGCATGCATGGCTCTTTATAGATGTGTGTGGATGTTTGAACAGGAAGGACGAAATCAGGAAGAAAGGGTCCCCTTTGATTGATCTTGTATTGGCCCATCGCTTGTCAAGCTATAATGTTAAAGGTGATCAACAAGAGCTGGAATATTATGCTTGTAAGTATACATGATTTAAGTAAAAGAATACAACATTCTAAATGAATCAAAACCTCCACCAGGATTTTATGTCTCAGTGCTGCAGCGCGTCAATAAGTCAGAACTCTGTTGTAGCTTGCTAGCACTGGTATGCCACTCGACTCGCCAGAGGATTTTTGTTACAGGGAGAGAAATTCCTCAACCTTTCCCTCTTAAAAAAACAGAAATCTGCTTCTTTTGAAAACACCTTTAAATCTGCTTTTTGTTACCTCAAGATTTTCAACACGAGGCTGAGACTGGGATACCTCATGCACCAGTGCAGTTTGTTCCATTCTCTTTGTGGTGCTTTAAAAGTTGCTATATTTATACTGCATATTTTGCACCTCTTCTTCCATCAGACTAAGATAAAGGTAAAGTATATGACTTCACTTTGGACTGTGTGGGATGCCTGTGTTATGGGTGTGGAGGGCACAGTTGTCTCTGTTTAACAGGAAAAATGTTTCACAGAAAAGAAGACAAGAGAAAAGAAGCTATGAGTCAACCAACTGTCCTGTCAGCTCTGCTGTGTTCAGTCGACACAAACAACAGGAATGGAAACGTGTTGAGAGCATCACAGCTTCTGAGGATGAGCCTCAGAGAGAAAGAAAAGCTACAGAGACAGACAATAACACTGTAATGCACCAAAGAGATGGAGAAGTTGTCAAGTGAGGACACCTGAGGCAGACTGTTAGACAACTTGAGGGAGAAGGGTTAGTGTTAGCAGCTGCAGGACGGGTCTGAAGCGGTCTATCAAAAAGAAGGAAGTTAAACATGAGAGATGATTAGAAAGAAAGCAAGGTGGATTCAAACCTTATGTTCCTCCTGTAAAATACAACACACACAGAAACACATGAGGAGAACACGTCAGTCAACAGTCTTTGAATATTCAAACACATCCATGTCAAGTTTAGAGTCAAAAAGAATACAGAATAAATCCATCATAAATACGGCTGAAAAAGAAGACAATGCAGATGTCTGAGGCTGTGGTGTTTGCGTGGGAGCATTTTGCTGAAGGCTGACTCACTACAGAGCTACACGGCACTAGCAAAAGACAGAGGAGGCACACTCATATGCATACTCTGACCTGTGGCCTCACGTCGGCCTTATTACTCTGTGACTGTGCTTTTAAGTTGGCCTGAGATGTTAGAGGAAGTTTATTTATTCTACACCAAAGATGTCGTTTTCAAAATGAGATCTGGGGATGCTTGAGGTGGATATACAGTACATGAAGTCACTGTTGTGGGAGGATCCTACCAGAGGGTTTTTTTTTCAGTTCAGCAATGAAACAACAGAAACTCTCTCTTACAGTTTGGGTTATTTCAGATAAGTTTATCAAAAATTCCCCTACAAGAGTTACTCTTTTTTGTAATTATCAAAGAATCAGTTTTAATGATTTAACAGTTGCAAGTTAGTTCATCACTTTTCAAACTTAAAGAATAATACACAGGAACATTTCATCTGGATGATAAATGTAAGTAATCAAAGTGGAGTTGATCTATGGGGTGCCGTTTGTAAAGTTGTGTCCACAAAAATAACAGCCACAATTCTCCACATTTAGCTCCAAAACATCATAAAAGCATAGTGTGAAATTTTAAAAGTCTTCTTTCTTTCTTTTTTTTTTACATTTAGAGCAATATTTATGATCTTCTTCACATTTAATTTTGTTGCGAAAAATATATTTAAGTTGCAATCACTGTTAAATCCAAATGATAAATCTAAATACTAAATATGAAATGTTAAATACAAATGTTAAATATAAAAACAAATGTTAAATACAAATGTTAAATGTTAAATGTTCCATTATTGTTCCATTATTTTAAAAGTAAAATTAAGACTTACCTTTTTAATGTAGTTTTTAATTTGGACTAATTATTTTTAGCCCGGACTGCATTATTATTATTTTAATTATAATTTAATCATTATTACTTTAATCATTGCTTTAACATTTATTTATCTTATTTAATTATTTATTCATCTATTTTTTTCTTGTATTTATCTGATCTTGTTACCACTAGCTTATTTTCAACTTTTCTTTCCACTCATACTTACTTTATTAATTTTACTGTATGGATTTTTTTTCATTTTAAAGGTGACATATCACGCTTTTTTCATCAATATATATTGGTCTAAGAGGTCCCCAAAACATGTCTTTAAAGTTTATGCTCAAAAAAACACTTTGAAATCAGATTTTGGTCTGCCTGAAAAACCCTCTTCTTCAGTCCTCCTCAGAACACTCTGTTTTCTCTCTGACCACGCCCCCTCAGGAAGTGGATGTGCCTCGGCTGTCCAGCACGTTGATCTAATGTTTACATGTTGGCTGAATATACACGGCTGCTCAGAGACCCGCGTTACTTCAACCCTCTGAATCTGATCCAGAATCTGATCCTGACGGAGAGGCACCTGTAGCAGGACCTTTCTGAAGGATTGGTCACAGATTTAGTGTTTCTTGTTGTTTTATTTGTCAGTATGTAGACGTGTGTCTTGTTACACAGCTACAGCTACAGCTACAGCTATGAACATGTAGCTATGTGGCTATGCTAATTAGCGCTAGCACTTATCCATGACAAATAAAAATCATCCACTAGATCTTCAAATCTGCAGACGTGGGGAGTAAAACCGACCTCTGCCAGAAAGGCAGCGGGACCTTTTCTGAAGGATTGGTCACAGATTTAGTGTTTCATGTTGTTTTATTTGTCAGTATGTAGACGTGTGTCTTGGTACACAGCTACAGCTACAGCTATGAACATGTAGCTATGTAGCTATGCTAACTAGCGCTAGCACTTATCCATGATAAATAAAAATCATCCACTAGATCTTCAAATCTGCAGACGTGGGGAGTAAAACCGACCTTTGTGTTTATTAAGACAGCCTACAACTAGCATGCCTCCCTCCTAAGCTCCTTGTTAGCACACATTTGTGCAGGTAATGAAAAACGGAGGAGGGGTTGAGTTGTATTTTATTCAGTCTATGGGCTGAACAAGCTCCGAGCTCTGACTCTGTGACAGACCGGATATTGTTGTTACGTAACAAAAACACTGAAGTCTGAAACGGCTCGTTTCACACACATTTACAGAAAGGTGGAGAAATCAGAACAGGGGCAGAATGGATTTTTTTCATTCTCGGGGGGTTTGTAGACATGCCAGGGAAACATATTTCAGGTAAAGAACCATTAAAAAGTCCATTTTGCATGATATGTCACCTTTAAGTATTTTATTTATAATCATGCCTTTTATAATTTTACCATTGCTGTTGTTTTCTGTCTCTCTGTTATTTTGTGAAGCACTTTGGGCTGCATGTTTTTATGTATGAAAGGTGCTTTATAAATAAAGTTGAGTTGAGTTATTTTTCGTCTGGCAGTCCATCTAGTTACTCGTAGGAGTCAGTACTGACAGACTATGGTTGGGATATCAGTATAGCTTTATGAAACATTTATTTTGGTACTTCTGATAGGCAGAAGTGTGAACTTGTATGGGGCGCCAAAATAAGATGCCCCCATATGGATCAGCAGCCACAGAGAGGGTAAATTAGTGTTATTTACTCCTGTGTGTGTGCGCATACATACCTCACTTTTTGTGAACTTTGAGAACATTTAACTGTTTCCCATTTCCCATTTTTAATGCTAAGCTAACAAACTGCTGGCTAAAGCTTTACATTAAACAAAAAACACTAAAGTGGAGTTACATTCCTGAAGTAATCGTTGGCCCTCCTAAAACCTTGAAGTAGTAGCTGTGCTCTCATGGATGTATACCTTTCAATACAGATATATGATATGTTTTTTCAGCAGTGTTATCTCACCTCCTCCTCCTCACCGAAGCCCGTCAGATCCCAGGTATAGTTCAGTCGCATCTGTCGTCTCTTCCAGTGCTCCATGAAGAGAACCGCTACACAAACCAGAACATAGCAGACTCAAAGCAGGCAAACACAAATACAAAAACTGCATCTGCAAATAAAAGTGATATGCACATGTAGTCATGTACATATAATCACACATTCTACATGCATCAACAGATGAGAGAGGATTTGATCAGGCATTTTTTTAATACTGTACACTTTCTGTACAGACATGTCTGGAGATATACAGACTGACTGGTTAGATTGTCTACGTATCACAGGGATATTTTCTTATTCAGTATTTAAGACTCTTATTTTATTAATGTTTAATATTACTGACATCTGTTGTGACTAATCTCGCTCTATGCCCAGCTTGATGATCGCAGTGTTGGCGTATAAATCTACAATTTTCAGTCTTTTGGTGATGTCAACAAATCCAATGCCAACATTGTTGTAGCTTTTAATGAGACACAAGCGAAGTCACACTGCTGAGTGTTTCTTTCCAGGCATGAAGGAACATGTCACCCAGTGCAACACTAACTCTTTCAAGTGTTTTTGTAGCACAATAGAGCACAAAGATAAATCATGCATTGATACACACAATACTTGATGGTAGATCATTTCAACTACACAATAAAGTCATTTCCGTTTTTTATCTGTGTTAAGACTAAATACAGGATCCGTTGGGTGCATAGTTTAGTGTAAGTCTGCCACATCACGCCCACAGTAGGTGAATCCCAGATGGCTGTGGAGCTGTGACTCTGTCAGACACCAGCTTCATCTCAACACATAACACCTCCCTGGTCTGAGGCCCTGCTGCTGCTAACAGATGGCAGCGTGGTTTGGCAGGACATCAGAGGAGGGCCGACTCAGTGTTTACTCAGGAGATGCCATCGTGGGTTTAGATTGTAACTTTTATGTATGCCTGAGGTCAGGTACCCATGGATTAAAAAACACTGTCTATGAACTGGACCGTTTCCAACAACATGTTGCTGCACAGGCTGTATTTGTCTTGTTGAACTCCTCTGTCGGACTCTTTGTCTGCTGTTTGTCTGATTGAATGAGAATGTGTTCTTACCCCAGAGGGCCATGAAGATGGAGAAGAAGACGGTGGCTGGGTTATCGAACAGGTGGCTGGCTCGGGCCGTACCACATGCTGACACAAGCTTCCAGTAGCTGCAGGCTTGGTCGCACAACGGACACATGGTGATGTTATTCCTGGGATCACAAATCTCCATACTGGCAAGACAGGGAACCATATAGGAGAGAAATTATTCAGTGGTAGAAAGAAGGTGCAGAAAGAGCAGAGCAATAACCAGGTTACATCTTTAAAAACTGTCTGAATTAATACTATTATTTATAGTGTGTTTTCGCTGAGGAGTGCTTGTTCGTCCAAGGTATGGGAAGTTCTTGTTCTTTATTTTCCCAATACCCAAACTGCATCCATCTTCTTACATCTACCTTTTATTGCATGCTGCTTTAGGGAAGCTTAGCGCTGATTAAACTAATCTGAGAAAAACAGATGTACATCTAATTCATTGCATTAGTGAGAAACCCATTATGGCCCAACAACAGGTGAGATTTAAGAGATACACCTCAGTCACAGAGCAATGGCACAACCTAGTGTTGTTCTTAAATGAAATATACTTTATTATAGTATTGCCAAACGCTTTTACAGACACACTCTGTAAATTTAAGTATATAATTACAAGGTGAAGCAATAAACCTAAAGCTTTAATATGCCTTTATGTGAATAGGTGGAGTCATTCTGCAGGTGTGGTTTAAGCCTGCTGTCTATACCACGCTGTAACAAATCTCAGTGTGAACAGTTCATTTGGTCTGCTATTGATTTCCTCCACCATGTTGAATAACTGCCACTGAGCTATAAATAATTCACTGTTTCAATGCAAATCAACAGGTCTGAAGAATCATTATAAATGAATTAACAACAGGTGAGTGTCAGGAAACAAGACCGCAAAGATTCATGCAAAGTGAGTGACTCCACCACCCACTGTGCTGTAGGAAAAAGGGCAATCACCTGACGAAAACCAACAGGTCCAAACATTGTGACTTAATAAATTCCTTATGGCACTGAGTGTGCAGGCTTGATGTTTTGATTGCCCTGCATCTTCGTGATGTGCATATAACTACCCACTGTTTTTCTAATGTGTGACAAAGATGAGTACATACATGTTAGTCCTGATTAATGAACTGTCTGTTACTGTCAGAGGTTGTTTCAAACCACCTCACTGCTGCTGATACTGATGCTGACATTTCAAAATAAAAGCACAAACACTCTCAGTGAAAGGAGACAGTATTTGAAAAAGTAAGAAACCAAATTTGAAGCTAGATTTAAAAAAAAGATGAAAAACTAAAACAAGCATGCAGAGAAAAATGTGTATGCTCATGTGTGGTGTACCTGGGTATGTTATCATCGACAGTCGCACAGCCGTAGAGGAACACAATAACTCCAACAATGGCAGCCGGAATCAACATCTGCGTGTAGACTCCTAACCAGGCGAAGTATAACCCAACCTTCTCTCCAAAATACTTCCTGTGTGAAGCAGATACAGAGACACATATACAACATTAGTCCACAGCTTTCATATGTTATTAATCTCTGAGGGGGAATTTCAGTTTTCACTCTGTTAAAATATGCTTAACAAACACACGGGCGGAAACACACTCAAACATGGAGAGACAGGACTCTGTGATCATGCAATAATGGGAGATGCAGAGTGAGTGTGGGGGCTCTAACACAGAAGAGCTCCGTGAGCAGTTAGAGGTTCTGTGCCTTGGTCAAAGGCAGCCTTGCAGTGCCCAGGAAGTGAACTGAAACCTTCTCCAGCTAACCCTCCTGTTCCCAACCTAAGTCTCTATAGCCTGACCTCCTGCTACCCCTATTCATGACTCTGTGTGTTATCAATCTATGATACTGTTTTGGCTGTACCTTACTCAAAATAAAAAAATGTACTTTTTTTTTTTTTTCCAGTTCAGCCTCAAACATGCTTCCATACTTACTTTCATTGCTTTCAGTTTTTATCTTTAAGACCTGCCAGTCATAAAAATACTGCAGGCAGGCTTTGTAGCTAACACTTGATTGTGCAATATAAAAACTATAGTAAGTAAGCAAGAGAGCCAGAGTGTGCAACAGTTTGTTGTAGAGCCCACAAACGCCCTACTGAAGAGGGAGGACTTTAATATAATGTTGCTTTTTTAAGTGTTTTTACTGGAATTGATCACTGCCTCTGTTTGTTTTTTAAAGAAGGAAACCTCTGTGGATAGTTTACAGCCTTCTAAAATCCTTGTGTGCAATAAACACTAATAAATAAACCTGAACTTAAAAATAAGCTTAGCAATCGCTCAGCTCACAGCCCTGCAGTGCACTCTAACTAAGCTTACAGTCCCAACAAATACAGGTTAATTTTTTTAGTTGCACCTAGCTCCTCTTTTTCAGTAGGCTCAGTAGAGTCAGTTTGATACAGCTCACACTCAAGCCTCTGCACAGGAACACTGAGCATCAGCAAAGCACCAATTAGCTTGTGGGAGTCCTCATCTGTGATTCTGCCCGCAGGCAGGTAAAGGCAGATAAGATTGCTCTGAGAGCAACAGCTGTGGGACACTCAGGGGGTGTAGAAATATGTCTGTAATTGAGTCGATGGGTGTGACGGAGCAGAGCGATGGATCTGACCTGATGAGTCCAATAGGCTGGTACTTGTAGAAGACGCTGTAGCTGGCCCACTCATCGTACAGCAGCTGTGAAGAGACACAAGAGTCCATAAATATCTGACACGCTCCTTCATTTATATGCAAGAGACAGAGCCTCATGTCAAAGGTTTGATGCTGGATAATGCTGCTGATATCCTCTATGACCACCTGCTTTGTCAAAATGACATATACTGTGACAAATTCATGATTTAGAAATCATTTTCATTTCTTTTTTTCTGTCTTGAAATATGTCAACAAATATGGCCAACATGAGTTCCCATTGAAATGTTGCTTGCTGTTTGACCCACACCACACCACTCCATTTCAAGGCAGGATATTGCCCATGTGGCATGTGCAACATGTGAGGCATGATGGTGCAGCAAAGCTGTCCAGCCTTTGATTCTCCCTCCAAGATAGTAACAGAGGCGAAGATGGCTATGTGTAGGGTCTGAGCCGGCAGAGCAGAGCAGCATTGTGTGTACGTGCATGTATAAGAGTGAGTATGAGTGGCACGCCCGCTGTGTGTTTACTAGCTGTGCATCTCACCCTTCCACAACCCAGTAATGCGACGTGTAATCACACACTGGGACATCAACATTTTGTGAATACCCCGTTTTGAGGTGCAATGTGTAAGTACAAAGGCGTAATGATGGCAGAACTCAGTGGCAGTGTGTAAGGGTGTGTGAAGTTTGCATGTTCTCTCAATGCATGCGTGGGTTCACTCCGGGGACTCAGTGGTGCAGCCAGACTTTTTTACTGGGGTGGCCGAACTGGGGCACAGACTTAATCAGTGGTGTCCAGGCGTGACTAGGAGTCTAGGAAGGGTATCTCTATTAATCTTTAGAATATTCAAAACATGTATTGAGAGATGACTCAAAGTGGCAACATTCAAATCTGCTGAACTTAACTCTTTAAGGACTCATATCTGTCTAAAATAACCATTTAAAGTACCAACAAAAGAAGATGTGCTCCACTGAAATGCTAAGAAGCTTCAATCATCCTGTTAAACACAATCCAACTGGTTAATTTCAAAGTAAGCACCACCTCTGACAAGGCAAACAGCCAATCATGGCTTAGGATTGGGCATGGCCAAAGACCAAAGACATACTCATTGAGTTAACCGACTAATCTAAGCTGCCTGTAGGTGTGAAAGTGAGTCTGAGTAGTTGTTCATCTCTGTATTTCAGCCCTGAGATAGGCTGGCTATCCAGGGTATAATCCCACCTCTCCTAAACGACTGATGAGATTGACCCTAACCCTTCGCCCGACTCAAACGAGAGAAGCAGTATAGATAATGGAAAGAGGGAACTATCCATATGGTTCTCTGGATATTATTAAAAGATGTATGGCATTATGCATCTGTGGGCACCACAGCCAGCTGCCTAATGCACTGCTGATACATATTCCTTACATCATATTTGCATTACCTGCTGTTAATGTGTTGATATGTTCACAGTTGTGTTTTTTTTTTCTCAGAGCAGCAGAGCTAAGGTTGTGGTGTGACAATAACAGTCACATGGTCACACATCTAAAGAAGGTGCTGGTGACTAGAAATCAATGCAATTAAAATCCAACCTGCAGGCCTCACAGGATACCACCATTTATTGTAAACAGAGACCACAGAGGAGTCCAGGTGGCAATCCTGTCAGCACACCACCATTGATGTGGGCAGACAATAATGGTATAAAATGACAGTAAATATATGCACACCCACTCCTACTGTACATCATTGTATTATATATGAAAAGAAAATACACACATCAACTAAAGGTAAAACATCCTGAGATGATGCGAGATGTTTATACAGCAGATCAGAGAAATGAGCCAACATGGTCTAAGGGAGTTTGAGAGTGTTGATCAGTTCCCTGGAGAAAAGGTGTGCATTGATTTTTACCCCAGGCATTTTATGTTCAGAGCATGACAAAAGGCCAAGCAATGACTCTGCCATGCAGGGGAATTCAAACTGATACGTCTCATTAATACATCCTGTCAAAATGTGAACATTTGTTAAGGAAAAAAAGAAGTTTAGGTCATTAGAGAAAATGTCCTATTGATCAAAAACAATGTTTGGAGTGTTTGAATCTGGATTGTATCAGAAGGAGACTAGAAGAGCACTGGTTGTTTGTTTTACAAGGTTTAGCTTTTCCTTTATTTGTTTTTGAATGTTATATCAATCCAAACAAATACATACTTTGATGAAACTCAACATTGTTATACCAAGAAAGATGATAGACTCTGCTCAATAATCTGTACAGTATCACTGCTGATCAGATGCTTCACAGTTAAGATACTACACTGCAAAAACTCAAAATCTTACCAAGTGAAATTGTCTCATTTTTAGTCTAAATGTCTTCTCCCACTTGATTTAAGATACATTTATTTAACAAGTAACATTAGAACAAGATAGAGGGACTTGTTTTAAGACATCTTAAATATCTTGTTAAGTCAAACAATCTTGAAATGATCTTGTTTTGAGTTTTAATTTAGAAGAAACAAGGTTTATTTTACATTTCAGACATTTTTCAAGCTGAGATCTTATTTGTAGAAGACGGATAATCTTGATTTAAGACAAACCCTTTACTTGATTTAAGTCAATGCATTTTATTGGAGAGTCTATCAGAAAACAGCTCCATTGACAAAAGAAAGAAAGAAAGAAAGAAAGAAAGAGAAGTTGTTGTTTTTAAGGGTGGGTTACAGTTTTCAGACACTGTGTCTTCTAAATCAGATCAAAATATACATCCTCAAACTACATGCACACAATGCAACACCTACTTTAGAGCATAGCTGGCTTATCCTAAAAAACAACATGACTGAATATTAGTATATCCAGCTCACTATGAGAAGACATTATATCTCAAAATGAGACAATTAAACTGTGTCATCTTATTTCAAGTACAAGATGGTCTTAAACCTAGAGAAGGGCCTTCTTACCAAATCTTACCAAGCCCTTTTTCACTTGTTCTATTGGCAGATTTGTTTGCTTGATTCAAGTTAAGAGTACCTTGAAATAAGAGCAGCATTAAAGAGTGTTTGTATTGCATGTTTACTTCAATATAACCTCTCTTTGTTGACTCCGGTTTAATTGATGTGAGACTATCATTTAGGTGAAAATGAGCTTTGTTATCATTAAAATAAGGGATGAACACGTTGAGCTGCCAAAATGATTAAAACGAATAACCAGCACAGGCATGTGGACGTTAACCTGCAATGAGGACTGAAGGCTGGTGATGCTAGCTCTGCCAATGTTAGCCACACTCAGAAAAGCAATTTGACATTGTTAACCTGCCTCGTCCATGCTGCGTTTGCAACACAAGCATCATTATTTCTAGTCTTCATCCTCCAGAGGATTGCCCATTCATCTGTTTCTGGTGAGCCTTAGTTCAGCTGTAAACTGAAGAGGCCTCAGTGTAGCTACTTCAGGAGTATAGAACAGCAGAAGGAAAGCAGTTATCTTGTGATTTACTAGAAATTAACAGGTTTTCAGTTCGCTGAAATAACAACATCATGATGCTGATTTGTCACAAGTAAAAATGCATCTCTTAAAGTGTTTTAACATGTGTCTGATTGGTTACTTCTGATGCATTCAAGGACGCCGGGGAATCTAAACACTGATTGGCTTTAGTGACACGGCACCAGGCAGATTGGGTGCAAGAGTGTAAATGTTTGATCTAGATCAGATTGATCGCTGATCTCCATGAATATATCCGTTTTTAAAGAAAACAGTAATCAGATTACTGCTGATGTCATTAAAGGTAATTGTGTTCTTCCTGCTTTTGCTCTCCATACAGACTGTTTTTCCCTCATAAGTTCTGAGTAGAAAATACAACTTTATTTACTATAAGATAAAGATTATGCACACCATAGCACTTCCCTTTCTGAAGATAAGAGAATAAAATAATTATTATAACCTGTAGAATGTGTAGAGAATCCAGAGCTAATCTCCTCTCCCACAGGTAACCTTGGCCCTACCTGGCACTACCCTACATGTAAAGCATGTTGAAGCCTGACAGACTTGTGTAAAAACCATCCACAAAGCTCACAATGCTTCATTTGTAAAGCTGGTAGTTGTAATTGCTTGATTACAGCTGACACAAGCTTATTATCATTCATCAGCCAAGAGCATGTCCTAACTGGAGGCTTCAGAGGAAACTATTTGGAAAGACTGCAAAGAGTAAATCAAACTTAGGGTGGAGTACAAGAACTGGAAATAACACCCTTGTTTTTACAGTACGGTCAACACTGATTTCTTTTACATCTTTACCCAATTAACCAACGAGCTATATCTGAACTAATGTCACCACTGACCACAGGCACGACATGATCTGGTCTTTGTTAGTTTGACTGTTGTATTGAAAATCCTTTTTTCATCCACTGTTGTGTGACTTGTATTTATAGACTACAAAGCTTAATTGTAGTGTAAGTGACAGCAAAATCCAGATACCGTCTCAATCAGTATAATCCTCAGGGGAAATGTGTTATTGATGTTCAGCACAGTCTAAGTCAATTATCAATCTGAAGCTGCATTTCTGTACAGGTGACTGGTTGTGTTCAGCAGCATCAGCCCGTACGGTGGAGGAAATTATTCAGGTGGCTATAAATCATACTAAGAAAAACGATGCCTTCTAAGAGTGTGAGTGCAATCTTTGAAGTCTAACAAGGGCTTGGGGTGTGAAACACACAAACATGCATGAGTGTGTGTGTGTGTGTGTGTGTGTGTGTGTGTGTGTGTGTGTGTGTGTATGTGTGTGTGTGTGTGTGTGTGCGTGTGTGCGTGTGTTTGTGTGTAAGTCCCCAGTGTGTTTGTGTGTATGTCCCCAGTGTGATCTATGGCCTTGTGGTCAAACGCATTTAAATGCAAATCCCTGCTGCAGGATGAGGTCTTTACAATTATCATCATACAGCTCACTGGGTTTGTGCTCTATTCCCTCTGCTCGCAGGCAGAGCTCGTATAAATCATCCTGAAGTACTGAAAAACGCAATCACACACTCCATTCACAGGCAGAGAGACACGCTACAGGACGAGAAGTGAGGGATTTAAATCAGAGGAGGCAGCCCCAGAGGAGCGCCCAGACGGCTGAATGAGCTGAGAGGAAAACAACACCTCGTTTAAAACCTGGAATATCTACATTAGCGTTACTACAGCCGAGGAAACAACATCTCTTAAACATGTATATTGTGAAATATGAAAGTGTTGCTGTGGAGGCTGCAGCTTGTCTGCCTGAGAACAACAGAGGAGAATTATTAGGCTGTTTCCTTAGTGACACTCAGCCTACAGTATAATTATGGAGAGTGTTAGCAGGGGAGGAGATGACTTCAGACTCAGCTTGGGCTCGCTCTTTTATTCGTTCACTTTGCCTGGTTCATTGTTTTCTCGTGCAGCAGGAACAAAAAGCACTGAAATGGAAAAAAGCTGCCGTGTTAGCCCGCTCTACTGTTATACTTTGCTCCTCATTATCACAAACAATCCCTCTGTGGTACGACTGATTAAGTGTTTGACTCGGGTTGTTGGGAAGCCACAATAGACAAGGATTTAAAGATCCTCACAGGAGCTTTAACCCTCCTGTACATTTACTGACATCTTTTATCCTTGGGGTCAATTTGACCCCAGCAATTTAAACCTCCAGAAACTGATTGTTACCCGGGTTTATATGTCAGGTACTTTATGTTTCTTTGTTGACTACCTAAATAGCCTTTAAATAAAATATATTTCAAGCATAAACACAATTTAAAACATTAAGAAGGACTTAATTGTAAAACAGAACATCAAACTGCTGTGAGTTTGTCATGCTCTCATCGGCCCTGCCTTGTTTCTATGTTATCAGAACGTATGACACAGGTCTGGAAATATTATATCTCAATATGAAGGTTGGCGGTTCGATCCCGGCTCCTGCAGCCACATGTGGAAGTGTCCTTGGTTATAGTGACCTCAATATCATCCAAAACAACCAAAACAAATGTGTGTAAAATGTTGATATTTCTTATGTTATGTACAGCTAAAACAGCCTGGGGTCAAATTGACCCCAAAGAACACAGATGCGTACATTCTTTTTACAGGTAATTAGAACATATCATCAATTTAATTTTGCATGCTCCCAGTTGACCCCATTCAATTTGGCAAAGTCATGAAATATGAAGCCAAAAAAATGATGTTAGTCATTAATTTAGAGACGTTAAACATTGAATGGGGTCTAATTGACCCCAAGGATAATAGGAGGGTTCAAAGAGGGGGTTTTGAAGTGACATATAGTTGGTGAATAACATTAATTATCTTTTAACACCTGCACCTGTCAGTGGTGGGACATGCTAGGCAGAAAATGTACATTTTGTCCGTGAAGGTGATGTGTTAGAATATGTGAGCGACTTGACAAGGCCAAACTATAATAGTTAGATGACTGAGTCAGAGCATGTCCAGAGCTGAAGCTCTTGTGGGGTTTTCCTGGTCTGCAGTGGGCTGTAATAGCCAAAAGTGGTCCAGAAGAAGAAAAGTGGTGAACGGGGGACAGAGTCAGAAGCAGCCATAGCTCACTGACGTGGGAAGCGAATACTGACCCGTGTGGTCTGATCCATCTGAAGAGCTACTGGAGCTCGAACTGTTGAAGAAGTTCAAGCTTGTTGTGATGGAAATGTGTCAGAGCTCACACTGCATCACAGTTTCGGGCTGCACAGATGCAGACCTCCTCTTAAAGCGCCTGTAATGAGCATCAGAACTGAACTACAGAGCAATGGAAGTGGGAGAAGGCAAAGAAAAGTCTAAGGTGTTGATTTTGTTTCAGAGTTCCCAAGATCTCAATCCAGTCAAGCATCTGTGGGATGTGCTGGAAAACTGTCCAATCCACTGAGGCCCCACCTCACAACCTCCAGGACTTAAAGAATCTGCTGCTAACGTATTGGTGACAGATACCACAGCACACCTTCAGAGGTCTAGAGGAGTCCAGGTCTCATCAGGTCAAGGCTGATTCAACTGACTTGATGAGAGGGGCCTACACAGTTTGTAACAGAGGACACCACTTCACTGCAGCGGTCAGGGTTGACAAGTCTTAATAAAATAAGATAATAAATGCTGGTGTGATCTAAATGACTGGGCGTTCTTTAAACTGCACCCACACTCTGTCATGCCATGAACTCTGTTTGACATCACACCACTCTACAGAGACGGGAAGTTCATGTAATCATGGTTTCACACAAATAATAACTAAGTCACGTAAATCATGCAGAATCATATAAATCACTCCACAATATGGAATGTCTCTCCGTCTGTTTTGGTGGCATTTCTTGTCAAACATCTTATTGTTTTCTGCCAGGACGTTTCTATAAATGGAAATCACTTTGCAATGAAAAAAACATGCGCCATAATCTTTGTTCCAGCTCCAGGTGGGATGTATAACCCCTCCAGCGAGTTCTAGGTCTACCCCAGGGCCTACCTCCCAGTTGGATGTGCCTGGAACACATCTAAAGGGAGGCATCCAGGAGGCCTTCTTATCAAATACCCAAACCACCTCAGCTGACTCCTTTCGATGCGAAGGAGCAACGGCTCAACTCCGAGCTCCCTCCTGATGTCCGAGCTCCTGACCCTCTCTCTACGGCTGAGCACAGACACCCTTCAGAGGAAGCTCATATCAGCTGCCTGTATCCGCAAACTCGTTCTTTCAGGTCAGAAACCAAAGCTCATGATTACAGGGGAGAGCTGGACTATGAAGTTAATAAAAGCTTCAGCTAAAGACCCAGCTCTTTAGGAAGCACTATGCACTTAGCTAGACTGTTCTCCACTGTTGTCCCCAGTGGCAGATCATGTCTTCCAGCTACAGTTGACTCACACTGTCCTGCTCTACTCTGGGAATCTGTGTTCAGGTCTGGAGTGACCCAGCACTTGGTACTTTGGTCATTATTGTGGTGATGTTAATTGTTGATGATGACAATGGAAGGTCTTAAATGGTTTGGTTGCTTCATTGTAGATGTTCCTTATTTTATTTAAAAAAAAAATAAAAATCCTTACTTACCTTTGTGCATTGCCTTTACACTGCTTGGCTTTACACTGCTTGCCTTTACAATGCTTGGCTTTACACTGCTTGCCTTTACACTGCTTGGCAGTACCTGCACCCAAATTGACTTGAAGCACTTTGTTACTCTTACTGATCTTGTTTCCTCTTGTCTAGATCTTTGCTTGTGTTGTTCTTGTTCTCGTATGTACGTCGCTTTGGATAAAAGCGTCTGCTAAATGACATTGTAACATTGTAACATTGTGACATCCATCAGAAAGTATTATTTGTATCTAGTTTAGGCAGTTCACAACACACAAAAGGGTTAGTTACAACACAACGTTTACAGAGTGTCTTTCATTGTGACCACAACCAAGGTTCAACATGGTCAGTCGGCCAGCATTGGTGCAGAACAAACCACTCCCAGAGTGTGTAGGTTTCAGGTCGTGTTTCTATTATCTGTCCATGTTTTGGTTAGCTAAACTGCAGTAAGCATGTGCAGCTTGACTGGAAGTGTATGTGTGGTGAAGTCTTGTTCAGTGTGTGGACTCATGGACTTACCTTCCTGTCATTTGGTTCTGCGTTCACTCCCTCGATGTCTCCCTGTGACACACACAAACATGTAAACACATTAAGAACCGCACAGACCGCTTGTTTTTGTTACTTTGGTTGTCATGAGTAGAATGAATAATGCCTATAATTCAACACTAATGTATTAATGTGATGGGATTAATCCTACTCAGTAACAGGATTATTTTGCATATATTATAGAAGACAAGCTGCAAGTGCTTTGTAGATTTTCACATTAGAGACTCATTGAAATGCAATAATTCTCTCGGTAAATAAACAGAAATTTATCTCCTGTTCTCAGACCAGTGAGGTGTTCAAGAGAGTTGTGTTGATACTCACATCATGCAGAGGATAAGCAGATGAGTAGACTCCGTTAGCTAGCAGACTGGTGATCCCTGAAAGAGGAATTATTCAAAGGATTATGATGCAGGCAGAGAAAAAAACAACACACACACACACACACACACACACACACACACACACAGTAGATAACTCAGACTCAGCAGAAGAGCTGATGGTGCATTTCCTACCTATTATACTATAAGTTTGGAAAAATGCAAAACTTCTCACACTAACTAGGAGATGCATGTGTGAAGCCTTTTCTCTATTATTAGCTCAGACATGAGATGTTATGAAATGGGATTTGAATGATATGTTACAGAACAGGACCCTACAGGATAACTGTGGTTGATCAAAATAAAGCCCTTATTATTTGAGTCATTGTTTTCATTTCAGTTGGTTATGATTGAATTGAACCCACCACAGTCATTTCAATGATGTGGGAACATGACAACACCAAGACGGACGTACACACAAACATCAGGTGCTGCAAATATGTTGCTGTCAATGTCTCATTGCATCAGACAACTGTCCTTTTTTCGTATCCTAAAAAAATATGGCATTGACTGACATCTGTCTCTTGCTTCTCATCATGGTGGACCTGTTTATTTGAAGTGTTTACAGATCTTAGCCATTAACTGTATTCATAAAAGTCTGTTTCCACTGACAGGGATGAAGACCAAATGAAAATTCATTATTGTTATTCTCATTATTGTTATTTTTTTAATTCATATTCTGTGTGAAACTCTGAGTTGTATCAAAACAATTGTTCTAGCTTTTATGGAATTCAGAAAAATGTTGGGACTGTCCGTGAATTCATCAAGTCTGGTTGAGAACATTTCTCTTTTTTCTTTTGGGTTTATCATCGGAGTCTCTCTCCTGACAGTGACTTGGCTCTTGTTGAAGCTTTTTGAGGCTTCACACTTTGAAAAACAGCTCGATTGACTGGCGTGGTAACTTATTCTGAAAAAACTTGAAGACACACACTCCATGATTCAGTTGGTTGTCTGAACTGGTTGTGGTTATCCAGCTGGGGATACTCTGGACTTATATAAATGAGGAAGATCACAGAGGCCTTTCTTTGAATTCAACAATCGTGATGATATGAATGCTTAGTGTCCTTAACACTTGGATATATTTATTTAAGTTATTTGAATCCCCCCAATATGGTTTACACGTTGTTATCAAAGCTATGTGAATAGAAGTGATTTACAAGAAATAACCTTCTTGATAATTTTCAGAGGATGAGATGGGAACTGAGATTGGTTCACAGGTTGTTTGACTGGATGATCTATAGATATAAAATGTATAGATTCCATGCACATTAGGAGTGGGTCACATGGAGGTACATGTACACAAACTTCTACAAAAATAGCACAAAAAAAATGTCATGATACATTCATCTTGTATCTCAACTAATACCAGATCAGCAGCATAAGAAGAAGACATAAGAATCCACATCTGTTAAATACTACTACTACTCTGACTTCATTCTCTGTATATTTATGTAATGCACTATTTCTGTGAAGCTTCTGACCTGTGTGGAGAAAACAACATTTGACCGTATTTCTCTGGAACAGTCCTTTAGATTTTCTGCCCTTTTTCATATTTCTCTTTTCTTATGCTGTATTATCTGCCTGAAAAACAAACCTGAACATATTTCCTATATATATTCTTCAACTAACAATTACATAACACTCAAGAGACTGTCGAACTCAGCCAGGGCTGAATAATCTCACTTGTTATCAGCCACTTTCAGCCAACACTCCACTTTGTAGATGACAGAAAAGTACAAGTAGCAGAGGTTTGACATGATCACACCTCTTCTGATGGGTAATTATGATCAGAAAGTGAACTGATGACTTGCACATTTATTTATTGTAGTTAGAAGTCTTACCCATGGCGTATTTGGCTCTGGTGCATCTTGTCCTCTTCAGTACCTCATAGACCTGAGAATGACAAAGAATAAAAAGCTCAGTGTTTACCTAAAGGCACAAATGATCAAAAACATGAAAATACAGCTGGGAATGGGGAGCTGGATCTTTAAATTGATGGAGAGCAACTCTGCAGAGTTTTGTACATCTGTCCTCAGAGAGGCTGCTGATCAGAGTAAACCACACAGCCTCCGCTCCGTTTTATTGATGAGAACTGGAGCTTACCAGAAAGACAACTAGAGTGATTGAGGAGCTCTGCCAGTAATGAGAAGATAATCACATTAGTCAGTAATTAGTCAAGTGTTGCTAAGGCCAGTGTGGGTGTACAGTATGTGTGTGTATGTCAACGCAGCAACACATATATGATGCAGATTCATTCTGAGTGTGACCTGAAACACCCGGTTATGTTAAACTACGGAGTTCTTAGATGATGCATTTTTTAAATGGTGATTAATCACAGGATTTCAATAGTTAAACAAGATTAATCACATTTTATAGCTCAATTATTGTGCATTGAAGCACAGTTTAAAGTCCATGTAAATAATGTAAAACAATTCATACCAATGCAAAATGAATTTCAATGAAATATATACTTTATGGTCTTGACTTTAACATTTATTATTCTAATAAATACAGTACTACTGCACCAGTGACTTAGATGGAGGAGACAGCTTCAAGATGTTTATTCTGTCAAATGTGTTTAGTTTATTTAACATTGCACATTGAGAAATATAAAGGAGTGCATGTACATTTTAATTTCATCCACAGGACTGTGGAGATTCACACATTTGAAAATAGTGCTCTGTCAACTTTTGTGATGCAGTTGTCAGATTAGCTGCACCTGTATGCTTAGCTTGAAAGTGGTACCTCGAACTGGAGGTAGGCTCCAGATTTTAAGGCTAATATTAAACAGCGTGGGCTGATGAATTTGCCAAAATCCCCAAAAAGATTACAATAAAGGGATGCTAGAATAATTATAATATCCATAAGTTGAAGAAAAGAACGCTCATATCTGCCCTTACTGAGCTGTAACTATTGTAATTTTTGACAAAAACCGTAAAAAAAATGAACAGAAACATCAAGGTACAGTGTGTGGTAGGGGTGCAACAATTCATCTACTACATCGATGTATCGATTTATATTCCTATGATCAGACTACATGGATCTGTGCTCGGCAAGTTGGCCTTCCAGACGACATATATGGATCTAACATCGTTTTAAAAGGTAATAAATGGATTGTATCCATACTAGGAAATAACACATTGAATTTAAGCACGGCAGACTTTATATGGATGTGTTTTATTTACACTTTTAATGATAAAGACGTTAAACGTTACTCAATTCAGACTGCCTGTCTGTGACGTCATCGCCACGCTCCAGCAGACAACAAAACATAGCATGGTGGACGGCAGAGGAGAAGACGGCGTGCAAGAAATGATCAAGACACCATTGCGGTCCAGCGTGTGGAAACACTTTGGCTTTTGCAAAGATGGAGATGTTCTAAATAAGTCGCTCGCTGTTTGTAGGATATGTAAAGGTCAAGTAAAGTTACCACGGCAACACCACAAATCTATCCAACCACCTACTAAGGCGCCATGGGATTTCACACAACACCGACCGTCCAGGCACCTCTTGCAGCGTTCATCAAGGTAACATCAGCTCTGCAGAAGCCTCATTGTATATCTGATTCTCTCACAAGAAACAACAGGACTCTAGGACTGTCCAGTATCAAGGGATTTATTTCACAGTCACACTGGTTGAATTTTTGGTTATAAAGTCACTGAATCAATTTCAAGTCACTGAATCGTTTCGGATCGTATCGTTCTAAATGAACCAATATCATCCTTTAATTGTATCGGCAACCACGAATCATGATACGAATCGACTCGTTGTTAAAAAGAATCGTTACACCCGTGAAGAAATGGGAATATTTAGTAATATCTAGCAGTCAGATTCTAGATTGAAACGCTCCCCTGCTCACCCTCTCGTGTCTGTGAAGCAATGGTAGCCTCAAAGAAGAAGAAGCTCCTGTGATTCATGATAAGTAAGATCCATCATTTTTGCCATAAAAAAAACTCCTAGTTGTGCAGAACAACCACTCTCTTCTTCCTTGTTTTTGAAACTCACTAAATAGAAAAACACTAAGCTATAAGTTTGTCCATCCAGTGCGACTGTAAACATGGTGGTGAAAGATGGATGCCTCATTAGAAGGGGACCCGCTCCTATTTAGAAATAAAAAGGCTCATGCCTCATTACCTTTCCAGTGATTTTCAAACATGTATGGTAGCTAGGAAGCAGCTAGCTTTACTCATTTACTGATGGCAGCTAGTGGAGCCTGAAATATGTTTTTAAGGTTGAAATGCAGCTCCATCCTCCATCGTTAGCTCCCTCCAATATGTCCTGTTTCTAATTAGCTGTCATACCAGTAATGAATTATTGAATCAATTAATAAAGTCCAAAAACAAATGTTTAAAAAAGCCTGCTTGTCTGAATATTTTCTTTCTCTCTGTGCACATGCTCTAATCTTCTTGCAGCATGTGTTTTGGATCTACTTCCTCTCTGTCTCTGCTGTGCAGCCCGAGTGTGATGGGCTGCAGGTGAGTGTGACTGCTTTGGCAGACTGAAATGATTGACTGTGTGAATGTGGAGGCTGTTCGGGCGAGATGATTGGTTCCAGCCTCAGAGCATGCAGTTTGGCTTCTCCCAACTCCAGCAGGCTCTCCTGCCTTCACTTTCAACCTGACTGCCAGCTCAAATATTGGTGTGACATAACAGAAGTTGATTTTGTAGACAAGGTTTGGAAAGGGAGGGGAGCTTTTTGTCTGATCTGCTCTCTTTTTGTGTTCTGTTTTATCCAGAAGTAAAGACAGAGATTTGTCTTTTATTATTCTGAAAGGTAAGTTTATGTTGCCAAAAATTCAGAGTTGCTGGACTCCAATCCGATTCCATTTTCAGGACTCGTGATACAACTTGGACTGGAGCACTGATGACTCGGACTTGGGCTCAAGAATTGACTGCAGTAGGGCTCAGAAGATGGAGAGGTGGTCTCAGACTTATTAACTGATATAGAATATATTACTGTTGTTCATTTATTTTTGTATAAGGCCCTGATGAATTATTCAGTTTACAGTAAGGGCTGGCACATGCATACATTCACATGCCCTCTTGCTCATTAACAGTCGCTGCCAGGATGTCAAAGAAAAGCCACAAGTCTTGAGTTTTACTTTTAAATCTTTTCAGCTGATGTAAACAGGTCCAGTGCAACACAATGATTATGCAAAAGAAGTTAGTTAGGTTAGTTAGATGTCTAATTAATATTGGGTATTTGAGAGTTTATTAGATACCCACAGTGATCTGATGGGAGCAGAATTGACAACAGAGTGCACGCATTAATGCACAGTGCACAGCGCTGTAACTTCATTGATGATTTAAGCCTCCAGACACACTGAGGTTCAGTCAGAATCTAATGTTAACTATGACATTTGTTTTCTACACATCCAAAAGGTCCAACAGTCAGTCCAGGTTCATATAGTCAATACTCTAGAGCCAAACAGAGATCCTTAATGTTATCAATATTGAGGACTTGAAACTGACCAATTCATTCTTTCTGGTGTTAAATAGTTGGAATCTAGACCACCTTGTTAACACATTTATGTACTCTGATGCCCAAAAATGGACACTTTTGCTAAAAGATAAAAACAAGATGGTGTAAGATCTTCAAATGAACAGTCTATAGTTTATCCGCCCCTGGCCAGGGAGTAACAGGCAATACTTACTATTGAGCTCCTGGTCTTGCTGTCAAAGAACTTGTCCCGGTCAGACAGGTCGAATCTGGAAACACAAAACAAAGCAGGATTGGTTTTAGTCCCATATCCAGAGAGTTCTAACTGATGTGTAAATTGTGATCCCTTTACTGAAAAAAAGAGGAGAGTTGATATGTATCATATTTTACAATGAAGGTCTTAAATGATATTAAAAATGCCATTGATTCTAAAGAACACTGCTTTGCCCTGTTCTTGGATCTATCTAAGGCATTTGACACAGTGGATCACTCCATTCTCTTACAGAGATTAATTAACATTAGGTTCACGCTGAAAACTGTTCAATGGTTTAAAAGCTACCTGAGCAGTAGGAAGCAATGTGTCAGGGTTGATGGCTTAGCTTCTGACTATATGAATGTAACAAATGGTGTCCCGCAAGGGTCCATATTGGGTCCTATCTTATTCGTCATCTATATCAATAATTTATGTAAAAATGTAATGGATGCAAAGTTTCATTTTTATGCGGATGACACCGTTTTGTACTCTTCAGCGTCATCCGTATCAAGTGCAATTAGCAAACTGCAAGCTGCATTTAACACAGTACAAATGAATCTTTGTAAACTAAGGCTGGTTTTAAATGCTGACAAGACTAAGGTGATGTATTTCTCCAAGTCCAAGAGGACGGTGAAAAATGAGTCTAAGATTTTCACCTCCACAAATGAGGAAATCGAATGTGTCCCAACATTTAAATACTTGGGTTTCCTCTTAGATGAAAATCTTTCTTTTAATCATCATATTGAGAGTTTAACTAAAAAACTGAGGGTGAAGTTGGGTTTCTTTTATAGAAACAGACGCTGTTTTTCCTTTGCTGCATGTAAAAAGCTCATTCCAGCAACCTTTGTATCTGTAATTGACTCTGGTGATGTTCTTTATATGCATGCTTCCTCAGCCTCTCTGAAAATGTTGGACTCTGTGTACCATGCTGCATTGCGGTTTGTTTCTGGTTTAGGTTTCCGCACACATCACTGTATCTTGTATGAGAAGGTGGGTTTGTCTTCCTTATACAACAGAAGAATGGAGCATTGGTATGTCTTTCTTTATAAGGCCATACTCCAGGAGCTGCAGTCTTATTTATGCTCCTTATTGACTCCTAAAGTTGTCAGTGGCTGTCATCTTCGGTCCCATGGACAAATTCTTTTTGGCATTCCTTGGACTCGCTCTGTCTTTGGTAAAAGTGCTTTTAATGTCTTTGCTCCCTCTTCTTGGTTTGAGCTTCAGGGTCACCTGAAACTGGATTGTTTAATTCGATTTGAGGATTTCAAAACTAGGATAAAGGATGATCTGATCAGCTTGTGCTCATGTTTTAAAGATTAACACTGCTCATTTATAAATCAATGTAATAGTTACTTGCCACTGTATGTTTTGTCCTGTTCTATTTGTGAAACTTGTTATGCTGCTGTCTTGGCCAGGACTCCCTTGAAAAATACTTTGTATCTTAATGGGACTATTCCTGGTAAAATAAAGGTAAAATAAATAAAAAATAAATAAACTCTCTGAACTAAACTGGTTTTTAATCTAGATGTTGTGGAGTCCTGTGATGTTGCTAAGCCTTGTACCAGCTCTTCTGCTGATATTGAAATAGATATAGACAGTGAGTTACGTTAGCCAATCACTATTTTTATGCTAACTGTCCTACCTCTATACTACAGGAGTGTGATGAATCAAGCAGATATTGTCCCAGTTGTTGGGTTGATTGCATTTTCACCACAAACTATTCCAGGAGTCCATTAGCAGTGAGCCAAGACCACCTCTTTTCCACATCATAGTGTGGCTGCTGTGTTCACTTGTGTCCAAACAAACTGGGAACAAGGGAGGAAGCATGACCGGTTTCAGAAAACTCCAAATGATCCAGGTGTGATGCACCCTAAGATTAAAGCGTTTTTAATAAAAACAGACTTATCAGACTAAATTGTGTATTCACTGTCTTTGAATAACACATAAGTCTGTACACCTAATCTTCCAAAGATATAATCTCTAAAGACAGGACCAAAAGCACAAAACAAAGAAGTCACATGCTGCCTGACTGAACACAAGCTGTGTCATTATGATACAGTGGATGCAGGCTGCAGTTTCACAACAGCATGATAATAAGGAGGAGGGGCATGAAGTTTCATCAGTCATGGCTCTGTGGCACTGTGACACATCCTGACACCTGTGAGTTTGCTCGTTTCTGTCTCCAGTCCAACTCTTGTCATGATTTTGTTTATTCCACTGTTCACTTATCTCCTCTGATGTTCTCCTTGTGCTCAGTCTGCTACATAAATGACTCGTTGCTTACCTTTTAAACTTCATCTTAAACCTTATTTACTTTTGTCCTAGTTTAGCTTCTGGCCAGTTTATCATACATCTATACATTTTAAATACTGTAGCAGAAGTGACTAGTTCAGTGCACAGTTAAAAAGACATGAACACCTTTTACATCTCTCCGACTGCATTGAATAAAAGTAATTATTAGGGGGAAGCACGACACTGAAATGCACACTTGAAGTGACTGAGTGGGCGGCTGCTGTCAGTCAGCTTCTTGTACTGCTGGTCGGTCTCATAAACCTGAACTCAAACTGTTCAGTCGTCCTAGTTTCACCACAGAGAGACAGCATTAGTCTGACACCAAACTTAAAAATCAAAGGTATTAAACTACTCAGTTATTTAGTTTATGGTTTGGCCTGAAACGCTTTCAAATTGCTAAAGATTAAGAGATGAAGAAGATGTGGAGGGAGATCTCCAGCTCGCTGTTAGTCAGAGCTGTAAATATAGCTGCCCACAGCCCACTCTCTCCTCAATACATCCCGGCAGGCTGACGTTTATGCTAAGATTTTCTTCTTCTCTGATCTCTGCCTTTGAAAGTGGATTTACTTGTTGGGAATGAAAAGGAAACAAAAAGTCATGGCTTCTGTCTGTATCTAATCTGCTTTATTTGTCTCTTTAAAAACCTCAACAACACAGTGTTAATGTAAATGATTTTTGTGATTCAGGCTTGCTGTTTGTTTCCTCCTGGGAGAGGAAGCTGAGGGAGGAAGGCTTTGGCTGCATGCAGAAGTAGAGCGTCACGCTTCAAGCTTTCCTGCCACACTCGAGTCGGACACTTTGGAAGGCTTGTTGGACGATTTTTATTCCAATTTACACCTCTGTGGTTGTTATTCCTCCATGCTGTCTCAATCATGAAGTCCCTGTGTGGTTACAGCTGCGTTTTCCAATTCTTCTCTGGCTTAGAGATCAAATAACAATCGGATGATGACACGATAACAAAACAGTTACATTTGAGTTTCTTCACCTTAGTCCTGAATATATTGCTTCACGATGTCCACCAACATGAAGTATTTCATTTTTACTGTTCTAGCAAACACAGAGCGTGATGATTTTCTTATCTGGATCTGTGTTTCTGTCTACCTGATAAGAGCTTCTGTCCTGGTTATCTTGAAACCAATCGACTATTACCCATTCACCTTTGAACCCATGGGGACAATGCACAATGCTTCTGGGCTTGCAGTACCTATAGCTGACGTCACGATAATTGATAATAGATGTATTGTCATGCTCTCATTTTCAGTCACACCAGCAAATTAAGCTGTGAGAAACAACTTAACTGGAACTGTTTCCCTTTCTGTCAACAGTGATCAATAAGATGAAAAATGTTGGTCTGCTGATCTGCTACGGGTCACTGTGCTCGAGCAATATACTTTGTCGTCCTCAAGCCCCTTTAATCTGACTGATCAATACTACTATCAATACTCATGCTACAAAAAAGAAAACAAATGGAAACCAGAGCACTGCACACTTTAAAACCTTGTCCCTATAGGTTCTGTGTTTATGGAGATTAAAGACCTGATAGTCCACTGTGAGTTTATCAACACTTTCATGCTGCCAGCTGCAGCTGCACAGACATGCTCCAACACAGGTTTTATAGATCCAGATGAAGAAGAAAGGTTGGTTGATAATTGTCTGCAGGATTATCAACACAAGAAATCCCTTTCACTCATTACTCATTGTCATTTGAATTATTATTAACATCAGACAGTTAATTAGTTTAGCTTTAAAAAAGGGAAAGATAAGGTAAGAAGGATTGTGACTGTGCGCTGATCAATATATTGATGTTGGAATGTGATTGTGTTGGCTCTCTGTACATTTAAGATCCAAAGAAGAAGAACTCTTTCACTCTGATGTTGAACGTTCTATACTCGTATAGGCTGAAATACACACACATGAAGAAACAGGAACCTATGGACATGCACTAATGCACTAGAGTACATTAGAGTGAGGGGTTGAGCCCCTGTATGGGCGCCCCTAAGCAGTTGAGGGTTGGATGCCATGTTCAAGGGCACCTTGGCCAGTGAATTGGCACCTCTCCACCTATACAAGCTCAATTTCCAAACTTGGTCCATGCCTGGACTTATGGTGGAGACCCAAATCCCATGTCCAGGTTACTGATTCATCACTTGGTATCACCTGGTATCAACCTACATAACAATTTGTGTGTAGTTGATGTTTACTGTTGCCATGGCCCACCAATTCATTTATCCTGACCAATGCAGGATCCCTTCTGTGAACATCTGCTCTGTCGTCATTACCATAACCCTTCTCTGCAACAGTAAGAAAGTAAGTAAGTATGTCAGTAAGTAAGTAAGTAAGTAAGTAAGTAAGTAAGAATGTAAGTAAGTAGGTAAGTAAGTAAGTAAGTAAGTAAGTAAGTAAGTAAGTATGTAAGTAAGTAAGTAAGTAAGTAAGTAAGTAAGTAAGAATGTAAGTAAGTAAGTAAGTAAGTAAGTATGTAAGTAAGTAAGTAAGTATGTAAGTAAGTAAGTAAGTATGTAAGTAAGTAAGTAAGTAAGAATGTAAGTAAGTAAGTAAGTAAGTATGTAAGTAAGTAAGTAAGTAAGTAAGAATGTAAGTAAGTAAGTAAGTAAGTAACTAAGTAATTATGTAAGTAAGTAAGTAAGTAAGTAAGTAAGTAAGTAACAATGTAAGTAAGTAAGTAAGTAAGTAAGTAAGTAAGTAACTAAGTAAGTATGTAAGTAAGTAAGTAAGAATGTAAGTAAGTAAGTATGTAAGTAAGTAAATAAGTAAGTATGTCAGTAAGTAAGTAAGTAAGTAAGTAAACTTTATTTATATAAGTAAGTATGTAAGTAAGTAAGAATGTAAGTAAGTAAGTATGTATGTAAGTAAGTAAGTAAGAATATAAATGTAAGTAAGTAAGTAAGTAAGTAAGTAAGTATGTAAGTAAGTAAGTAAGTAAGAATGCAAGTAAGTATGTAAGTAAGTAAGTAAGTAAGTAAGTATGTAAGTAAGTAAGTAAGTATGTAAGTAAGTAAGTAAGTAAGTAAGAATGTAAATAAGTATGTAGGTAAGTAAGTAAGTATGTAAGTAAGTAAGTATGTAAGTAAGTAAGTAAGTAAGAATGTAAGTAAGTATGTAAGTAAGTAAGTGAGTATATAAGTAAGTAAGTAAGTAAGTATGTAAGTAAGTAAGTAAGTAAGAATGTAAATAAGTATGTAGGTAAGTAAGTAAGTATGTAAGTAAGTATGTAAGTAAGTAAGTAAGTAAGAATGTAAGTAAGTAAGTATGTAAGTAAGTAAGTAAGTATGTAAGTAAGTAAGTATGTAAGTAAGTAAGTAAGTATGTAAGTAAGTAAGAATGTAAGTAAGTATGTAAGTAAGTATGTAAGTAAGTAAGAATGTAAGTATGTAAGTAAGTAAGTAAGTAAGTAAGTATGGAAGTAAGTAAGTAAGTAAGTAAGAATGTAAGTAAGTATGTAAGTAAGTAAGTAAGTATGTAAGTAAGTAAGTAAGTAAGTATGTAAGTAAGTAAGTAAGTAAGAATGTAAGTAAGTATGTAAGTAAGTATGTAAGTAAGTAAGAATGTAAGTATGTAAGTAAGTAAGTAAGTAAGTATGGAAGTAAGTAAGTAAGTAAGTAAGAATGTAAGTAAGTATGTAAGTAACTAAGTAAGTATGTAAGTAAGTAAGTAAGTATGTAAGTAAGTAAGTATGTAAGTAAGTAAGTAAGTAAGTAAGTGAGTAAGTAAGAATGTAAGTAAGTAAGTAAGTAAGTGAGAATGTAAGAATGTAAGTAAGTAAGTAAGTAAGTATGTAAGTAAGTAAGTAAGTAAGTATGTAAGTAAGTAAGTAAGAATTTAAGTAAGTAAGAATGTAAGTATGTAAGTAAGTAAGTATGTAAGTAAGTAAGTAAGTATGTATGTAAATACG